>NC_134470.1:75727657-75889872 GCF_964194025.1 Convolutriloba macropyga
AACCAAAAACAACCCACTGAAAAATAGTCTCCTCAACAATAAGGGGCACATTTCGCTATGATTCCTTTTGCGTCAAACGCCGGGACAGAAAACTCCCTGATATCCCATTGAGCAGCCCCTGTGATTGCTATCGTCTTAATATTGCGTTTTAGGGCGCAAGTAACCCTTCCGATTTGATCAACTCTCAAAAAATAGCAACGGTTCTCAATTTCCCACTCTTGCTCGCTCTTGTACATTTTCCATAAACTGAAGCAATGAAAGTTAATTTAAGAGAGAAAGCATAGTTTGTTTTGGCAGCTTCGCCAGCTGAGACTCCATCGTCGCGAATCTGTTCTCATTTTTATGAATCGCCAGTGCATGTTCTGAGACTCGGGCTTTTTGAGTGCAGTTAGAGATCTTTTGGTTAGAGAACACATATATGCTTTATTGGTCAGCTTAGGTTATTTTCTAGGTTTTGTAAAACATTCAATGGCAAATACAAACCTCGATGACAGTAAGTTCAAAAACGCAAGCGGAAAGCAATACTATGTTGAAAGACATAGGTAGCCTTATTTATAGTTCATCAAACTCAAGTTTTTCAGATTAAACTCTTTCATAAATCGAAATCATAAATCGAAATCATAAATCGAAATCATAAATCGAAATTTCATAATTCGAAAATTGTAGGTTATGTAAAATCTTCAATCACAAATCTAGTTTTTTGTTGAAAATGTGTGAGAAGAATTGCAAAATATAAAAAATTAATTATAAAATTACTTATAGTTTATTACTTATAAAAAAGTTGTTTGATTGACATTCAGTTCTGATGCCGACTGAATGTAAGGTACGGGATGGATAACGATTGTCAAGTTGGTTCTCAGGTCAATTCCTCAACATCAAACTCTGTAATGAAACATCAGTCAGCATTTCCTCAATGTTTATGAGACCTTAAGTGAAAACTTCAGTGAAGGCGAGACTTGGTATGTTCAAATAGGTACAACAATCAAAGGAGGTGTTCATATGAAGTTCGATGGGAACTAAACCCGATCGATAGCCTCAGGGTCAACATCCCTATCATAGCACACCTATTCTACAAAAAAATAAGCGTCAAATCCCAGAGGTCTATAACTTTAAAAACGCTGTTGAGACAATTATCACATTTAAAATCACGGATAACTGGGAAATTATCCATGCTAATCTGCAACACACCGAGACAACCCTTGGTATGTAGCAAATATCACAAATTGATATTGATTTCGCTTGCAGTCACTGGTACATTACGGTTTGTTCAACCCAATCTTGCACAGTCTGCATCATAACTCACGCCACCCAACCAAATACGCTTCTTTCAACGGGGGGGGGGGGGGGTTTGGGGGACAAGATGTTATGATTTTAATGACCTTATTAACCCGGACAAAAGAATTTCTCTCAGATCCCCCTAAGCATTTTTCATGTAAAAGTTTTCCATGCACCGGGAGTACTGATATAAGCCAAATGGTCATTTTCAAGACAAATCACTGATGAACAAAGTTATATTCGAAGGAGGCTCAAAATGAACTAAAAAGTGCAGCCAAATTTGATAGTTTTAATCGTGCCACAATTCCCCACAATCAATTTTGCTGTACCAAAAAATTACATTGACTTATTTTTGCTCAAAATACACTTTTTGATTGATTCTATAGTCTTAAAAAAATGTTTATAAAACATTCTTAGTAAAAAAAGTTCCCAAATAATCAAAATTTAAACTATTTAATTGGTAAACTGTATCCAAATTCTACCTACACGCTGCATTATTTAACTCTTGACCTCTATGTTCGGTTAGGGTTGAAATTAACAAAAGTTCAAAGAGTCTGGCTATTCAACCAAGCAAATTCTTTTCGTTAAAACCATATGTAGAAATAAATACAGAGAAAAGAAAAGGCGTTCAACAGATCCGGATCTTGCGAGTTAATTTGATAAAAGAGTTCTTGTGCCTCAAACTGAAACTTTACTTTATTGTTAGCTGAAGGTGAATAAGTACTAGTCATTAATAATGTACTAGTTCCCTTAACACAATGCTTGAAGCTAACCATTAACTTTTAAATTAGAACCTGTCGTCAAAAATTGTGTAATTCAATTTTTAAACTGTGTTAAGAGGTCGGCCAATGGTGTCAGTATATTTACACGGCAAAAAGTTCCTCACGACACTTAAAAAGAATGCTTGCTTTATGACCTAATAGTCAGAAAGTTTTATGCCCAGATTGCCAGCCAGGATCGCCAACTGAGCACAATGACTACCAATAAAATTTGTCTCAACAGCTTTGACAATAAACGCTTTGCATGCGACGTTAAGATCAATACATTTCCGATTGGTCATAATTTTACTGATTTGGCCGGCTCACTGGAGCAACTGGAACTTCGATAGTGATATTGTTGGTAGGCTTGTCAACAACCCAAATTTGACTGAGGGCATGAACTTAGAAGTGGGATGCCATCTTGATGTACTCCACTAGATCCAGGATTCCATCAAGGAAAATATTCAGATACACAATTACAAAATGCATTGAATTTTGAAGCCGAAACGGACTCCGTTTCTACCCCCACGCCCAAATCTTTTTCTGGATTCAGAAAAGACTGAAAGCCTCGATGAAGATATACCTAAATCTAAAACCAGCATGCTAAATTATTTGAATCAGACTCTGATTTATTTGTATATATGTGTGTCCAATGTTTTCGTATGCGCGATTTGTAATTCGTTCAGAAAATTTTGTTATAATTTTCCATTTGAACTTTTGGTTTCATTTTTTGTTCTCAGCGCTAATTTTTTTTTAAAACAAAAGGAAACGACTTTGAGCAACTTTGCAACTTTGCAAACTTAGGCACCGTAATAACTAAAATAAGCTCTAAATTTGGAGACGGTCAAATGTACGATTTTTTCCAGTCAAGACAAAATCTGAGGGCTGAAACGTGTCAAACTTTTCCCGCCTATGGGAGATTTGAACATGGTATGAATACTGACTTTGCGTACCAATGTGGTCTCAGCGTGACTTTTTCTAACCAAAATTTGTACAATTTACTCTTGTTTCAACGGTGGGTGGATGTTATGATTTTTTATTTCTAATCAATTCATGTAAGAATCGGCAGCTAAGCAACTGCCTCCAGAACCCGTATGAGGCTTCAACCGCATATGTGAAAAACCGGAACTGTTTAAAGTTGTCAAAAATAAATCTTGAACGTCATTAGTCAGTTGGCAGCCTCAATTTCTGAAATTTCTAAAACGCACTTTAGAAATGGAGCTTTGTGAACGCATTTGGAGTGCAATTGGAGTGCAGACTTCATTTATCATGCGCTATTAGTCATCTCTTACATTAAAGTTCAATTTGTCAATTGTGTAGGACTGTCAATTGGAAACGACCAAAGAACAATTTTTCAATGGGAGTTCACTTTACAAAGGCAAGATTTACCAAAACCTATCATAAAGTTTACTCAAAATTGATCCTAATAATTATGATTACATTGGCGTTTTAATTGCATGCAGTGTAAACTCATTTTAAAAGCATGTCGGTGTGATGAATGTGTGAGAATGTGGGTTTCTATGTGGCATAATACCGCAAACCGTAATGTTTTCGTGATTATTCTCTAAATTGCTCCACAATTTTTGATATCTTTAGATACTAAATTTAATTCCTCCACATAATTTGCGAAAAATGCCCTGAAAGCCTGGTTTTTTTGCCGCGACATTATGACACTTATTTGTGTACACTCCAAAGTAACTTGTGCAGTCATGGCGTTGCTTGTACAGTAACGGTCATAGCTTTGCTCCTGCTTTCGACAACCCCCTACAGCCAAAAAAACGAACCCCTACACAAACTGGAAAAACAACAGAGGGAAAGATCGACAAACACGCTAAGGACAAACTGAAAAAAATTGAGGGTGGAGCAAAGATAAAACACGAAGAGCCAGAAGATGACACAAGCTGCGTGTCATCAGTTCACTCCAATGATTCGCAATCACTGAAAGTACGAAAAAGCACTGTGCCAGCCAAAACCAATTTAGCGCCGCAAAATCAAGCAACTGACGAAGCAAACGATAACGCGCCGCACACACTACCATGGCCTCCAACAAAAACGAAACGAAAGCAACTATATACTACACAAAAACAAACCACCAAAAGAAAAACTCATCACCTTCCATTACGGATTCTTACGAAACCAACAATCCTACGCAGACTTGTCCTCCAATAGTAGGTTCTTCAAATTTCTTCTAGGGCACCTTCAAGGCAGAAACTGAGACCAGCAATCAAACAACGACACGACACGAAACCCACGCTCTCAGGATGCAGACCTAACAATCGGCGCTTGCTCCACACATCCCTATCAAGTCGCTTATTATGTGTCTCCAAACTATGAGGAAGTTGAAATGAGTGTCCGTGAGGCAGAAAGTGCATCAGGCTCAGACAGTCTATAACGCGAACTCAAAATCGAACTCTTATATTTCTATTATATTACTAAAGCAAGCTATGATAACTAGTGCATATTCCACTAATATTCAGATATCAACAATATTATTAAATATGTACATTTATTTCTGTTTGTCGAGGGGATGGGGAATGTCGTACTTAATCTCGTTTCACGTCTCTCAATTTTAAGTATAATTTAAGTTGTCCTGTATTTTCGTCAAATTAGCAAGGCAAACTCAGCTAGATGGAAGTCAAATAATTGAGCGTAAACTGCAATTCACAGCAAAAATCTTGGTGCTTGATTCCACCCAGCAAATTTGAGCCAAATTTTATTTTGAATCGAAATACTTAAATGCGCACCGCGAAATCAGTGAACAAAATTCAATACACAAAATTGGAGTTTGCATCGCGAATTTAGCATTTAAAGTAATTGCCTTGCTGGCGACGACATGATGAGAAAGATTGAACAGAAATGAGATACTAAGATCTTGTGTAGCTGGAGTATTGATAAAAGTGAAGTGGTGATTTGCAAGGCGAAGCATCACAGAACAGTTTTATCAGAGAAATTTGTGATTAAACTGGATTACATTAATTTTAGTCCAATATAATAGGCAACACAGTATGACACTTACTAAGATTTTTTGTTGGGATTCTCGAAAATCATCCGGCCAGGAGAATGCCATGGGAATTTGACCTGGAAATCAAGAAATGTCGCTCTGGGATTTCTCCGATTCTAAAAAAGAGATTTTTTTGACAATCCACGAGACGATTTCAAAATTTTTCTAGATGGTCTTCGTGGTTTGATAGGAACCCTTCCTGGGATTTCGACTAAAAAGCATGATATAGTCTTGTTTGAAGCTTTCACTCAAACTGTAAATTTTTCGGCCCACAAGTAGAACTAAAAAATAATATTCTATTTTATGGACAACAACACTATTTCAACTTTAAGCTTTTAGTTTAATAGTTGTTTTGTTGATTTTTGTTTTATTCATTTGCCCAACCAGCTCAATTAAACTTTTATGGCCAAAGTCATTTGTCAATAGCGTTGCTATACTTGTCCCTGTCAATTAAACTAGATTCCGACTGTTGGCCAGTGTCATATCTATAACCTTGAAACTTAGCTTCTCGCTTCTTGAATTAAACCTTAGAACTGCTAGCTCCTTCAAGTTCTGCCGTAAAAGACCCGAACCAATAAAAATTGAGCACATGCGGGATCCAATTTTCGGTCTTTTTCTCAACTATTTATGATTTCATTTGATAAACTGGGTAGCATAAAAACATCTGCTGTGCTGACCCACCGCTTTTATAATCAATATCCGCCTTTAAATTTCTCTTAAGCAAGATTTATTTCACCAACTGTTAGTTAAAGTGGTCTGATAATCACTGACCTCAGAATTTTTCAATTGTCTTTGAAGCTCTCTGTAGTATAAAATTATCAGCTCTGCTGACCCAGCGCTTTTGTACTCAATATCAGACTTTAATTTTCTTCCAACAGCTGCTAGCTAAAGTGTTTTGATGTTGCTTTGACCTCATAATTTTTCAATAGTCTTTAGAGCTCTCTGTAGTATAAAGTCAGCTGCGTTGACCCAGTGCTTTTATACTCAATATCAGCCTATATTTATTTTTTGGTGAACGCAAAATAAGCCGAAGTAAAAGTAAGCGGACGTAAAAGCAAGCCGAAAGTTATGTAATAGTTATGTAATCTATCAGAAATAAAACACTGTTAGCCGTTAAATCATCACTGTGCATTTTATTATAGTGTATAAGGTATTCCAATGCATCAAAGAAACAAAAATACGTCAAACTTTAGACAACTAGTTGGTACGGGCCTCAGCAGACCGCTGCCCATGGCCATGCTTCTCATCCGCTGTAGGTTATAATTCGGAAACCGCCGGCCAATTATCCCGAAGCGCGTCAACCAGCCCGGCAGGGCAACTTAAAATATAAGTATCCCAAATTTTTTTTGACGTACTTAACCTCCATTTCAATTTCGGCTTCCTTGTCTATCGGATTGCTTGACCGCCACCTTTTCTTCTAACAAACCTTTTGTTACCAACTGTTAGCTTAAGTGTTGTGATATTCATTGACCTCATAATTTCAATAGTCTTTAAAATTATCTGTAGTATAGAATTATCAGCTGTGTTGACCCAGTGCTTTTATACTCAATATCAGCCTATAATTTTCCTCTAAGAAAGTTGTTTTTACCAACTGTTGGCTAAAGAGTTGGGATATTCAGTGACCTCATAATTCTTTGATAGTCTTTCACATTTTCTCCGTAATATAATATCACCCAGCGCTTTATAATGAATATACGCCTATAATTTACTTCTAAGCAAGTTTTAGTTTACCAACTGTGTGTTGAAGGGTGTAGTTCATTATGACCTTATAATTTTTCAGTAGTCTTTCATAACTTTATTTCGACTATTGAAGTTCAGATACTTTTAATCTCCAAGATGATAAATTATACAAAAGTTTGTAATGTTCTTTTTGTTGTTCTCAGCTTTGCCACTTTAACCATCTTGGCTAGTCCACGAACAGTTGTAAGACAAAATTCCCGAACAGTTATAAAAATCAAAAATCCTTAATTTGTTCTCACTGTAAAAGAAACTGGGTTGTTTTGTTTTGGGTTTTTATTCCCTGGCTTTCTCAATCAAAATTTTACTGAATTTGGCTCGTTTTTTTCGCTCGAAAAAATTAGAGCATTGAAATGATGGTTTTTTCTTTTTTGACCGGAAAAAAAGATCAACGGTAAAAATTCAAAATTTGACTTGTATTTTAGCGCATGCCGCTTTTCGAGGGAATTGATTAGCTTTTAAATAGCAACAAAAACGATCGAGTATTTCACGTCATCCACTAATCTCAAGCGTATGTCAGGCAACATTCTCCCAGTCCACTTCACAATATTTGTCACCCTCACGGGCACGTGTTGTTTTTATTAAAACGTCAGGGAATCTCATCCGTTTGTGCCCCCCCAAAGTATGATATGCACCCCCAGTTACAGAGCACGTGTCATTGCTAGCAATCATTATGTAAAAATGTGGCACGTGCGTCTGCGGGGGTGCAAATAATATGCACCGACTACGCTTTGGGGGGGGGGGGGCAAAAACGGAATAGATCCATTTCTGGATTCTTTTGGAATCTTTTCCGTTTGTGAACCCCCCCCCCCCCCCCCCCAGCTTAGTGAGTGCATACTATTTGTACCCTCAAACGCACGTGCCATATTTTTGCACAATGATTTACTATGTAATGGCATGTGATCTGTAACTGGGGGAGTATAACGTACGGTTGGGGGGGGGGGGGGTACAAAAGGAGATCCTTATTTTGGGGTATTTCCCATTATAGCATTATAGCAGCCCCAGTTTAGTTGTCAGATAACCTATAGCCTTTGTAATAGCAAATACACTAATAGTGGGGCTATAATTCTATGTGGGGTAGCTATAATGGGAAGGACCACTATTTTTTTCATTTTCACAAATTTTTCAATGAACCCTACAAGTTTTTCGTTTTTATGGTTCTATTCTGTTTCACCCCCCGCCCCCAGTGTTTTTTAGGACCACCAGTTACAAATTATGTGTTGTTATATATAATGTTACTATGTAAAAAAATGCACTTGCGCCTGGGGGTCGGGTCATAAAGCATATATTCCCACTAAGCTGGGGGGGGGGGGACAGAATAGATCCGTTTTTATATAGGACATTTCTATTTATTGAAACAAAATCGAAGGCGCGCCTGGTGGTGTGAAAGTTATATGCCCACTTAGCCGGGAGATGTGGGTGGGGCCGGCAGAATAGGTTCAAATTTCTGATGAGTTATTGGTTAAAACTTACTCAAAATTTTAACCCATATTTAAAGTAAAGACTAAAGATCAGCAACTGTTTTCTCTGATGAAAGCGGGAATTTTGTTAGAAATATGGAATCGAGAAAGAAGGTAATTGAAATTTATTTTCTGATCCAGTAAAAACAACTTCCGAATTACTCACTTAAGCTTCAATTATAAAGATGTAAATCATATATACCGTAAACGGGTCTAGGATAGTTGTCGTAGTTTCATATCAAGTCCCATGGGCCGCTAAAGCATGACCATGGCTCGTGAAGCATTTTATTAGTCAAGTGGGGATTTATTTCCGAGGGGGTTTATTTCTTATCTAAAATTAAGTGAGGTTTTTTCCGTGCTTTTTTTGAAACCGACCGTAAACTACTGCCCTAGTCGACAGACGACGGTTGTATTGCAAAATATAGCACACATTTTACCAAAACCGTGAAACAGTAGGCACCATTTTTGTTTCGGAGAATTCTTTATTCGTGTCCGATCATACGAGATAATTTTCAAAAATGCAAGTTTTATAAGTTAGCCGGCCATCTTTTAAGAATGTTGCACGATAGTTGGCTTGCAATAATGACCAACGACCCATGAGTCTAGCTTGATGTCAATGAAAAAATGAGTCGCCTTAATCACTCTAATTGATTACATTAATGATCATTAATGTGATCAGAAAAGAAGATCAAAAAATTAATTTGACTTTGCCTTGCCCGAGCCTTCACCCCTGTTTTCACAGGCAGCTTCGCAGCCAAAGAATAAAGCATTTAGATAGGGATATCTATTATCATTGTTTTCAGTTCTTTGCTAAAAAATATTTTGAAACCGCAAACAGCGGGCAGTAGTTTGACAATAATCAGAATATTGCATTATATAAACATCAAAAAAGTAGACAAGAACAATATGAAAATAATTCAAACCTACTGAATGATTCATATTATGTGGGAAATTGTTTCTGAGAATAAGCGCTGAAAACATTGAATGCTGTGATTTTATTAGAGAACATTTGCTCGAGTTTGGTATATTGTGTAGCAGTTTGGTGTTTGGCATAATATTACAGATATTTATTTATGGGAAGCAAATAACATAAAAAAAAAACAAGGAGGCTCGGTAATGTGCGTTTGCACATAATGCGCCGACCCGCTCATCCCCATTTTTGACTTAATCGTCCAAAAAATGAAGAGATTCGAAAAGATTAAACACATAGATATTAAAAATAGTTTAAAAAACGTTACAAACCCAAATTACTAGTTGAATAATATAATGCCTTGTCGCATTTGACAGATAAAGATACGTGCCATTGAAATGAGTACCAGACAATACAAACAATAAAATAAACAAAAACAAAGATAGCAATTACAGCAAAAACTCAATATCTAACTTTAAAACCCCATTGTTACAAAGTCAAAACATCATGAGATAAAACCTTAACTACATAGTTTCATATCTTGTACTACAAAGCTTATGGGACCTGTGCATAATCGGAACCAATAACCAGTTGCCAAAACAAAAATAAATTTGCGAAATTCAATCATCCATTAATTATTTTAAACCAAATAATCTCAAAAGTCATCAAAACTAGTAGCTCTAACTGAAATTGTAGACAGAAACAGTTTTAATCCTCGAAAGATTTGACTTTGTTGAGGCTACACCTTATGACAATACTGCAAAATAACTACAGATACACACAAAGAAAAGTTTACAAACAATTTACAAAAGAGAAAGTATTGAAACTCTTAAAATCGTCAGGTGATACCTAAAATTTATATTACATTATTGCAATTATTTTTTTTCCGATGTCGGTAACGTATTAATGACAATGTTAAGTCGTACTTGAAAAAAAGTCGGACTTGTTATTAAGAAAAAATTTTTAAACGGCACTAAAAAGAAACACCAAATCGATTAATATTTGTCTTAATGCTTTGTAACACAAAATCAAAAAAGAAGATAAAGTAAAAGTCACAAGAAAAATGATGGGAACTTTCATTAATGAGACTTTGTTGACGAAAGAAGAACAAAAAGGGGAGAGGAGGAAAAAGGAAATAAACTCAAATTCATGGAATCAGTTGGCTGTCAGCCGACCGCATTAAATACATTCATTAACCCCCTTTAACAAAAGCTGTTTTGACTTGTCATCAAACAGAAAAATTTTACGACTACATAAAGAACAACAATTACAGGAAAAAAGCAGAAAAAAAAATAAAACGCTAGGCAAAAATGACGAAAGCAATAAAAATAATTAGACAGTCCCTGAACAACTTTGGATACAATAATTTTTTTGGATCAACGGGATGTCTGAAATTTTTACCAAAAATCTGCAATAACAAAATAAAAATTCAACGAATATGAATTGATATAAACAAACCACTAAGATTTTCAGTCAGTTCGGAGTATGAGAACTATTTAAACCTTTAGCTTTCTTAGAAAGGATTAAACCTGTCAATTTATGGTTCGATTGGAAGCCACGGATCATTCACTTATTACAAAAACGAAATGCTTAACAAAAAGGACAAAAAAGCAGGCAAAGCCAAAAATTCAATAATGAATTGCAAGAAGAAACCGTCAAAACAAAATCAAAAACTACTCTCTTTTGATTTAAATTATATTAAATTGAAATTCTGTTCAAAGTCATTGCATACTTTCAATATTGTGATAACGTGACAAGACTTCGACTAGAAACCACAACTTTTCGCAAATGAACAAAAATCTCAAAATTTTAAACAAAACTCGTAATGTCACAATAATAAAACCAATAGCTATTAGAAAAAGCTAACATGACTTCTTTTTATTCCTACAGAAACATATGAGATCTGTGATTGGTTTGATTGACCTATAACTTCACAGAAACTAAAATCGGGTAGTATTCAAATTTGTTTTTCCGAAACATATTTTCAAAAGTCTTAACAGCCATTATGTATGCAATCAAATCTTTAGGTAGTTTCATCTCTAATCCTCTTCGGGAATTTGATTGGACATTTAGACAACAATACTGAGCCATAGAACTACAAAAATACCACAAACGCAGGCAAAACATAAAAAATTGTTAAAAAATGCAAAAACACAGTGACGTAGCTATATAAACTATGCGCAATGATTCACTGAAAACAAATTACATTTTAATTGGACGTTTTTTTGATTGTAAATGGGTTTTGTCACACAAATGGGTGCCGAAATTTTTGTGCATCAGAGAAACTTGACATAAAATTCATTTTTTGCGATTGACACAAAAAAATGTGAAAGTATTTAAAAAAAGCGCAGCAAAAGAGTTCGAATTCTTTTGTTTTGTCAAAGCCCCCGATGGGATCAAATCTGGTCTATTTTTTGCTGGTAGTCTAAATATAACATTTAAGTGTTCCATATTTTAGCGTAAAATATATTTTGAAACAATAATTTGATACAAAAAAAATTTTTATGTAGCTAAATTGACATAAAGTAAAAATAAGTTAGCAATTATTCGCAAAACCTCGGTAACTCCTCAGAAATAGGAAATTCTAATAAATCTTATAAATTCAAAATCTACACTAGAAGAGTTTTCTAGTGATACAACTCAACATTCTCTACGATCAATAAATTGACCGGCCAAAATCGACAGAACTTAAAATACTCAATTGAATGTATAGTTCCTCCCTCACTAAAAGGTTCTGAACAATTATAATTGGAGAGAAAAATCCCAGCTTTCAATTTGTTTTTACAGTTGTTGCTAAAGTATTGAACTTTCAAAACTATCTATAAAGTCAATAAACAATTATGATGATGCCCAGCGTCAGTTTGTCAATACCGAATAAATTATTAGCAAATTGCAATCTGAACTATTTGTTAAGGCTCCATGATTACATTTTACGTTAATTTTAAAATCAGTGTACACCTTTTAAGGAAAGGTTATAAAAAATTTGAGGCGCTGTGTTTTTTTTGGAGCTTTTCGGTTCCCCCCTCCAACGTCCTTTTGCACCCCCACTTACTCATGTTGTAACATATTGTTTGCATTTCATGCAATTACCTATACTCAATGCACAAACTGCATTTATAATTCAAAAATGCAGCGAAATTTTGAAACTAACACCTCACAGTAATACAGTTTTGCCTAAAATGTAAGTAGACCAAAAATAATACGTGTTTGTACTATTTCTCGTTTATCTTCCATCCGGTAACAAAAATTCATCCAATATTGTACCGGTGCCGGAATTTTGGTGCCTAAACTGAAGGATCTCTATGGAAGAATAAGTAGATATTTAGGAGAGGGGGCAAACAGGTTGGTTATTGGACTGGAGGAAGGGGCAAAACACAAAAGATCCGTTTTGATTGTCAAATTTTCGACAAATTTTTTTGTATCGCAGAGTTTTTTTAAAATTCCGGCTGATTATGACTTCCAAGCTATCGGCTATCGAAAACCTTATGTGGGAAACATTTCATAACGTTCATATTAAATTGAGAAAAGCATTCCTTATTTTCGGTCTAAGCACAAATTAGTTATATTATATTTCACATGAAACGTATCTATTGGCTGCCACAATGGAAACTGTAGTCATTACAAAAAGCGAGTAAAAATACTCTGATTCAAAATAATCTGGTGGGATATAATCCGGAAGCTGCTGGCCGGTATTCCCGTGGATGCCGCGACGCGGGCAAAGCGCATCCCACGGCCCGCCAGGAAAAAAGGGATAACTTAAAATACGGGTATCCCAAAATTTTTCGGCTTAGTTGAACTCATTTTCAAAATTCAGCTTGCTGGCTCATCGTTTTGGTTGATTTTCACCGTTTTGTCAATTTCGTTTTCATTATCTGATAGTTCAACTCTTAGCAGTTGCTATGAACAAAACTTCTGAGAAAATATGCGGAATCCAATAACCAAAATTTACTACATTTACGTTTCTACCTTTTAAGTTTCATTAAGATATAGATTTAAAATTTAAATTTTCACCTCTTCCTAAGGCAATAAAATAAACAAAATGAATTAAATTTCCCGACATTTAACTGAATTTTTCAATATCTAAAGAATTGCCTAAAATTCGTTTTCTCATGTATCTTTGTAAAGCCAATGGTTGGTGAAACAAGTTTTAAATCTCAAAAGAAAGGCATTGTGAAAACAGGAGCACAGGGGGGTCACCCTACTTGTGCATGAAGAACTTAGAAAACTGAAGCCTAATTTTTTGAGTTAGTTATTGAATTGACTACAAAATTGGACTTTTAGTTTAACTAAATAGTGATTATCAAATTTTCTTGGGTAACAAAATAGAAAACTTAGAGAATTTTCTAAATTTGTGCCTAATGAGTACTCTTTTTCGCGAACAATATATATTAGTTATTTTCTCCGATTGAAATTGAAATTTGTAATGAAAACAGTAAAGTTATAATATATAACGGAAACTGTAATGAAAATGGTAAAATCCGTGGTTTTTTTTTAAGTTTTGAGAAGAAGTTGATTAATACCTTTAGCTAGTTCCAAAATGCGTATAGGTTAAAAATTATCATATAATGTGAATGTTTTGAATCTTATGTTGGTTTACTGTTTTTAAATCACTTGATTCACATCATTTAAAGAAACCCCAAAATGTTAAATTTCACAAATATTGTACAATTGGATGCAGAAGTGATGTATTCACTTCTGCATCCGGTTTTGTTGCTTTTGCATTTTAGCAAAATTTGCTGACGTTGCTAATTTCGTTACTTTTTATACGCTATCTAGCAATGCAAAAATTGGCGACTAATCCCCCGAATCGCATCGCTCTATTTTGCACGGAATTGTGCCATTCCTTCGCCATCTCAGTGTTTACGTTTTGGTTATTTATTATTCGATTTATAAATTGTTACCTTTTGGTTTTTAATTAATCGACTTAAAAATTTCATAAAAACGAAAATTTTTTCTGTGAAGCATTTCATAAAGATTGGAAGGTGCCGCTAAAAAATGGAAGCCGCCGCTGCACGGAAATGAGAGACGCAATCAAAACATTAAAGTCAATTACACTTGTCGTTGAATTGTGCACACTGTAAAATGCAAAACCTACCGACCTGTATACCAAAATTTGAGCGTGTCGGACTTTTTCGCGCTCACTTACTTTCCTGATCTTAATACCTAATCTGTGTGCGGAAAAAATTGGCATTGCGCAGTATATATACTCGAGCAAATATGTTTTTTGTCTTGAAATGTCATGAGAGGTCCCCTTGTTTACCATAGATTTGTCGTCAACTAATTCTAATTCATATGGAAAAAAATAAACTTGCAAGAATCTAAAAGCTATGCATCGTCTTGCAAAATTTGTGTCCAAAAATTCGCAAGATCTTTCAACATAAATTGAACTTGTAATGTTAGTGAAAAATTAGACGAAATAATAACATGAATTAAACATGAATGAACTCAAATCCACAAAACGCTCAAAGTATACGAAGTCTAAGACAATTTCTAAATAATTGCTCGAACGCAAAATGTTGTTAAAAGTTGTTTGGAAAGTTCTCAAGGAGACGAGTAGAAAATTTCCCACTGCTTTTGTTGGAGGTGCATCTAATACAGAAAAAACATTTTTTTTCCTCAGAATGACTTTTACAAATACTAAATTTAGATGCTGATGGATTAATTTGTTTTTTGTTTTGCTCCAGAGTGTGGAGAATACTGGTTGGGCCATGAGGGAATAGAAGACAGGTGCTTCAGCCTAGAGAGTTTTGGGGATAACTTTGACCTGCAAGGTGCCAAAGGAAAGTGCCTGAAAGCGTGAGTATGAGTTGTTTAATAAAAATTTGGATCTTCTCCGTTTGTGCTCCCACCCCTCAAGCTTAGTAGGTGCATATTATATACAACCCCCAGAGGCACGTGCCATATTTTTTGCATAACCATTTACCATGTAGTGACACGTGCGCGGTAACTGGGGGAGCATGAGCATAACGTATGGGGGGGGGGCACAAACGGAAAGATCTAAAAAATCATGCAAATATCTTAACTTCATATGAGGCCTAAGATTACCCATTGAGGCCAAACTTGTTAGCTTTGACGAGAATCCTTAAAACACAATCGATCTCTAAGGGAGACGTCTCAGAACAAAAATATTTCTCATCAGATTCAGTTGAGTGAACAACTTTGTATTCTGTTTGAGCAAACTCAAGAATCTAGGATAACCTACCTGATCAGAAACTCTTCTTAAGCACAAATGGAACTGCGATTAGTAAAAAGAGCATTACAAAATATGATCTGGCGTAGAAGCAACGTAGAGTCCTTTTCAAAATCACAAAATGGGGAAATAAAAGTTACCCCATACGAATTACCTCCTCAGAATTGGGGGGATACTTCTACTTAATCCTTTCAATTTGCCTTACAGGACCTGTCTACTTTCTTGAAAATAGGCTTAAATATGGTACGATAGATGCCTGATTAATCTTGAATTTTAGCTTACTCCTTTCAATATTTTTTAGTACAGCCATCATTTTTGAATATCTTTTAACAGAACCATCATTTTCCAAGATTCTGTCCGATAATAATTTCCAGTCAATCTCAAAAAACCTTGCATGGCAACCTACCGGTCTCGCCTTCCAATTTCAGGCTCATTTCATATAGAGCTCAATATTGTTGTTATCATAATCTCCCAGTGAAACGAATCTTGATACACCTTATTAATTCTTGTTTTTCAAATCCCTGAAACTTGACAAATCATGCTAGATGTTGAAGATTCTTTCTTGTTTATCATATCAAGATCTTATTTCTTGAATTCCTTGCAAAGATCTTGCATGTCCGTACATATCTTGACATTTTCTTACCAAGAATCTTACTAAGATTTTATCAAGCTTTGCCAAGTTTTAATAAGTTTCTTATCAAGATTTTTCAAGTTTCATTTTACTGGAATGTGACAGTCACCATTTCCGACTGGTTTGTGGTTGTTCAAAATTGCTGTGCGAAGAAAATGAGCCAAAAACGTGCAATTAACTATTCGAAGAGGATTGAATTGAATTGAATTGAGTTAATGTCTCCGATATCTATTTAAGGAAATGGCTGGGTAAGCAAATGCGGAAAATAGTGACTGCAAGCAAATTTAGTTCATCTTCCCTCAAAATTGGATATACCCTTAGTGATTAAAAAATACACAAAAAGCTTTTCCAGAGTTCAAAAACTTGCAAGTTTCTTGCAAGATTCTTGCAAGATTTTGAATCTGGGCTATTTTTTTTCACTGAACTTGGTTTTTTAATTTGTTTTATAAACAAAAATTTACTTCGAAGATGTTTTCTAAAACGCTTGTACCCCGATATATTTTTTTGGCGTGATTGATATCTTGTAAGATTATTGCAAGAATCTTGCAAGTTTTGAATCATAGTGCAAGATTCTTGCAAGATTCGAATCCGCTCATTACTAGGGACCTGTCACTACCTCGTCCGTGATAGAAAATTTGTAATAACATAGAGAAAAGTACTAAACTTTGTCGCAATGGACCAAGTTGCAGTTTAGCGTAACTAATTTCCAATTTTGGAGTCCTATTTAAGGAGTAAATGCCTAAATTACTTTTACCTGCTCTAAATTGGGGGGGGGGACGGAATTTGTGGCAATTGTCGTAATGCTTTTCTATGCTGAAAACAGTGATGCTGAAAACAGTGATGCTGAAAACAGTGAAAAGACCATAAAAAACCTATGAAAAAACTTAAATTACCATAATGTTGCGCTCGAATCAGAAAAGAAAACACAAGAAAACACAAACTTGCAGACTTGCAGGAACAAAGAACATATTGCTTATTTAAAAAAATTGTATTGCAAATAAGATTCGCTTGTAAGACATGATATTTTTGTAACAATTATGTAAATTTCAGTCAACTGAAAGAGCCGTTACAATGAATGAGCATTTTTCTTTGTGTTATTATATTTTAGTTATATATATATATATATATATATATATATATATATATACATATAGATATATATATATATATATATATATATATATATATATATATATATATATATATATAAAAGTTAACCTCGGCAGTTACATTACAAAAGCTTTCATTGGCCGGTTCTAAACGCAGTTTCATGATTGTTTTCTTTTTCAGTGGCACAAGGAAGTACTTCCCCGATGGAAAAATTTGGCAACCTAAAAATATGGCAGAAGTTATGCAAATAGCTGAATTTTTGTGAGGAGGAGTTAATGATAGCCTCTTTACTCTGTTTTGCTTTGCTATAAATTTGACTTTCAAGTCTTTGAACAAGAGTTTTGAATTAAAATCCAGTTTGGAGTAAAAAATCAAAATATGAAACCCTGCATTTGTTATAAAGCACACAATAATTAATGAATATTTTCTAATGATAATTTTATTGAAGATAGAGAAATCTTGGTTCATGACCAACCGTTGATTTTTTTAATCAGTTTTTTTAAGTTCAGTTAGAATCACTCAACATCCCTCTCTCTAACTTCTCGAAACAATCAAGAATTTATTCTATTTTCGCTCCCACGTTTTTCTAGGGTCTGATTCACGCCCTATACGCACACTAAAACATAAATTTCGAGCTTCTTTTCATTGAACGAGAATAAAATTAAGGAACAAAACAAAACACAGTGAAAAATTCAAAAGACTAAGTTTAAAAATGTGGAAAAAAAGAGAATAAATGAATATTACATTTTTTCAGTCTACGATGACAGTCATTGATATACAAGCTCCCTCCTGACTTCTGAGAATTTTATCGTGTAAGATCTTATAAATTTTCTACAAAATTGTCCTATAAGTACTCATGAGATTATGCGTTGCTTGTCTAAGACTTTGTAAGAGAGATTTTCAGGTCTCAAACATTGAAAAAATTATCAGATCTGATTAAAACTTAAAAGATAAAAGTTCATTTTTGTCAGATCTCACACGATAAAAACTAAGCCTGGCAAAAATAATAATCGTGTCAGATCTAATAAGAATATTAGAAGATCTTGAATGATTAAGGACTCGAAAAGCTATGACGCATCTTTTTGATAAGATTTTAATCAGATACTATACGATTGAAAAATTTCAAGTATGGCACGTTCTTCAAAATGAAGACAATTCATAGTTGCTTTCAAGCAGTAGCCAAATAGCTACACCATGCAACACTTTGTCAGAGCAACAGTGAGAAAATTTTCTTAGGTTATCTTTTGAGACTTATAAGATGTTTTGAACAAGGTTATTTGAGTATCAGAGGCTTTTTCTGAAGCGGTGATCATCAAACTAGGCTGAAAATATTTTTCAAATCAAAGACCAAAACTATCTTTGACTGCTAAGTTAAGCCATAGTACCTAGTTGAGATTCAGAATAAAATCACTGCCACCAAAATAGAATCAAAAACATTTTTGTGTTTGAAAATTGGTTAGTTGACCGATCATTTTTTTAGTTTAACAGGAACTCGACTAAGTTATACGGCAAATTTGTAATCATTAAAACATGTCCTATCAGATCTTACACGATAAAAATTCTGCCCTACGAGAGCTTTTATCGTGTAATATCAGAGCTTATAAGATAACATTTCATCAAAATTGAATTGTTATCTTATAACATCTGATAATTAATTTATCAGACCTTATACAATTAAAGTTCACCTATGGCATTCATTGACATACAAAACGAGATTGGAAGTACAAAAAAAGAGCTCCCTCCTGACTTCTGAGAATTTTTATCGTGTAAGATCTTATAAATTTTCTACAAAATTGTCCTATAAGTACTCATAAGATTATGCGTCGCTTGTCTAAGACTTTGTAAGAGAGATTTTCAGGTCTCAAACATTGAAAAAATTATCAGATCTGATTAAAACTTAAGAGATAAAAGTTCATTTTTGTCAGATCTCACACGATAAAAACTAAGCCTGGCAAAAATAATAATCGTGTCAGATCTCATAAGAATATTAGAAGATCTTGAATGATTAAGGACTCGAAAAGCTATGGCGCATCTTTTTGATAAGATTTTAATCAGATATTATACGATAAAAAAGTTTCAAGTATGGCACGTTCTTCAAAATGAAGACAATTCATAGTTGCTTTCAAGCAGTAGCCAAAAAGCTACACCATGCAACACTTTGTCAGAGCAACAGTGAGAAAATTTTCTTAGGTTATCTTTTGAGACTTATAAGATGTTTTGAACAAGTTTATTTGAGTATCAGAGGCTTTTTCTGAAGCGGTGATCATCAAACTAGGCTGAAAATCTTTTTCAAATCAAAGACCAAAACTATCTTTGACTGCTAAGTTAAGCCATAGTACCTAGTTGAGATTCAGAATAAAATCACTGCCGCCAAAATAGAATCAAAAACATTTTTGTGTTTGAAAATTGGTTAGTTGACCGATCATTTTTTTACTTTAACAGGAACTCGACTAAGTTATACGGCAAATTTGTAATCATTAAAACATGTCCTATCAGATCTTACACGATAAAAATTCTGCTCTACGAGAGCTTTTATCGTGTAATATCAGAGCTTATAAGATAACATTTCATCAAAATTGAATTGTTATCTTATAACATCTGATAATTAATTTATCAGACCTTATACAATTAAAGTTCACCTATGGCATTCATTGATATACAAAACGAGATTGGAAGTACAAAAAAAGAGCTCCCTCCTGACTTCTGAGAATTTTTATCGTGTAAGATCTTATAAATTTTCTACAAAATTGTCCTATAAGTACACATGAGATTATGCGTCGCTTGTCTAAGACTTTGTAAGAGAGATTTTCAGGTCTCAAACATTGAAAAAATTATCAGATCTGATTAAAACTTAAAAGATAAAAGTTCATTTTTGTCAGATCTCACACGATAAAAACTAAGTCTGGCAAAAATAATAATCGTGTCAGATCTCATAAGAATAATAGAAGATCTTGAATGATTAAGGACTCGAAAAGCTATGACGCATCTTTTTGATAAGATTTTAATCAGATATTGTACGATAAAAAAATTTCAAGTATGGCACGTTCTTCAAAATGAAGACAATTTATAATTGCTTTCAAGCAGTAGCCAAAAAGCTACACCATGCAACACTTTGTCAGAGCAACAGTGAGAAAATTTTCTTATGTTATCTTTTGAGACTTATAAGATGTTTTGAACAAGGTTATTTGAGTATCAGAGGCTTTTTCTGAAGCGGTGATCATCAAACTAGGCTGAAAATCTTTTTCAAATCAAAGACCAAAACTATCTTTGACTGCTAAGTTAAGCCATAGTACCTAGTTGAGATTCAGAATAAAATCACTGCCGCCAAAATAGAATCAAAAACATTTTTGTTTTTGAAAATTGTTTAGTTGACTGATCATTTTTTACTTTAACAGGAACTCGACTAAGTTATACGGCAAATTTGTAATCATTAAAACATGTCCTATCAGATCTTACACGATAAAAATTCTGCCCTACGAGAGCTTTTATCGTGTAATATCAGAGCTTTTAAGATAACATTTCATCAAAATTGAATTGTTATCTTATAACATCTGATAATTAATTTATCAGACCTTATACAATTAAAGTTCACCTATGGCATTCATTGATATACAAAACGAGATTGGAAGTACAAAAAAAGAGCTCCCTCCTGACTTCTGAGAATTTTTATCGTGTAAGATCTTGTAAATTTTCTACAAAATTGTTCTATAAGTACTCATAAGATTATGCGTCGCTTGTCTAAGACTTTGTAAGAGAGATTTTCAGGTCTCAAACATTGAAAAATTATCAGATCTGATTAAAACTTAAAAGATAAAAGTTCATTTTTGTCAGATCTCACACGATAAAAACTAAGCCTGGCAAAAATAATAATCGTGTCAGATCTCATAAGAATATTAGAAGATCTTGAATGATTAAGGACTCGAAAAGCTATGACGCATCTTTTTGATAAGATTTTAATCAGATATTATACGATAAAAAAGTTTCAAGTATGGCACGTTCTTCAAAATGAAGACATTTCATAGTTGCTTTCAAGCAGTAGCCAAAAAGCTACACCATGCAACACTTTGTCAGAGCAACAGTGAGAAAATTTTCTTAGGTTATCTTTTGAGACTTGTAAGATGTTTTGAACAAGGTTTATTGAGTATCAGAGGCTTTTTCTGAAGCGGTGATCATCAAACTAGGCTGAAAATCTTTTTCAAATCAAAGACCAAAACTATCTTTGACTGCTAAGTTAAGCCATAGTACCTAGTTGAGATTCAGAATAAAATCACTGCCGCCAAAATAGAATCAAAAACATTTTTGTGTTTGAAAATTGTTTAGTTGACTGATCATTTTTTACTTTAACAGGAACTCGACTAAGTTATACGGCAAATTTGTAATCATTAAAACATGTCCTATCAGATCTTACACGATAAAAATTCTGCCCTACGAGAGCTTTTATCGTGTAATACCAGAGCTTATAAGATAACATTTCATCAAAATTGAATTGTTATCTTATAACATCTGATAATTAATTTATCAGACCTTATACAATTAAAGTTCACCTATGGCATTCATTGATATACAAAACGAGATTGGAAGTACAAAAAAAGAGCTCCCTCCTGACTTCTGAGAATTTTTATCGTGTAAGATCTTGTAAATTTTCTACAAAATTGTCCTATAAGTACTCATAAGATTATGCGTCGCTTGTCTAAGACTTTGTAAGAGAGATTTTCAGGTCTCAAACATTGAAAAAATTATCAGATCTGATTAAAACTTAAAAGATAAAAGTTCATTTTTGTCAGATTTCACACGATAAAAACTAAGCCTGGCAAAAATAATAATCGTGTCAGATCTCATAAGAATATTAGAAGATCTTGAATGATTAAGGACTCGAAAAGCTATGACGCATCTTTTTGATAAGATTTTAATCAGATATTATACAATAAAAAAATTTCAAGTATGGCACGTTCTCCAAAATGAAGACATTTCATAGTTGCTTTCAAGCAGTAGCCAAAAAGCTACACCATGCAACACTTTGTCAGAGCAACAGTGAGAAAATTTTCTTAGGTTATCTTTTGAGACTTGTAAGACGTTTTGAACAAGGTTATTTGAGTATCAGAGGCTTTTTCTGAAGCGGTGATCATCAAACTAGGCTGAAAATCTTTTTCAAATCAAAGACCAAAACTATCTTTGACTGCTAAGTTAAGCCATAGTGCCTAGTTGAGATTCAGAATAAAATCACTGCCGCCAAAATAGAATCAAAAACGTTTTTGTGTTTGAAAATTGTTTAGTTGACCGATCATTTTTTACTTTAACAGGAACTCGACTAAGTTATACGGCAAAATTGTAATCATTAAAACATGTCCTATCAGATCTTACACGATAAAAATTCTGCCCTACGAGAGCTTTTATCGTGTAATATCAGAGCTTATAAGATAACATTTCATCGAAATTGAATTGTTATCTTATAACATCTGATAATTAATTTATCAGACCTTATACAATTAAAGTTCACCTATGGCATTCATTGATATACAAAACGAGATTGGAAGTACAAAAAAAAGAGCTCCCTCCTGACTTCTGAGAATTTTTATCGTGTAAGATCTTATAAATTTTCTACAAAATTGTCCTATAAGTACTCATAAGATTATGCGTCGCTTGTCTAAGACTTTGTAAGAGAGATTTTCAGGTCTCAAACATTGAAAAAATTATCAGATCTGATTAAAACTTAAAAGATAAAAGTTCATTTTTGTCAGATCTCACACGATAAAAACTAAGCCTGGCAAAAATAATATTCGTGTCAGATCTCATAAGAATATTAGAAGATCTTGAATGATTAAGGACTCGAAAAGCTATGACGCATCTTTTTGATAAGATTTTAATCAGATATTATACGATAAAAAAATTTCAAGTATGGCACGTTCTTCAAAATGAAGACAATTCATAGTTGCTTTCAAGCGGTAGCCAAAAAGCTACACCATGCAACACTTTGTCAGAGCAACAGTGAGAAAATTTTCTTAGGTTATCTTTTGAGACTTATAAGATGTTTTGAACAAGGTTATTTGAGTATCAGAGGCTTTTTCTTAAGCGGTGATCATCAAACTAGGCTGAAAATCTTTTTCAAATCAAAGACCAAAACTATCTTTGACTGCTAAGTTAAGCCATAGTACCTAGTTGAGATTCAGAATAAAATCACTGCCGCCAAATTAGAATTAAAAACATTTTTGTGTTTGAAAATTGTTTATTTGACCGATCATTTTTTACTTTAACAGGAACTCGACTAAGTTACACGGCAAATTTGTAATCATTAAAACATGTCCTATCAGATCTCACACGATAAAAATTCTGCCCTACGAGAGCTTTTATTGTGTAATATCAGAGCTTATAAGATAACATTTCATCAAAATTGAATTGTTATCTTATAACATCTGATAATTAATTTATCAGACCTTATACAATTAAAGTTCACCTATGGCATTCATTGATATAAAAAACGAGATTGGAAGTACAAAAAAAGAGCTCCCTCCTGACTTCTGAGAATTTTTATCGTGTAAGATCTTATAAATTTTCTACAAAATTGTCCTATAAGTACTCATAAGATTATGCGTCGCTTGTCTAAGACTTTGTAAGAGAGATTTTCAGGTCTCAAACATTGAAAAATTATCAGATCTGATTAAAACTTAAAAGATAAAAGTTCATTTTTGTCAGATCTCACACGATAAAAACTAAGCCTGGCAAAAATAATATTCGTGTCAGATCTCATAAGAATATTAGAAGATCTTGAATGATTAAGGACTCGAAAAGCTATGACGCATCTTTTTGATAAGATTTTAATCAGATATTATACGATAAAAAAATTTCAAGTATGGCACGTTCTTCAAAATGAAGACAATTCATAGTTGCTTTCAAGCAGTAGCCAAAAAGCTACACCATGCAACACTTTGTCAGAGCAACAGTGAGAAAATTTTCTTAGGTTATCTTTTGAGACTTATAAGATGTTTTGAACAAGGTTATTTGAGTATCAGAGGCTTTTTCTTAAGCGGTGATCATCAAACTAGGCTGAAAATCTTTTTCAAATCAAAGACCAAAACTATCTTTGACTGCTAAGTTAAGCCATAGTACCTAGTTGAGATTCAGAATAAAATCACTGCCGCCAAATTAGAATTAAAAACATTTTTGTGTTTGAAAATTGTTTATTTGACCGATCATTTTTTACTTTAACAGGAACTCGACTAAGTTACACGGCAAATTTGTAATCATTAAAACATGTCCTATCAGATCTCACACGATAAAAATTCTGCCCTACGAGAGCTTTTATTGTGTAATATCAGAGCTTATAAGATAACATTTCATCAAAATTGAATTGTTATCTTATAACATCTGATAATTAATTTATCAGACCTTATACAATTAAAGTTCACCTATGGCATTCATTGATATAAAAAACGAGATTGGAAGTACAAAAAAAGAGCTCCCTCCTGACTTCTGAGAATTTTTATCGTGTAAGATCTTATAAATTTTCTACAAAATTGTCCTATAAGTACTCATAAGATTATGCGTCGCTTGTCTAAGACTTTGTAAGAGAGATTTTCAGGTCTCAAACATTGAAAAATTATCAGATCTGATTAAAACTTAAAAGATAAAAGTTCATTTTTGTCAGATCTCACACGATAAAAACTAAGCCTGGCAAAAATAATAATCGTGTCAGATCTCATAAGAATATTAGAAGATCTTGTTGAATGATTAAGGACTCGAAAAGCTATGACGCATCTTTTTGATAAGTTTTTAATCAGATACTATACGATTGAAAAATTTCAAGTATGGCACGTTCTTCAAAATGAAGACAATTCATAGTTGCTTTCAAGCAGTAGCCAAATAGCTACACCATGCAACACTTTGTCAGAGCAACAGTGAGAAAATTTTCTTAGGTTATCTTTTGAGACTTATAAGATGTTTTGAACAAGGTTATTTGAGTATCAGAGGCTTTTTCTGAAGCGGTGATCATCAAACTAGGCTGAAAATATTTTTCAAATCAAAGACCAAAACTATCTTTGACTGCTAAGTTAAGCCATAGTACCTAGTTGAGATTCAGAATAAAATCACTGCCGCCAAAATAGAATCAAAAACATTTTTGTGTTTGAAAATTGTTTAGTTGACCGATCATTTTTCACTTTAACAGGAATTCAACTAAGTTATACGGCAAATTTGTAATCATTAAAACATGTCCTATCAGATCTTACACGCTAAAAATTCTGCCCTACGTGAGCTTTTATCGTGTAATATCAGAGCTTATAAGATAACATTTCATCAAAATTGAATTGTTATCTTATAACATCTGATAAATAATTTATCAGACCTTATACAATTAAAGTTCACGTATGGCAGAGTTTTGATCGAGTAAGACCAGATAAGATCTTACACGACAAAATTTACAGAATCACTGGGACAATTAGTCAAACCACTAAGTTACTAAATAACTAAAAGCAAACCGTCGAGAAACCAGCACTTGATACAAATTTCTAATAAAATTTTGAGCGTAAGGATCTTCAACAAATTCTTCGTTCATACACTACGCACAGATCTCAGTCGGACACTGAATTGAGGAAAAGAAGAAAATGACCTGAAAAATTTTGCTCTGTTCCTTACCAACAAGATACCTAAAAACCTGACGGATCTCATTACAAACTTTTGATTTGCTATCTATTTCCGGGTCACTGCGTTAACAAGAACGATCTGAATCACATACTGAACTGTTTGAAGCAAAGATCCAAAAAATTCGAAAAATTGCAAATTGCAAATATCTGAAAAATTGCAAAATGCTTGAAATCTGCTGTGATTTCTTAGCATCAAATTGAACAAGATGTTTTTGGATTGTAATATACAAAACAACATTTATGGCGCAAAAAACTTTTTTCAAATTGAGAAAGGAGTGAACAGTTCTCTAAGTATCTCTCGCCAAGTCAAGCCAAATAATTAAGGCTAACCATTAACTAATTGATTAATAAAATCCAAACAAATTTTCTATAATTTTTCGGGAAAAAACACCTCTTCGATAGAACCCCTGTCGTTAGTAATCTTGGAGTCACTCTATATTCACAAACTAGTTACCTAATTGAACAAGATACTAAAAAGAAGAAAACAGAACATATAACAGAGAAAAACAGACAATTTTTGTATTTTGCTGCCTGTTAGATAACTAAAATCTGTTGCTTCTTAAAGTGAATCATATTTATTCGCTAGTTGTTTCTCTCTCACTGCGGACGGTAGGCTCTGAGCCGTATACTAACAGAACAAACAGAACGATGAAAAACAATTAAACAAACGTAATTGGCCTCAAATTTGATGCACAAAAAGTATAGATTCGACGAGATGAATCAGAATTAATTTTTTGTCATAGTTGCAAATTAACTTTTCTCTCAGTTTTTTAGCATTTCATAAAAAGGGCACCATACAAAGTCAAATTTGCATAAAGAACAAAACGTCTCCTCTAGTTATAGACATTGATCTTAAAACTTCGTTGTGTTTCCTGACTAGATAATGATCTCACCAAAACACAGGAGAAAAATATTTGGTCACATATCATTGTAAGTAGTTTTCGTTTGCCATATAATGTCTCTCTTATTAGGAGTGGATGAAAACTAGTGAGAAAAACCGTGAGAATATTTCATTGATGTATGAAAATATAAACTTGCAATTAACTATTATGCAGAGACCTAAATGAGACCTATGGAAAAAAAACTTGAGAATACTGGACAAAATCTGGAAACCCGAGTCAATTGTTCTATAAATTGATTCTCGTCAATTAAGCACTCAGCAAATTAACAATAAGATTAACGAATTTCAAATTAATGAAAAAAAAACTCGTACTAAAAGAAATGCAAGAGGAGGAAAATTTAGAAAAAAGGACATCTGAAAAAATTAACAATAGATTCCTTTGAAAATTTTCATTTAAATCGTTGAAATTAATTCTGAAGCATAGTAGTAATTTGAATGGCATCCTTTTCATTTTTAGAGAATAGTTTTTCACTGTTGCGTAACTAGCTGGGCCGGAAACGCAAAGATGGAATTAGTATAGACAAAACCTAACATTTTCCGGCAGGACTTTTGCAGAGTTGAAAACTAAACTATGGAAGAACTTGGTTCACAAAAAATTAAAGTCGGTAAAATAGTTGGCCCGACTTGACAAACGGTTTTCATCACTATTAAGTAATTTCTGGAATCGTATCTTTACTAAGTACAGATCACATTAAGACAACAAAACAATTATTTTTGCTAACAGCAACAGTTAACAACAAAACATAAAAAGTTATGAAACTGAAACGCTCTGAAATCAAATACATGTATATTAAAAACTATCCCGAAGCTTTTTCCTTGAAAATTTCTTTCTTTATATAATATTACCCAACAGAAGTTTGTCTTAAGCTTGTAAAGAAATCAGCAGTCAACGAGAACCAGAATGCCATCAGTTGGATGGATTGATTATTCGGGATCTGTTCTGTTCCCTCTGCCCCCAGTGTTTTTACGCCTCCAATCAGACATAATTTGTTGTGATATAGCACGTTACTATGTAAAAAAATAGTAAAAGATAAAAGCAGTCCACAAATCTGGGGGGAGGGGGGTCCAAAATAAAAAAGTTCCGATTTTTGAAATGCACAGACTGAAAAATTGCACTACAAAAATGTTGATTACGAAAAAGAGCAAGGAAAAACTACGAGAAACTGCAAATATTAGTCAATTTTGTTTATATTTTTTGATAACATTAATAAAAAAAGATGTACCAAAAAAGAACACACAAAGCCAAAAAATTTCTTAAAAACGAATAATCAGTCGAAAATGAAATTCCCAATCCCACAAAACCTACAAACCCTAAATACTTAAACAGCTGTAAAACAAAAAATTGGACTTTGATTTTAACCTTGTACTTTTATGTGTTCAATTAGCCTAAATTGGACATAGCCTAATGATAGATTATAATTTTCATCGCATCTGGCCATGCCTCGTGGGCCATGGCAATGCCTAAGCGGTCCGTGGGACCTGATATGAATCTATCACAGCCGAACGTGAGATCAGTTTCCCCCAAAAAAGTATTCTATTTCGGCTTATCGCAGTTTCTGAGCAATTTTAGGTTAACACGCATATCCTATTTTAAAAAATGGACAAGTTGTTGAGCCATCAGCCAATCAATATTCCACTTTTCCCTCAAAACAATATTCCCATTTTCTTGATTGCGATTGGCCAGCAATGAAATTTCTGTATTTTGGTATGTCTGCCATTTTCACTAGCGCCAAGAAGACGTAAAATGAACAAATTTTTGCGCATTTTAAATACTTAAATCTGATTGGGCGAGCAATAACGAATTTCTCCTTGGAAATAACGAATTTCCCGCTCATTTCATTCAAGCTGTAACAAGGCCTCTTTTAATATGTATTAAGATATGTTTTGCAGGGTGGCCGCCATATTGGCCGACAGGGCGTTTAGCTGACAACCAGAAAATGAGAAACTTAGCCGACAATTTAAGCAAAGTGAGCGATAAAATTAATTCTAAAGCTGTGATTGGCCAATTTGAATCACTATTTCGTCAGCGGACAAATATACCGTCAACTAGCGTAACGAAGGTCTATCCAGGGTCGCAAGCTCTCCCCCTCCCCTGTGGGGAGGGGTTACGGCCACGGAGAGGCCGAGTAGAGAACTACCCGACCGAACACCAAAAATAACGGTCCGCCGAAACACTAATTTATGGACCAATGAGACATTTTTGACCAATTATGATTAAATTGTTGGCTAAATTTTTCTTTTTTTCCTTGTCGGCTAAACAGCTTGTCGGCCAATTTTTCCTAGCACCGTTTTGTTCCATTGCTCTACTTGACCGCACTGCACAGAATAATCCGCCTTCCTTGCCCCTTTTCCCCTGATGTTGACGATGCCTCTCCTGGTCCCCCTAACCCGGGGACCGCATGTCATTCACCACGGCGTAGAGGTAGAAAGGTCGCCGCACCACAAGCAAATTGCGGATAGGCAGTCACACACTACTATTAATAAACCTATTATTTTTATGATACAAAAGCAATCTAGGGTACCAGTTGAAAACGGCAATAAGAGCCTGTATCCCATCAAAAATACCTGAAAATTGCAGCTCTGTGCGACAGATACAACCACAGCAGCACGTTTTTGCGGAATTTAAATTATAAGAGTTGTGTTTTGTGTGCCAAAATAAATTAATCTCTCACTAACTCCTCATCACGAGAACAGGGAAAAAGCCAATTCAAATCGATTTTGGTTGAACTACGAGAGAGTGATGGACGACAACCCGAATATCAATGAACAATTCAGGCAAATTTTCAACGCATTTTCCCAACTAAAATTTGAAAAATTATCGCACTTAAATCTGCTATGCATTTTTTAAAACAAAATTGATCAAGGCATGCCGAAAAAAACTTAGATAATTTTTTTAAATATTTAGTGATTCTATTGGTTTTAACTGTATGCATTTTCTGAATTATGTAATGTAACATTACAATGTTTCTTTTGAAATGTTTTATCTTTATTCTTTTTATTGTTTCACTTTATTTTGGGTGTCCTTTTCAGTCCTATCAAAACATTGGAAAGGCCCATTATTCATATATTAATTGCTTTTTATATTTTGTGTTTTTGTTCTAATAGAACACTTTTCTGAGCAAAAGTTTTCTTAACAGATGTAATCCGTAAGGCGTATGCCGTATCAGTTATCATACATTTTATGATAGAAGTGTTTTCTCGACAGGTAGCCTTTAAGAACTCAACTATCTGAAACTGCTTCGAAACGGATGTCAGTACTTTTATTTTGTTTTGTGTTATGCGCAAAGTGTAAGTATTATTACCATTTTTTAAATAAAACAAGTAATTTCTTGGTAACTATAGGTAATTAGAAGGCTGATACTGTTCAATATTATCCTTAATTGGCGAGTTTTAAGTTTGGACTCTTTTAAAAAGAGAAAACCCTTGAGTGAAAATAGAGATGATTTTTTTCGTTTGTTCCCCCATTACGTTGTGCACCCTTATTTACAGAGCACGTGTCATTACATATTAAATCAATATGTAAAAATTTGGCACCTGCGTCTAGGCAGCACAAAATATATGCACACACTAAGCGGAAGAAAACGGAAAAGATCCAAAAGATCTTTTAAAGTGCAAGAAGCAATGCTTTTGAAAAGTGTTATTTGTACCAACCTTGATTTTTTTTAATTGTTACATTGTTTAATTTAACTCCTGGAGTTTTATCTGGAAGTTTTTGCAAAGAAATAATTGATTTTTCATGTTTGTTCTGTACTGCGTTGTTCAACTTGTCACTACAAAAATTTTGGTTCAAATGTCATAGGACTTCTAAGACTAACTAATGTTCAATAACAGGTGGTTATTATATATTTGAAACGCAATTACAGCAGCCCAGCTCAAAGTGAAACGACGATCAACTAAAACGACGAAATCATTCAGGTACGAGGAATTGAGATTTTCTTACTAAAAAATACAATTTTTAAACAGAGATTTCAGAAAATTTATTTTATAAGAAAAATGTAAAATATTTTTCAATTGAGATTTCAGGATATTGACTTCAGAAAAAAATGTATAATATTTTTCAATTGAGATTTCACAATATTGACTTCAGAAAAAAATGTAAAATATTTTTCAATTGAGATTTCAGAATATCGACTTCAGAAAAAAATGTAAAATATTTTTCAATTGAGATTTCAGAATATTGACTTCAGAAAAAAATGTAAAATATTTTTCAGTTTTTTTTTCATTAGGTGAAACTCCTAAGCTGCAACATCCCAGAAAATAAACCTTCAAGAAGACATCTGGTGTATAAGGGTATGTTTTTAACTTGTGACCAATTTAAAATGACATAGCTATTATTTTGCCTCTTATTATGGCAACCAAACGTCGTTTTCTGGTAACAAAAGACCGTTCAAATACACAAATAGTCTGATTTACGTAGAACAATTTGTGTAAAAATAATTTACTGAAAAGTATTGAGAAAAATGAGGAAAATGCCGCGTTGGAAATAATTCCAAGGTCACGATTCGATAACCATGTTATGAACCCCGAGCTATAGGCTGACGGTCAGCCAGACGTATCTACAGGAGACAAAGATTGTGTCCAGATCAGCAGACAATTGAATTGGAAAGCGTTCACTGCCAGTTGCATTGGTGAGATAGAGATGGCATCTGATTACTGCGAAGTATTTATAGCGCTAAGAAACTTGACTGACTACCAACTACATGTGCAACCCGAGTGAGCATCAACAATCGGACCCGACTAGACAGAAATTGTTTTGGTAGAACATATGAGCCATGATAAATATACGTCAAAATGTTGGCTTTATTCTTATTTAATACAGCAACGCTTGGGTTTTAAAGCGCATAAAAAAGTCATGGGAAAAACACCAATTTTGGCCGTGGGTTTTTTGATCGTTGTGGTTGGGGTGTCTATATGAACGTATATGGAATTAAATTGAAGTAAAAAGAAAAAAAAATCTTTTTATCTATCAAGCAGCATATTATTTGTTTTGTTGACTTGCTATTTTGAATACTAAAAACGATACCATTGTAGTTTTTTTTCTAGACCGGACAGTAAACAGAAATGCAAAGTAATTATGATATTGTTTCCGGCGATGTTGGCAGAGAGCGACAATAAACTTATGTAGTAGAAAGTAGTTAATCGTAGTAACTACGTGGAATCAGATGAAGAGCTAATATCGAAACTCACATTACATTTTAGTTCGCAAAAACAAAAAAAGGAAAAAAGAATTTTGCCTCAGCTCAAAAAATTTAAAGGATCTTTTCCGTTTGTGCCCCAGCTTAGTGCGTGCATATTATTTGCACCACCCAGAAGCACGTGTAATATTTTTACATAACGGTTTACTATGTAACGGCACGTGCTCTGTGACTGGGGGTGCATAACGTACTGGGGGGAGGAGGGTGGGGGCACAAACGATAAATATCCCGTTTTGAGATCTTGATTTTTGACTGGGACCTTTTAATTATGCAACTAGCAGTTGTATCTTAAAACGGAGGCAGGTGATATAAATAGTAGAGCTTTTCCTGCTATACTTATTGTTGTAGTATTATCGGCGTTTTAAAACTTAGTATGGTAACTTTTTGGATGGCTACACACAGCATTTCAATTACGCACAGACACTGATCGGTTCCAAAAATAAAAGCGGCAGAATTCTGCCACAATTATTGATGTAATCAAAAACAAAAGTTTTGAGTCTATTCTCAACCATGCAATGATGTTAAAAATGAATTAATTGGTTCAATGTATTAGACATTAATTTTAGAGCCAATCATTGTCTGTGTGTAATTGAAATGCTGTGTGTAGCAATCCAAAAAATTACCATACTAAGTTCTGGCCGAAAATTTTCCAACAAATAGTATAGCACGAAATTTTCTATTACTTATATCTTTAAGATCAATAGACAGAGATAATTGGTCCAATCAGTTTACGGAGTTTTTCTCAACAAATCACCGAATTCACTTCAGTTGTCGTGCATTGTTGTATTTACAATAAAACAACAATTTCATTTATGGGTAATACAGATAATTTTGTACAATTGAATAAAAAACCTGCCTAACCTATAGCTCAAAAATTCTTGGCTGACCGGGATGTTTATATTGGCAATTTTAGATTACTAAAACACCGATGAAATTTTATTATGCTGTTATCTTAAGATTATTTCATAACTTTTACAATAAAAATTAGAAAAATTTTGTCTGGTTTCGAGGAACGTGACAGCAAGAATAAAGCAAGAGTGATTGTAAAAGCATCAAAAATACAACATCGGATTTTAAAAAATATATTTAAACCTTTGGTTCTGGTTAACATGTAGCAACTAATTTAGGCGAATTGAAAAAAAAAACAATGGTTCTCTTCCAGACTTGTTAGATGCCTTTCTACTGTTAATTTAATAAGGCAAAAAACCAGAAAATTTTTGAAACTTTACACTATTTTATAGAAGTTTTGTTTTCCGATTCTGTGCTTGTATGTTTTTTTTTAAACGAGATTTATAAAATTGCTATATAAGGAAAAAAGCTTTAATAATTAAAATAGGGAAGCCAAAAATGCCAAATGCATAAAGTATGTTGAGAACAAGAACTTCAAGCCAACGTTTAAACAATTAAACTTTAAAACACGGGGTATCAAATTTTTTATACGCCACATACAAAATGTAATTTTTATTTTAATTTTCAGTAATTTTTATCCAGAAATTTTTAAGAACGTGATAGCAAAGATCTTTAAAATATATTTTATTACCCAAAACTTAGTGGGCATATAGTTTTAACGCCCCATGGCTTACGTCCTATTTTTGACATAGGTACAAGCAACACAACAACGCATAAAATTTAATGGGGGCTTAAAAACACTGTGAGCGATACAGAATAGATCTGATACTGTTTACATGATCAAAACATCTTACATTCATTTGTCGGAAAACTACCAATTGCCTTGAAGTAGTTTTCCGAATTTAATTAGAACTTTTTGCAAAAAATTCGTCGAAACCTGCATTTGACCTTGCTCAAAGTGAGTTTCACCGCTGTACCATTGCATTTCAATTCTAACCAGTACTGAACCAGACAAATAGCAGTATAAATACTTTTGCCAGTCTGCCCAGAGTCGATTAAGAAACATCCCAGTCTGCCTTTCTTCTTCAAATTCTCATTTACATTCTTGGTTACCACTGCACAGAATGTTTCACATTTCTCTCATCCATCAGACTGTACCTACAAAGAACATAGCAAGTTTTGAAAACTTCGAATAACTGACATCATGCTTTAAAATTTTAATTTGGCGATACCCTCAAAAGCTATTCTAGCTCCAACTATAACATATATTGGTGCATTTACATCTTTGCAGTGGAGTTGGAGGCGGAGGTCGGAGGTAGAGGTCAGAGGCGGAGGTCGGAGTTCGGAGGCGGAGGTCGGAGGCGGAGGCCGGAGGTGGAGGTCGAAGGCGGATGTCGATGTGCGGGTCAGAATGTTGTGGTGTAGTAGTGCTTGTGGCGGCGGTCGGAGGCGGAGGTCGGAGGCGGAGGTCGGAGGCGGATGTCGATGTGCGAGTCAGAAAGTTGTGGTGTAGTAGTGCTTGTGGCGGCTGTCGGAGGCGGAGGCAGAGGTCGGGGGCGGAGGTCGGAGGCGGATGTCGAGGTGCGAGTCAGAAAGTTGTGGTGTATTAGTACCTGTGGCGGCGGTTGGAGGCGGAGGCGGAGGCGGATGTCGATGTGCGAGTCAGAATTAATAATAGCAAAATAAATTGTGGTGTAGTAGTAGAAGTAGTAGTGCAAGCATCGGGCTTCGCCGGTGGGGTGTCAAATCCAGTGTTTATCAGTCTGTTTCCATTTATCTTTTTCCAGTGTCTGAATAGTAGACTCAAGGGCCTTCAAATGTTGTGTATTTCAGATTTGATTGTTGCCTTGTTTTTCTTCTCCTGTTCTTTTTTCTTCACTTGTTTACAATGGCCATCAATGACATAGTGTTTGAATTTGAATTTGAGCAGTCAATCATTAAAACAGAGAAAACATTTTTACTTGGAATCAATCACCCTGAAACTGAGTTGTGTCATGGTACTGTAAGCATGAGAACGGCGAGGCCAGTGGAAAAGGTTAACAAAAAGAGAAGGGCGTTGAGTACGAGAGGAGGTTCAGTGTCTAAGAAGAAGTTTTTCGTCTGCAAATATTGTGACTATCAATCAAATGCCAAGTATATGACGGACCACCACGTGGCGTGGATACATGAGAAGAGCGTGGAGCCACAAGTTTGTAGTTTTTGTCAGTTCAGTAGTCTGTACTCGTTCAATATGAAACGCCGCGAAATGAGATCACATCCGAACAGAGAAACACCAATTTCGGATTCGTCCAGTTGCAATTTGAGGAGATCAAAGACGAACAGCAGAGTAATTGAATTATTGGAGTCGTCGTGTTTGTCAAATTAGTCTTCATTGTTTACAGTTTGTCTGTTACTTTGTTTTAGTGTTCATTGTTACTTTCTTACTTTGTGTTACTGAGTTAATTTACTGTTACTTCATTGTTCACCTTAACTGTGTGTTACTGAGTTATTTTACTGGACGTTAGTCGGTTATGTTTTCCTAATTGTGCATTCGTTTCAGCCTTGTCATCATTCAATCAATTAAATTCAGCATTCATTTATAACGCCTCCTCCTGGTAGCCATGCAAATTTGTGGAGGTCGGAAGACGATGGAAAAGTGTGGTCCATCATACATGGAAGCTGTGCAAAACTCAACACAAGCTGCGGAAGTTTAGCTGGAGTTCAACAGTGAAGAGTTCAATAGCGTAGACTGAAACTGAGAAGCAAAACTATTTAATTAACTCCTTATATCCTTTAGTTCTTTATTATCCAATGTTTATTTATTTATACTAACTCCTTATTTATTTATCCAATATATTCATGAATTAACATTTCTCTTAAAGATATTTTGTACATCGTAAAAGCATGATTTGCAGAGGGGCATAACTAGCAGAGGGTATTTGCAGAGAGGTATTATTTGCTGAGAGGCATTTTTGCAGAGAGGCATATAGCTAGCAGAGGGCATTTTGCAGTGAGGAATTTAATTGCAGCCCGCTAGAATGAGATCAAAGAGTGGCTGCGTCCTTCAAATAACGATTAGCGTGGGTGTTACGCATTCTGAGTAGCTTAAAGGCAGACTTAATTACATGTATTCGCATAATGAAAACAGGATGTTAATTAACATGCGCATGAATAAAAGTCATAATGTACATATCAACTTCATAAATTATTGTTGAAAATTACCCTTTTCATGGTATAAAATGCCATGATCTTGATACTGTCACGATAAAAATAAATCATGTTTTTTTCCTGATTCAACGCTGAATTTTAAATGATCCCGACTCCAGGCAGAAACTTTTCCCTGGATCACAATTGACAACTTTTATTTGTTTCAAGACCTTTAAGATTTTCAGTTATTTATAATTCCGATAGAAATTTATCTCGATTTGTCTCAAACTGATGTTTTCTGCTTGATTGCTTTGTTATTAGCTGCAGCGTTTGTGATTGGAAGTCCTCCACCCCCAGTTCAGTGGCCATGTAAATTCCAGCACTCGAATCATGGCATTTGTACCATAATTGTGCGGTTGTAGTATCTTGTGGGGCTATAATGAGAAACGCCAATTTTTTCCGAAAATTTTGCTAGTAATGCGCACGTTTTTCAAGCAAATTGAGCTAATAACGTTAGATAATGTTATGCTTAAAAGCACTTTAATCCCTGAAGTTGACAATGAATTATGCTGGAAGTCAATAAATTTTATGCTGGAAGTCGATAAATTTGCCTTTCTGTGCATTCACTGCCCACCGTCACCCTCCGGTATCTCAGAGGTTTCTACTTCCACTATACCATTGATGCGCAATAAAAAAAAATAACCTTATTTATCCTGCACAGAGCAATTCTTACACAGCTCCGGGGCATTTCAGCATATTATTTTTATTCCACTGTTGCAACTAAACAATCTCTCAACGGATGAAGATGACCACTAAGGGAGTCTCCCAAGAGCCATTTATTAGTCATTTCATTTCCGGGTCGAAAAGCACTGTGGACCCGCTTGGAAGACCACTGCTGTAGTGCAAAGAAAGGTTTAGAATGACGCGTTAGCGATCACAAGTGACAACACGAAATCTTTCATTGTTGCAAATTAGTTCTTAAGATCCTGTAAAAAGGACATTAATTGAGAGATCATTGGCAATCATCTAAAATACAGAAAAGGTGAGCAGGGAACGATGCAATGTTCAACATGTTAAGCAATAGGTGAAAAGCTAAGAACGCGTTTTAACACACATTCATAACAAAAAAAATAAACCTGCATCATCAAATGAAACTGAGGTTGACATTCAGAGCAAATGAGAAACCAGGAGTCACAGAAACCTTGTACAGGTCATTGGAAACACTCGCTTCATAGACAGATTGTCGTGCTTGTCGTCTAACGCAGGTGGTTATATTGAAGCTAAATATTTTTAATAGTTTGGTTTCTCTCGCTATTAAACTTCGTTAGTGTAGTTCAACATCATGCGAAAAACAATTATCTTTCAACTCCGGAGAGAGCAGGACGGGTGTAGAAAGTGGCGGATTGTAGGGAATATTGATAGCTGGGTGAGCAAAGTGAGAATGGCTTAGGGCTTAAGCTTTCCATGAGCTGGAAAATTTTGTCAATTTATCAATACCCACTCTTCTCAGATTACCCCCTCTTCAACGCTCCTTTTTCCTAGGTTACTCCACCTTGAATACTCCAAGTAGTTTCTGACCCGGACTATAACATCCAGGAAATTGTACATTGAATAACATCTTTCCCGTTGTTGCAATTTTGCAAAACCGTTTACAGCTTTGTCTTAGATGAAGCAGAATAGGACCATATATATATTTTGTCATGCTCAATCTCAGATTTGAAATTCCAACATTTTAACTTGAGGAAATTAAAATTTATATGTGCTGCTTGACTTTATTCGGGACAGTCTAAGTGACAGACTGTTCGTAATAACTCAAGTCTATTCGTTTTCGCTGATCAGACTGTTTTACCATGACATTTAGACATGTTCGGATTCAAGACAGTAGGTAAACGTAGGTGTTCAGAAATTAGGGCAGCAGCGTAGAGAATTCGAACAATGTTAGTGGAATGTTTACACTTCAAACAAAAGGTACACCGCTGTTTGAAAGGTTCAGTGATGTTTTCAATTCAGATTTAGTAAGTCTGCGCTGATATACTCACGTCCGACAACCTTTCTAAAGTATTTATTGGAAAAAAGTACTTGTATCTGTTTCATTCTGATAATTACGACGCAGAGGTATACCCAAATCGTCACGGGCAGATATGCCCGATGCGTGTAACTCTTGTTCGTTTTAACAATGTTGCGGAAAATAGCTATTTTATCAGAAACCGGCAAAATGGAAGGGAAATTAGCAACCCGTGTTCGCAAAAGTGTCCTGATCCTAGCCACGAAATACCATTACAAACTTTATAACCTATTTTTTCGCACGGCTTGTATCACGCATCTGCTCCATTTATGTATCAATTTTTTGCACGCAATGTAGCTCGATTTTGCATATAATCCGCAATTAAGTCTAACTTAATTACTATTAATTTAATTAGACCTACCTTATTACTAATAGTAGTACTTTATTACTACTTATTGTACTTTATTACTACTTATTAGTACTATTCATTACTACTTTTTAAAATCGGCCAGTCCCACATTGATATACAAAGCCTTTGATGTGCGAGAAATTTTTCGGAAAAAATCAGTTTTTGTGGTTGCTTGAATTTAAAGCACTTTAGAGCTTTGAAGGTTTCAATTAAATCTTTATAAAAAAACTTATTGCATGCTCAAAATGCGCGCAAATAATAGATACCTAAATTGAGCGGAAACGTGCTACAAGACTTGTAACCTACATTTCGTTCCGAATGTTCTTTTATTTTGCAAAATTGGCGGAACCCCTTTTGCGAAAAGTAAGATACAAAGGATGTCTCCTAATTTCGTTCATTGCATGTATCTAATTTTCGAGCCAACTTTGCAAAGGCGGAAATTTTGGGGTATACCTCTGCGTCGTAATGATTAATTACCAGCTCAGGTTTACGAAAAACTCGGAAAGCCTTCCGATACTGAGATCAACACATGTATTTTATCGGTATGAGGACCAAAACAAAATAATTTTGTTTCCATAAGCAGAAACGAACTGGACCGAAACGAGAATATGATAAAAATTAATTCAAATTAACACAAAGTAGCATTTGAGCAACCTAACCAAGTAAACGGAAACACTCAAGGTTATCTTTCAAGGGTATATTAAATTTGACACATTCAAGAGAATTGCAGATCTTTTGCCATTTTCCTCCTCTAGCTGAGGTGGTTCATTATCTTTGAAATCTCATGACACACTCGTTATATAATTAAATAATGAATTAGTGTTTAATGGCACGGTTGATACAGTAATGCCTTATTTTTCTGTTAATGGGGTTCAAATAGTAATCTTTGGGTCAAACCTGTACTTCCAGAATTAGCCCCGTAATTAAAGGACATGTCAGGTAACGATTTGTTCATGTGTTTACAAACTGTTTGCTTGTTTTAATATTAATTCTTCTTTTTACGAGTCGGATCAGGCTCAGTTTGATTTTTAATTCCATTTCTGCCTTGAGTGTTTTAGAATAGGGTTGTCTAATTGAGTAAATCTTGAATCTTTCCGTGAGTCGCTATTGTTGAGAATATATTCATTCTGACTAAACTAATTTTGAGAGTATTTAACTCTGCGAAAACAATTGAACATTGATTGCGTTAACTCTCAAATAACATGACGAAGTCAGCATCTCTCGAATCTGTTAAAACTGAAACCTTTATACATAAAAAAATTGGTTATAAACCGACCAGTGATCCTCCAATAAAATGGGAGAAGTATTGGGCACAGTTCAAGTCCAGGATATTAGCGAAAGAGAATAGTAAGAATTGAAATGCTGCTTGAAGACAACCTCCAAAATGTGAGATCACCCCCAGTATTCACCTATGAAGAGCGAATCCCCAAATCAACTGGAAATACAGAACGTGATATTCTTGGTCAGCTCCAAATTTACAACTCAAACACGCGTGTGAACAATAATGTGAAAAAACTTAAATTGTGTTCAGTTTAAATGATAGACAAAGAGTATTTATGTCCGAAAAATGTATTCTTTCTACAATTGAGTTAGGAACTGATGGATGACATTTATTGAATCCCCTGTTGAAAATAATTATTTTTCATTGAAGGAGTTATGGAAACTAATGAGAATAGCCTCTATTCATCCTAAAAATAAAACCTTTCAACATCATTCTTCTAGTCTGTAGAGCAGCTTAAATGGTTCCGCCACCATTTCAAAAAGCTAGTGGAAAAATTTGGTCAATTTGTCAATCAGGAGGAATGCTGGAACTTTCGGGTATTAATCACTAAAAAAATGCTCTACGCAGAAGCTCATCGGGAACGGATGACTCTCAAAATAGAGATTGCATTAGAAAATCAAGGGAAAAAACAATGACTCAACTAGCCGGGTTGAGAAATTTTCCGAAAATTATGCAAGAAATGCGCTTAAATGCACTTATTTTTCAAAAAGTTCAGCGCAAAAACCTTACATAATAATGCGCTGAAATGTGCTGAAATGCGCTGAAACTTTGTAAGAATTGCGATGAAAATCAATAATTATATTACTATAGTAATGGTCAAATTACTGTACTTCGCTCGGCGTCAATTTTGTAAAGCCTCAAGCATAAAGTTGAGGATCAACTTAACAAAATTTTCAAAATAGTTAGTTGGCGTAAGAAAACATTCAGTGTTTTTGTTGGTGAGGACAGAGGCGCCAATGATTGTCATCTCCAACTGGGGAACCAATATCTTAGAAGATTGAATATGAAAATCGAATTAAACTACCAAAATGTAACATTGCTACTAAAAAAGAAAAAAACCTAGAAACGTTGTCAAATAAAAAACTAACAAGCATACAACAAACTGAGAACAGAACAGCGAAATCATAGGCACTAAAACTTTCAAAATTTTTTGAAATTGTTATATTGATTTCAGTATACGTTCGTGATTTAAAAAAATAATTCTCAATTGTGCCCAATTATGACAATCAATAAGACAGCATAACTCGAATAGGTCAACAACCAAAAAGACAGCATAACTTGAATAGGTCAACAAACAATAAGACAGCATAACTTGAATAGGTCAACAACCAAAAAAACAGCATAACTTGAATAGGTCAACAAACAATAAGACAGCATAACTTGAATAGGTCAACAACCAAAAAGACAGCAAAAATTGAGTAGATCAACAACCAAAAAGACAGCAAAACTTAAATAGGTCAACAACGAATAAGACAGCATAACTTGAATAGGTCACCAACCAATAAGACAGCAAAACTCGAATAGGTCAACAATGAATAGGACAGCATAACTTGAATAGGTCAACAACCAAAAACACAGCAAAACTTGAAAAGGTTAACAACCAATAAGACAGCATAACTTGAATAGGTCAACAACCAATAAGACAGCATAACTTGAATAGGTCAATAACCAATAAGACAGCATAAGTTGAATAGGCCAACAACCAATAAGACAACATATCTTGAATAGGTCAACAACCAAAAAAACAGCATAACTTGAATAGGTCAACAAACAATAAGACAGCATAACTTGAATAGGTCAACAACCAAAAAGACAGCAAAAATTGAATAGATCAACAACCAAAAAGACAGCAAAACTTAAATAGGTCAACAAAGAATAAGACAGCATAACTTGAATAGGTCACCAACCAATAGGACAGCAAAACTCGAATAGGTCAACAATGAATAGGACAGCATAACTTCAATAGGTCAACAACCAAAAACACAGCAAAACTTGAAAAGGTTAACAACCAATAAGACAGCATAACTTGAATAGGTCAACAACCAATAAGACAGCATAACTTGAATAGGTCAACAACCAATAAGACAATATAACCTGAACAGGTCAACAACGAATAAGACAGCATAAATTGAATAGGTCAACGATCAATAAGACAGCATAGCTCGAAGAGGTCAACAACCAATAAGACAGCATAACTTGAATAGGTCAACAACCAATAAGACAGCATAACTTGAATAGGTCAACAAACAATAAGACAGCATAACTTGAATAGGTCAACAACCAAAAAGACAGCAAAAATTGAATAGATCAACAACCAAAAAGACAGCAAAACTTAAATAGGTCAACAACGAATAAGACAGCATAACTTGAATAGGTCACCAACCAATAAGAGAGCAAAACTCGAATAGGTCAACAATGAATAGGACAGCATAACTTGAATAGGTCAACAACCAAAAACACAGCATAACTTGAATACGTCAACAAACAATAAGACAGCATAACTTGAATAGGTCAACAACCAAAAAGACAGCATAACTTGAATAGGTCAACAACCAAAAACACAGCAAAACTTAAAAAGGTTAACAACCAATAAGACAGCATAACTTGAATAGGTCAACAACCAATAAGACAGCATAACTTGAATAGGTCAATAACCAATAAGACAGCATAAGTTGAATAGGCCAACAACCAATAAGACAACATAACTTGAATAGGTCAACAACCAAAAAAACAGCATAACTTGAATAGGTCAACAAACAATGAGACAGCATAACTTGAATAGGTCAACAACCAAAAAGACAGCAAAAATTGAATAGATCAACAACCAAAAAGACAGCAAAACTTAAATAGGTCAACAACGAATAAGACAGCATAACTTGAATAGGTCACCAACCAATAGGACAGCAAAACTCGAATAGGTCAACAATGAATAGGACAGCATAACTTGAATAGGTCAACAACCAAAAACACAGCAAAACTTGAAAAGGTTAACAACCAATAAGACAGCATAACTTGAATAGGTCAACAACCAATAAGACAGCATAACTTGAATAGGTCAACAACCAATAAGACAATATAACCTGAACAGGTCAACAACGAATAAGACAGCATAACTTGAATCGGTCAACAACCAATAAGACAGCATAGCTCGAAGAGGTCAACAAACATTAAGACAGCATAACTTGAATAGGTCAACAACCAATAAGACAGCATAACTTGAATAGGTCAACAAGCAATAAGACAGCATAACTTGAATAGGTCAACAACCAAAAAGACAGCAAAAATTGAATAGATCAACAACCAAAAAGACAGCAAAACTTAAATAGGTCAACAACGAATAAGACAGCATAACTTGAATAGGTCACCAACCAATAAGAGAGCAAAACGCGAATAGGTCAACAATGAATAGGACAGCATAACTTGAATAGGTCAACAACCAAAAACACAGCAAAACTTGAAAAGGTCAACAACCAATAAGACAGCATAACTTGAATAGGTCAACAACCAAAAAACAGCATAACTTGAATACGTCAACAAACAATAAGACAGCATAACTTGAATAGGTCAACAACCAAAAAGACAGCAAAAATTGAATAGATCAACAACCAAAAAGACCGCAAAACTTAAATAGGTCAACAACGAATAAGACAGCATAACTTGAATAGGTCACCAACCAATAAGACAGCAAAACTCGAATAGGTCAACAATGAATAGGACAGCATAATTTGAATAGGTCAACAACCAAAAACACAGCAAAACTTGAAAAGGTTAACAACCAATAAGACAGCATAACTTGAATAGGTCAACAACCAATAAGACAGCATAACTTGAATAGGTCAACAACCAATAAGACAATATAACCTGAATAGGTCAACAACGAATAAGACAGCATAACTTGAATAGGTCAACAACCAATAAAACAGCATAACTCGAAGAGGTCAACAACCAATAAGACAGCATAACTTGAATAGGTCAACAACCAATAAGACAGCATAACTTGAAAAGGTCAACAACCAAAAAGACAGCAAAATTTGAAAAGGTCAACAACCAATACGATAGCATAACTTGAATAGGTCAACAACCAATAAGACAACATAACTTGAATAGGTCAACAACCAATAAGACAGCATAACTTGAATAGATCAACGACCAATACGACAGCATAACTTGAATAGTTCAACAACCAATAAGACAACATAACTTGAATAGGTCAACAACCAATTATACAGCATATTTTTAATAGGTCAACAACCAGTAAGAGAGCATAACTCGAATAGGTCAACAACCAAAAAGACAGCATAACTTGAATAGGTCAACAAACAATAAGACAGCATAACTTGAATAGGTCAACAACCAAAAAGACAGCATAACTTGAATAGGTCAACAAACAATAAGACAGCATAACTTGAATAGGTCAACAACCAAAAAGACAGCAAATATCGAATAGATCAACAGCCAAAAAGACAGCATAACTTGAATAGGTCAACAAGCAATAAGACAGCATAACTTGAATAGGTCAACAACGAATAAGACAGCATAACTTGAATAGGTCACCAAACAATGAGACAGCAAAACTCGAATAGGTCAACAATGAATAGGACAACATAACTTAATTAGGTCAACAACCAAAAAGACAGCAAAACTTGAAAAGGTCAACAACCAATAAGACAGCATAACCTGAATAGGTCAGCAACGAATAACACAGCATAAATTGAATAGGTCAACAACCAATAAGACAGCTTAACTCGAAGGGGTCAACAATCAATAAGACAGCATAACTCGAAAAAGTCAACAACCAAAAAGACAGCAAAATTTGAAAAGGTCAACAACCAATACGATAGCATAACTTGAATAGGTCAACAACCAATAAGACAGCATAACCTGAATAGGTCAGCAACGAATAAGACAGCATAACTTGAATAGGTCAACAACCAATAAGACAGCTTAACTCGAAGGGGTCAACAACAATACGACAGCATAACATGAATAGGTCAACAACCAATAAGACAACATAACTTGAATAGGTCAACAACCAATTATACAGCATAACTTTAATAGGTCGACAACCAGTAAGACAGCATTACTTGAATAGGTCAACAACCAAAAGGACAGCAAAACTTAAAATGGTCAACAACCAATAAGACAGCATAACTTGAATAGGTCAACAACCAATAAGACAACATAACTTGAATAGGCCAACAAACAATAAGACAGCATGACTTGAAAAGGTCAACAACCAAAAAGACAGCAAAACTTGAAAAGGTCAACAACCAATACGACAGCATAACTTGAATAGGTCAACAACCAAAAAGACAACATAACTTGAATAGGTCAACAACCAATAAGACAGCATAACTTGAATAGATCAACAACCAATACGACAGCATAACTTGAATAGTTCAACAACCAATAAGACAGCATCACTTGAAATAGTCAACAACCAATAAGACAGCATAACTTGAATAGGTCAACAACCAATAAGACAACATAACTTGAATAGGTCAACAAACGATAAGACAGCATAACTTGAAAAGGTCAACAATCAAAAAGACAGCACAACTCGAAGGGGTCAACAACCAAAAAGACAGCATAACTTGAATAGGTTAACAAACGATAAGACAGCATAAATTGAAAAGGTCAACAACCAATACGACAACATAACTTGAATAGGTCAGCAACCAATAAGACAGCATAACTTGAATAGGTCAAAAAGCAATAAGACAACATAACTTGAATAGGTCAACAAACAATAAGACAGCATAACTCGGAGGGGTCAACAACCAAAAAGACAGCATAACTTGAATAGGTCAACAAACGATAAGACAGCATAACTTGAAAAGGTCAACAATCAAAAAGACAGCAAAACTTGAAAAAGTCAACAACCAATACGACAACATAACTTGAATAGGTCAACAACCAATAAGACAGCATAACTTGAATAGGTCAACAACCAATAAGACAACATAACTTGAATAGGTCAACAACCAATAAGACAGCATAACTTGAATAGATCAACAACCAATACGACAGCATAACTTGAATAGGTCAACAATCAATAGGACAGCATAACTTGAATAACTTGAATAGGTCACCAACCAATAAGACAGCAAAACTCGAATAGGTCAACAATGAATAGGACAGCATAACTTGAATAGGTCAACAACCAAAAAGACAGCAAAACTTGAAAAGGTTAACAACCAATAAGACAGCATAACTTGAATAGGTCAACAACCAATAAGACAGCATAACTTGAATAGGTCAACAACCAATAACACAATATAACCGGAATAGGTCAACAACGAATAAGACAGCATAACATGAATAGGTCAACAACCAATAAGACAGCATAACTCGAAGAGGTCAACAAACAATAAGACAGCATAATTTGAATAGGTCAACAACCAATAAGACAGCATAACTTGAAAAGGTCAACAACCAAAAAGACAGCAAAATTTGAAAAGGTCAACAACCAATACGATAGCATAAATTGAATAGGTCAACAGCCAATAAGACAACATAACTTGAATAGGTCAACAACCAATAAGACAGCATAACTTGAATAGATCAACGACCAATACGACAGCATAACTTGAATAGGTCAACAACCAATAAGACAACATAACTTGAATCGGTCAACAACCAATTATACAATATAACTTTAATAGGTCAACAACCAGTAAGAGAGCATAACTCGAATAGGTCAACAACCAAAAAGACAGCATAACTTGAATAGGTCAACAAACAATAAGACAGCATAACTTGAATAGGTCAACAACCAAAAAGACAGCATAACTTGAATAGGTCAACAAACAATAAGACAGCATAACTTGAATAGGTCAACAACCAAAAAGACAGCAAATATTGAATAGATCAATAACCAAAAAGACAGCATAACTTGAATAGGTCAACAAGCAATAAGACAGCATAACTTGAATAGGTCAACAACGAATAAGACAGCATAACTTGAATTGGTCACCAAACAATAAGACAGCAAAACTCGAATAGGTCAACAATGAATAGGACAACATAACTTAAATAGGTCAATAACCAAAAAGACAGCAAAACTTGAAAAGGTCAACAACCAATAAGACAGCATAACCTGAATAGGTCAGCAACGAATAAGACAGCATAAATTGAATAGGTCAACAACCAATAAGACAGCTTAACTCGAAGGTGTCAACAACCAATAAGACAGCATAACCTGAATAGGTCAACAACCAATAAGACAGCATAACTCGAAAAGGTCAACAAACAAAAAGACAGCAAAATTTGAAAAGGTCAACAACCAATACGATAGCATAACTTGAATAGGTCAACAACCAATAAGACAACATAACTTGAAAAGGTCAACAACCAATAAGACAGCATAACCTGAATAGGTCAGCAACGAATAAGACAGCATAACCTGAATAGGTCAACAACCAATAAGACAGCATAACTCGAAAAGGTCAACAAACAAAAAGACAGCAAAATTTGAAAAGGTTAACAACCAATAAGAATGCATAACTTGAATAGGTCAACAACCAATAAGACAGCATAACTTGAATAGGTCAACAACCAATAAGACAGCATAACTTGAATAGGTCAACAACCAATAAGACAGCATAACTCGAAAAGGTCAACAAACAAAAAGACAGCAAAATTTGAAAAGGTTAACAACCAATAAGACAGCATAACTTGAATAGGTCAATAACCAATAAGACAGCATAACTTGAATAGGTCAACAACCAATAAGACAATATAACCTGAATAGGTCAACAACGAATAAGACAGCATAACATGAATAGGTCAACAACCAATAAGACAGCATAACTCGAAGAGGTCAACAAACAATAAGACAGCATAACTTGAATAGGTCAACAACCAATAAGACAGCATAAATTGAAAAGGTCAACAACCAATAAGACAGCATAACTTGAATAGGTCAACAACCAATAAGACAGCATAACTTGAATAGGTCAACAACCAATAAGACAGCATAACTCGAAAAGGTCAACAAACAAAAAGACAGCAAAATTTGAAAAGGTTAACAACCAATAAGACAGCATAACTTGAATAGGTCAACAACCAATAAGACAGCATAACTTGAATAGGTCAACAACCAATAAGACAGCATAACTTGAATAGGTCAACAACCAATAAGACAGCATAACTCGAAAAGGTCAACAAACAAAAAGACAGCAAAATTTGAAAAGGTTAACAACTAATAAGACAGCATAACTTGAATAGGTCAATAACCAATAAGACAGCATAACTTGAATAGGTCAACAACCAATAAGACAATATAACCTGAATAGGTCAACAACGAATAAGACAGCATAACATGAATAGGTCAACAACCAATAAGACAGCATAACTCGAAGAGGTCAACAAACAATAAGACAGCATAACTTGAATAGGTCAACAACCAATAAGACAGCATAAATTGAAAAGGTCAACAACCAAAAAGACAGCAAAATTTGAAAAGGTCAACAACCAATACGATAGCATAAATTGAATAGGTCAACAGCCAATAAGACAACATAACTTGAATAGGTCAACAACCAATAAGACAGCATAACTTGAATAGATCAACGACCAATACGACAGCATAACTTGAATAGGTCAACAACCAATAAGACAACATAACTTGAATCGGTCAACAACCAATTATACAGCATAACTTTAATAGGTCAACAACCAGTAAGAGAGCATAACTCGAATAGGTCAACAACCAAAAAGACAGCATAACTTGAATAGGTCAACAAACAATAAGACAGCATAACTTGAATAGGTCAACAACCAAAAAGACAGCATAACTTGAATAGGTCAACAAACAATAAGACAGCTTAACTTGAAGGTGTCAACAACCAATAAGACAGCATAACTTGAATAGGTCAACAACCAATAAGACAGCATAACTCGAAAAGGTCAACAAACAAAAAGACAGCAAAATTTGAAAAGGTCAACAACCAATACGATAGCATAATTTGAATAGGTCAACAACCAATAAGACAACATAACTTGAAAAGGTCAACAACCAATAAGACAGCATATCCTGAATAGGTCAGCAACGAATAAGACAGCATAACCTGAATAGGTCAACAACCAATAAGACAGCATAACTCGAAAAGGTCAACAAACAAAAAGACAGCAAAATTTGAAAAGGTTAACAACCAATAAGACAGCATAACTTGAATAGGTCAACATCCAATAAGACAGCATAACTTGAATAGGTCAACAACCAATAAGACAGCATAACTTGAATAGGTCAACAACCAATAAGACAGCATAACTCGAAAAGGTCAACAAACAAAAAGACAGCAAAATTTGAAAAGGTTAACAACCAATAAGACAGCATAACTTGAATAGGTCAACAACCAATAAGACAACATAACTTGAATAGGTCAACAACCAATAAGACAATATAACCTGAATAGGTCAACAACGAATAAGACAGCATAACATGAATAGGTCAACAACCAATAAGACAGCATAACTCGAAGAGGTCAACAAACAATAAGACAGCATAACTTGAATAGGTCAACAACCAATAAGACAGCATAACTTGAAAAGGTCAACAACCAAAAAGACAGCAAAATTTGAAAAGGTCAACAACCAATACGATAGCATAAATTGAATAGGTCAACAGCCAATAAGACAACATAACTTGAATAGGTCAACAACCAATAAGACAGCATAACTTGAATAGATCAACGACCAATACGACAGCATAACTTGAATAGGTCAACAACCAATAAGACAACATAACTTGAATCGGTCAATAACCAATTATACAGCATAACTTTAATAGGTCAACAACCAGTAAGAGAGCATAACTCGAATAGGTCAACAACCAAAAAGACAGCATAACTTGAATAGGTCAACAAACAATAAGACAGCATAACTTGAATAGGTCAACAACCAAAAAGACAGCATAACTTGAATAGGTCAACAAACAATAAGACAGCATAACTTGAATAGGTCAACAACCAAAAAGACAGCAAATACTGAATAGATCAATAACCAAAAAGACAGCATAACTTGAATAGGTCAACAAGCAATAAGACAGCATAACTTGAATAGGTCAACAACGAATAAGACAGCATAACTTGAATAGGTCACCAAACAATAAGACAGCAAAACTCGAATAGGTCAACAATGAATAGGACAACATAACTTAAATAGGTCAACAACCAAAAAGACAGCAAAACTTGAAAAGGTCAACAACCAATAAGACAGCATAACCTGAATAGGTCAGCAACGAATAAGACAGCATAAATTGAATAGGTCAACAACCAATAAGACAGCTTAACTCGAAGGTGTCAACAACCAATACGACAGCATAACTTGAATAGGTCAACAACCAATAAGACAGCATAACTCGAAAAGGTCAACAAACAAAAAGACAGCAAAATTTGAAAAGGTCAACAACCAATACGATAGCATAACTTGAATAGGTCAACAACCAATAAGACAACATAACTTGAAAAGGTCAACAACCAATAAGACAGCATAACCTGAATAGGTCAGCAACGAATAAGACAGCATAACCTGAATAGGTCAACAACCAATAAGACAGCTTAACTCGAAGGGGTCAACAACAATACGACAGCATAACATGAATAGGTCAACAACCAATAAGACAACATAACTTGAATAGGTCAACAACCAATTATACAGCATAACTTTAATAGGTCAACAACCAGTAAGACAGCATTACTTGAATAGGTCAACAACCAAAAGGACAGCAAAACTTGAAATGGTCAACAACCAATAAGACAGCATAACTTGAATAGGTCAACAACCAATACGACAGCATAACTTGAATAGGCCAACAAACAATAAGACAGCATAACTCGAAAAGGTCAACAAACAAAAAGACAGCAAAATTTGAAAAGGTCAACAACCAATACGATAGCATAACTTGAATAGGTCAACAACCAAAAAGACAACATAACTTGAATAGGTCAACAACCAATAAGACAGCATAACTTGAATAGATCAACAACCAATACGACAGCATAACTTTAATAGGTCAACAACCAGTAAGAGAGCATAACTCGAATAGGTCAACAACCAAAAAGACAGCATAACTTGAATAGGTCAACAAACAATAAGACAGCATAACTTGAATAGGTCAACAACCAAAAAGACAGCATAACTTGAATAGGTCAACAAACAATAAGACAGCATAACTTGAATAGGTCAACAACCAAAAAGACAGCAAATACTGAATAGATCAGTAACCAAAAAGACAGCATAACTTGAATAGGTCAACAAGCAATAAGACAGCATAACTTGAATAGGTCAACAACGAATAAGACAGCATAACTTGAATAGGTCACCAAACAATAAGACAGCAAAACTCGAATAGGTCAACAATGAATAGGACAACATAACTTAAATAGGTCAACAACCAAAAAGACAGCAAAACTTGAAAAGGTCAACAACCAATAAGACAGCATAACCTGAATAGGTCAGCAACGAATAAGACAGCATAAATTGAATAGGTCAACAACCAATAAGACAGCTTAACTCGAAGGTGTCAACAACCAATACGACAGCATAACTTGAATACGTCAACAACCAATAAGACAGCATAACTCGAAAAGGTCAACAAACAAAAAGACAGCAAAATTTGAAAAGGTCAACAACCAATACGATAGCATAACTTGAATAGGTCAACAACCAATACGACAACATAACTTGAAAAGGTCAACAACCAATAAGACAGCATAACCTGAATAGGTCAGCAACGAATAAGACAGCATCACCTGAATAGGTCAACAACCAATAAGACAGCTTAACTCGAAGGGGTCAACAACAATACGACAGCATAACATGAATAGGTCAACAACCAATAAGACAACATAACTTGAATAGGTCAACAACCAATTATACAGCATAACTTTAATAGGTCAACAACCAGTAAGACAGCATTACTTGAATAGGTCAACAACCAAAAGGACAGCAAAACTTGAAATGGTCAACAACCAATAAGACAGCATAACTTGAATAGGTCAACAACCAATAAGACAACATAACTTGAATAGGCCAACAAACAATAAGACAGCATGACTTGAAAAGGTCAACAACCAAAAAGACAGCAAAACTTGAAAAGGTCAACAACCAATACGACAGCATAACTTGAATAGGTCAACAACCAAAAAGACAACATAACTTGAATAGGTCAACAACCAATAAGACAGCATAACTTGAATAGATCAACAACCAATACGACAGCATAACTTGAATAGGTCAACAACCAATAAGACAGCATCACTTGAAATAGTCAACAACCAATAAGACAGCATAACTTGAATAGGTCAACAACCAATAAGACAACATAACTTGAATAGGTCAACAAACGATAAGACAGCATAACTTGAAAAGGTCAACAATCGAAAAGACAGCAAAACTTGAAAAGGTCAACAACCAATACGACAACATAAATTGAATAGGTCAACAACCAATAAGACAGCATAACTTGAATAGGTCAAAAAACAATAAGACAACATAACTTGAATAGGTCAACAAACAATAAGACAGCATAACTCGAAGGGGTCAACAAGCAAAAAGACAGCATAACTTGAATATGTCAACAAACGATAAGAGAGCATAACTTGAAAAGGTCAACAATCAAAAAGACAGCAAAAACGTGAATAGGTCAACAACCAATAAGACAGCATAACTTGAATAGGTCAACAACCAATAAGACAACATAACTTGAATAGGTCAACAACCACTAAGACAGCACAACTTGAATAGATCAACAACCAATACGACAGCATAACTTGAATAGGTCAACAACCAATAAGACAACATAACTTGAATAGGTCAACAACCACTAAGACAGCACAACTTGAATAGATCAACAACCAATACGACAGCATAACTTGAATAGGTCAACAACCAATAAGACAGCATAACTTGAATAGGTCAAAAAACAATAAGACAACATAACTTGAATAGGTCAACAAACAATAAGACAGCATAACTCGAAGGGGTCAACAAGCAAAAAGACAGCATAACTTGAATATGTCAACAAACGATAAGAGAGCATAACTTGAAAAGGTCAACAATCAAAAAGACAGCAAAAACGTGAATAGGTCAACAACCAATAAGACAGCATAACTTGAATAGGTCAACAACCAATAAGACAACATAACTTGAATAGGTCAACAACCACTAAGACAGCACAACTTGAATAGATCAACAACCAATACGACAGCATAACTTGAATAGGTCAACAACCAAAAGGACAGCAAAACTTGAAAAGGTCAACAACCAATAAGATAGCATAACTTGAATAGGTCAACAACCAATAAGACAACATAACCTGAATAGGCCAACAAACAATAAGACAGCATAACTTGAAAAGGTCAACAACCAAAAAGACAGCAAAACTTGAAAAGGTCAACAACCAATACGACAACATAACTTGAATAGGTCAACAACCAATAAGACAGCATAACTTGAATAGGACAACAAACAATAAGACAACATAACTTGAATACGTCAACAACCAATAAGACAGCATAACTCGAAAAAGTCAACAAACAAAAAGACAGCAAAATTTGAAAAGGTCAACAACCAATACGATAGCATAACTTGAATAGGTCAACAACCAATACGACAACATAACTTGAAAAGGTCAACAACCAATAAGACAGCATAACCTGAATAGGTCAGCAACGAATAAGACAGCATCACCTGAATAGGTCAACAACCAATAAGACAGCTTAACTCGAAGGGGTCAACAACAATACGACAGCATAACATGAATAGGTCAACAACCAATAAGACAACATAACTTGAATAGGTCAACAACCAATTATACAGCATAACTTTAATAGGTCAACAACCAGTAAGACAGCATTACTTGAATAGGTCAACAACCAAAAGGACAGCAAAACTTGAAATGGTCAACAACCAATAAGACAGCATAACTTGAATAGGTCAACAACCAATAAGACAACATAACTTGAATAGGCCAACAAACAATAAGACAGCATGACTTGAAAAGGTCAACAACCAAAAAGACAGCAAAACTTGAAAAGGTCAACAACCAATACGACAGCATAACTTGAATAGGTCAACAACCAAAAAGACAACATAACTTGAATAGGTCAACAACCAATAAGACAGCATAACTTGAATAGATCAACAACCAATACGACAGCATAACTTGAATAGGTCAACAACCAATAAGACAGCATCACTTGAAATAGTCAACAACCAATAAGACAGCATAACTTGAATAGGTCAACAACCAATAAGACAACATAACTTGAATAGGTCAACAAACGATAAGACAGCATAACTTGAAAAGGTCAACAATCGAAAAGACAGCAAAACTTGAAAAGGTCAACAACCAATACGACAACATAAATTGAATAGGTCAACAACCAATAAGACAGCATAACTTGAATAGGTCAAAAAACAATAAGACAACATAACTTGAATAGGTCAACAAACAATAAGACAGCATAACTCGAAGGGGTCAACAAGCAAAAAGACAGCATAACTTGAATATGTCAACAAACGATAAGAGAGCATAACTTGAAAAGGTCAACAATCAAAAAGACAGCAAAAACGTGAATCGGTCAACAACCAATAAGACAGCATAACTTGAATAGGTCAACAACCAATAAGACAACATAACTTGAATAGGTCAACAACCACTAAGACAGCACAACTTGAATAGATCAACAACCAATACGACAGCATAACTTGAATAGGTCAACAACCAATAAGACAACATAACTTGAATAGGTCAACAAACAATTATACAGCATAACTTTAATAGGTCAACAACCAGTGAGACAGCATAACTTGAATAGGTCAACAACCAAAAGGACAGCAAAACTTGAAAAGATCAACAACCAATAAGATAGCATAACTTGAATAGGTCAACAACCAATAAGACAACATAACCTGAATAGGCCAACAAACAATAAGACAGCATAACTTGAAAAGGTCAACAACCAAAAAGACAGCAAAACTTGAAAAGGTCAACAACCAATACGACAACATAACTTGAATAGGTCAACAACCAATAAGACAGCATAACTTGAATAGGACAACAAACAATAAGACAACATAACTTGAAAAGATCAACAACCAATACGACAGCATAACTTGAATAGGTCAACAACCAATAAGACAGCATAACTTGAATAGGTCAACAACCGATAACATAGCATAAATTGAGTAGGTCAACAACCAATAAGACAGCAGAACTCGAATAGGTCAACAACCAATAAGACACTATAACTTGAATAGGTCAACAATCATTAAAACAGCATAACTTGAATAGGTCAACAACCAATAAGACAGCAAAACCTGAATAGGTCAAGAACCAATAAGACAGAAAAACTTGAATAGGAAAACAACCAATCAGACAGTATAACTTGAATAGATCAACAACCAATAAGACAGCATAGCCCGAATAGGTCAACAACAAATAAGACAGCATCACCTGAATAGGTCAACAACCAATAAGACAGCATAACTTGAAAAGGTCAACAACCAATAAGACAGCATAACTTGAATAGGTCAACAACCAATAAGACAACAAAACTTGAATAGGTCAACAAACAATAAGACAGCAAAACTTGAAAAGGTCAACAACCAAAAAGACAGCAAAACTTGAAAAGGTCAACAACCAATACGACCACATAACTTGAATAGGTCAACAACCAATAAGACAGCATAACTTGTATAGGACAACAAACAATAAGACAACATAACTTGAATAGGTCAACAAACAATAAAACAGCATAACTTGGAAAGGTTAACAACCAAAAAGACAACAAAACTTGAAAAGGTCAACAACCAATACGACAGCATAACTTGAATAGGTCAATAACCAATAAGACAACATAACTTGAATAGGTCAACAACCAATAAGACAGCATAACTTGAATAGATCAACAACCAATACGACAGCATAACTTGAATAGGTCAACAACCAATAAGACAGCATCACTTGAAAAGGTCAACAACCAATAAGACAGCATAATTCGAATAGGTCAGCAACCAATAAGACAGCATAACTCGAACAGATCAACAACCAATAAGAAAGCATAACTTGAATAGGTCAACAACCAATAAGGCAGCAAAACTTGAATATGTCAACAACCAATAAGACAGCATAACTTGAAAAGGTCAACAACCAATAAGACAGCATAACTTGATTATGTCAACAACCAATAAAACAGCATAACTTGAATAGGTCAACAACCAATAAGACAGCATAACTTGAATAGGTCAACAACGAATAAGACAGCATAACTTGAACAGTTCAACAACCAATAAGACAGCATAAATCAAATAGGTCAACAACCAATAAGACAGTATAACTTGAATATGTCAACAACCAAAACAACAGAATGACTTGAATAGGTCAACAAGCAATAAGACAGCATAAATCGAATAGGTCGACAACCAATAGGACAGCGTAACTTGAATAGGTCAACAACCAATAAAACAGCATAACTTGATTAGGTCAACAACCAATAAGACAGCGTAACTTGAATAGGTCAACAATAATAAGACAGCATAACTTGAATAGGTCAACAACCAATGAGACAGCATAACTTGAATAGGTCAACAACCAATAAGACATAATTTGAGTAGGTCAACAACCAATAAAACAGCATAAATTGAATAGGTCAACAACCAATACGACAGCATAACTTGAATAGGTCAACAATCAATAAGACAGCATAAACTGAATAGGTCGACAACCAATAAGACATAATTTGAGTAGGTCAACAACCAATAAAACAGCATAACTTGAATAGGTCAACAACCAATACGACAGCATAACTTGAATAGGTCAACAATCAATAAGACAGCATAAACTGAATAGGTCGACAACCAATGAGACAGCATAACTTGAATAGGTCAACCAATAAGACAGCATAACTTGTATAGTTCAACAAACAATAAGACAGCACAACTTGAATAGGTGAACAACCAATGAGACAGCATAACTTGAATAGGTCAACCAATAAGACAGCATAACTTGTATAGTTCAACAACCAATAAGACAGCATAACTTGAATAGGTCAACAACCGATAACATAGCATAACTTGAGTAGGTCAACAACCAATAAGACAGCATAACTCGAATAAGTCAACAACCATTAAGACACTATAATTCGAGTAGGTCAACAATCAATGAAACAGCTTAACTGGAATAGGTCAACAACCAATAAGACAGCATAACTTGAATAGGTCAACAACCAATAAGACAGCATAACTTGAATAGGTCAACAACCAATGAGACAGCCTAACTTGAATAGGTCAACAACCAATAAGACAGCATAATTTGAGTAGGTCACCAACCAATAAGACAGCATAACTTGAATAGGTCAACAACCAATAAGACAGCAAAACTTGAATAGGTCAACAACCAATAAGACAGCATAACTTGAAAAGGTCAACAACCAATAAGACAGCATAACTTGAATAGGTCAACAACCAATAAAACAGCATAACTTGAATAGGTCAACAACCAATAAGACAGCATAACTTGAATAGGTCAACAACGAATAAGACAGCATAACTTGAACAGTTCAACAACCAATAAGACAGCATAACTCGAATAGGTCAACAACCAATAAGACAGTATAACTTGAATATGTCAACAACCAAAAAAACAGAATGATTTGAATAGGTCAACAAGCAATAAGACAGCATAACTCGAATAGGTCGACAACCAATAGGACAGCGTAACTTGAATAGGTCAACAACCGGTAAGACAGCATAACTTGAATAGGTCAACAACCAATGAGACAGCATAACTTGAATAGGTCAACAACCAATAAGACAGCATAATTTGAGTAGGTCAACAACCAATTAGACAGTATAACTTGAATATGTCAACAACCAAAAAAACAGAATGATTTGAATAGGTCAACAAGCAATAAGACAGCATAACTCGAATAGGTCGACAACCAATAGGACAGCATAACTTGATTAGGCCAACAACCAATAAGACAGCGTAACTTGAATAGGTCAACAACCAATAAGACAGCATAACTTGAATAGGTCAACAACCAATGAGACAGCATAACTTGAATAGGTCAACAACCAATAAGACAGCATAATTTGAGTAGGTCAACAACCAATAAAACAGCATAACTTGAATAGGTCGACAACCAATACGACAGCATAACTTGAATAGGTCAACAATCAATAAGACAGCATAATTTGAATAGGTCAACAACCAATGAGACAGCTTAACTTGAATAGGTCAACAACCAATAAGACAGCATAATTTGAGTAGGTCAACAACCAATAAAACAGCATAAATTGAATAGGTCAACAACCAATACGACAGCATAACTTGAATAGGTCAACAATCAAAAAGACAGCATAAATTGAATAGGTCAACAACCAATAAGACAGCGTAACTTGAATAGGTCAACAACCAATAAGACAGCATGACTTGAAAAGGTCAACAACCAATGAGACAGCATAACTTGAATAGGTCAACAACCAATAAGACAGCATAATTTGAGTAGGCCAACAACCAAAAAAACAGCATAACTTGAATAGGTCAACAACCAATACGACAGCATAACTTGAATAGGTCAACAATCAATAAGACAGCATAACTTGAATAGGTCAACAACCAATGAGACAGCATAACTTGAATAGGTCAACAACCAATAAGACAGCATAATTTGAGTAGGTCAACAACCAATAAAACAGCATAACTTGAATAGGTCAACAACCAATACGACAGCATAACTTGAATAGGTCAACAATCAATAAGACAGCATAAATTGAATAGGTCAACAACCAATAAGACAGCATAACTTGAATAGGTCAAAAACCAATAAGACAACATAACTTGAATAGGTCAACAACCAATGAGACAGCATAACTTGAATAGGTGAATAACCAATAAGACAGCATAATTTGAGTAGGTCAACAACCAATAAGACAGCATAACTCGAATAGGTCAACAAGCAATAGGACAGCGTAAATTGAATAGGTCAACAACCAATAAAACAGCATAACTTGAATAGGTCAACAACCAATACGGCAGCATAACTTGAATAGGTCAACAATCGAATAAGACAGCATAAATTGAATAGGTCAACAACCAATAAGACAGCATAACTTGAATAGGTCAACAACCAATAAGACAGCATAACTTGAATAGGTCAACAACCAATGAGACAGCATAACTTGAATAGGTCAACCAATAAGACAGCATAACTTGTATAGTTCAACAAACAATAAGACAGCACAACTTGAATAGGTCAACAACCAATACGGCAGTATAACTTGAATTGGTCAACAATCGAATAGGACAGCATAACTTGAATAGGTCAACAACCAATAAGACAGCATAACTTGAATAGGTCAACAACCAATAAGACAGCATAACTTGAATAGGTCAACAACCAATGAGACAGCATAACTTGAATAGGTCAACAACCAATAAGACAGCATAACTTGAATAGGTCAACAACCAATGAGACAGCATAACTTGAATAGGTCAACCAATAAGACAGCATAACTTGTATAGTTCAACAACCAATAAGACAGCATAACTCGAATAAGTCAACAACCATTAAGACACTATAACTTTAATAGGTCAACAACCAATAAAACAGCATAACTTGAATAGGTCAACAACCAGTAAGACAGCATAACTTGAATAGGTCAACAACCAATGAGACAGCATAACCTGAATAGGTCAACAACCAATAAGACAGCATAATTTGAGTAGGTCAACAACCAATAAGACAGCATAACTTGAATAGGTCAACAACCAATAAGACAGCATAACTTGAATAGGTCAACAACCGATAACATAGCATAAATTGAGTAGGTCAACAACCAATAAGACAGCAGAACTCGAATAGGTCAACAACCAATAAGACACTATAACTTGAATAGGTCAACAATCATTAAAACAGCATAACTTGAATAGGTCAACAACCAATAAGACAGCAAAACTTGAATAGGAAAACAACCAATCAGACAGTATAACTTGAATAGGTCAACAACGAATCAGACAGCATAGCTCGAATAGGTCAACAACCAATAAGACATCATAAGTTGAAAAGGTCAACATCCAATAAGACAGCATAAGTGGAATAGGTCAACAACCAATAAGACAACATAACTTGAATAGGTCAACAACAAATAAGACAGCATCACCTGAATAGGTCAACAACCAATAAGACAGCATAACTTGAATAGGTCAAAAAACAATCAGACAGCATAACTTGAAGAGGTCAACAACCAATGAGACAGCATAACTTGAATAGGTCAACAACCAATAATACAGCATAACTCGAAAAGGTCAAAAATAAAAAAAAAACAGTAAAAATTGAATACGTCAACAGCCAATAAGACAGCAAAACTTGAATAGGTCAAGAACCAATAAGACAGCATAACTTGAATAGGTCAACAGCCAATAAGACAGCATAACTCGAATAGGTCAACAACCAATAAGACATCTTAAATTGAATAAGTCAACAACCAATAAGACTGCATAAGTTGAATAGGTCAACAACCAATAAGACAGCATAACTTGAATAGGTCAACAACCATTAAGACAGCATAAAATGAAGAGGTCAACAAACAATAAGACAGCATAACTCGAAAAGGTCGACAACCAATAAGACAGCATAAATCGAATAGGTCAACAACCAATAAGACACCATAACTTGAATAGGCCAACAATCAATAAAACAGCATAACTTGCATAGGTCAACAACCAAAAAGACAGCATAACTTGAATAGGTCAACAACCGATAACATAGCATAAATTGAATAGGTCAACAACCAATAAGACAGCAGAACTCGAATAGGTCAACAACCAATAAGACACTATAACTTGAATAGGTCAACAATCATTAAAACAGCATAACTTGAATAGGTCAACAACCAATAAGACAGCAAAACTTGAATAGGAAAACAACCAATCAGACAGTATATTTTGAATAGGTCAACAACGAATCAGACAGCATAGCTCGAATAGGTCAACAACCAATAAGACATCATAAGTTGAATAGGTCAACAACCAATAAGACAGCATAAGTGGAATAGGTCAACAACCAATAAGACAGCATAACTCGAAAAGGTCGACAACCAATAAGACAGCATAAATCGAATAGGTCAACAACCAATAAGACACCATAACTTGAATAGGCCAACAATCAATAAAACAGCATAACTTGCATAGGTCAACAACCAAAAAGACAGCATAACTTGAATAGGTCAACAACCGATAACATAGCATAAATTGAATAGGTCAACAACCAATAAGACAGCAGAACTCGAATAGGTCAACAACCAATACGACACTATAACTTGAATAGGTCAACAATCATTAAAACAGCATAACTTGAATAGGTCAACAACCAATAAGACAGCAAAACTTGAATAGGAAAACAACCAATCAGACAGTATATTTTGAATAGGTCAACAACGAATCAGACAGCATAGCTCGAATAGGTCAACAACCAATAAGACAGCATAACTTGAATAGGTCAAAAACCAATCAGACAGCATAACTTGAATAGGTCAACAACCAATGAGACAGCATAACTTGAATAGGTCAACAACCAAAAATACAGCATAACTCGAAAAGGTCAACAATCAAAAAAACAGCAAAAATTGAATACGTCAACAACCAATAAGACATCATAACTTGAATAGGTGGTCAACAACCAATAAGACAGCATAAATTGAATAGGTCAACAACCAATAAGACAGCATAACTCGAAATGGTCGACAACCAATAAGACAGCATAAATCGAATAGGTCAACAACCAATAAGACAGCATAAATTGAATAAGCCAACAATCAAAAAAACAGCATAGCTTGCATAGGTCAACAACCAATAAGACAGCATAACTTGAATAGGTCAACAACGAATCAGACAGCATAGCTCGAATAGGTCAACAATCAATAAGACATCATAAGTTGAATAGGTCAACAACCAATAAGACAGCATAAGTGGAATAGGTCAACAACCAAAAAGACAACATAACTTGAATAGGTCAACAACAAATAAGACAGCATCACCTGAATAGGTCAACAACCAATAAGACAGCATAACTTGAATAGGTCAAAAACCAATCAGACAGCATAACTTGAATAGGTCAACAACCAATGAGACAGCATAACTTGAATAGGTCAACAACCAATAATACAGCAAAACTTGAATAGGTCAAGAACCAATAAGACAGCATAACTTGAATAGGTCAACAGCCAAAAAGACAGCTTAATCGAATAGGTCAACAACCAATAAGACATCTTAAATTGAATAAGTCAACAACCAATAAGACTGCATAAGTTGAATAGATCAACAACCAATAAGACAGCATAACTTGAATAGGTCAACAACCATTAAGAGAGCATAAATTGAAGAGGTCAACAACCAATAAGACAGCATAACTCGAAAAGGTCGACAACCAATAAGACAGCATAAATCGAATAGGTCAACAACCAATAAGACACCATAACTTGAATAGGCCAACAATCAATAAAACAGCATAGCTTGCATAGGTCAACAACCAAAAAGACAGCATAACTTGAATAGGTCAACAACCGATAACATAGCATAAATTGAACAGGTCAACAACCAATAAGACAGCAGAACTCGAATAGGTCAACAACCAATAAGACACTATAACTTGAATAGGTCAACAATCATTAAAACAGCATAACTTGCATAGGTCAACAACCAAAAAGACAGCATAACTTGAATAGGTCAACAACCGATAACATAGCATAAATTGAACAGGTCAACAACCAATAAGACAGCAGAACTCGAATAGGTCAACAACCAATAAGACACTATAACTTGAATAGGTCAACAACCATTAAGAGAGCATAAATTGAAGAGGTCAACAACCAATAAGACAGCATAACTCGAAAAGGTCGACAACCAATAAGACAGCATAAATCGAATAGGTCAACAACCAATAAGACACCATAACTTGAAGAGGCCAACAATCAATAAAACAGCATAACTTGCATAGGTCAACAACCAAAAAGACAGCATAACTTGAATAGGTCAACAACCGATAACATAGCATAAATTGAATAGGTCAACAACCAATAAGACAGCAGAACTCGAATAGGTCAACAACCAATAAGACACTATAACTTGAATAGGTCAACAATCATTAAAACAGCATAACTTGAATAGGTCAACAACCAATAAGACAGCAAAACTTGAATAGGAAAACAACCAATCAGACAGTATATTTTGAATAGGTCAACAACGAATCAGACAGCATAGCTCGAATAGGTCAACAACCAATAAGACAGCATAACTTGAATAGGTCAAAAACCAATCAGACAGCATAACTTGAATAGGTCAACAACCAATGAGACAGCATAACTTGAATAGGTCAACAACCAAAAATACAGCATAACTCGAAAAGGTCAACAATCAAAAAAACAGCAAAAATTGAATACGTCAACAACCAATAAGACATCATAACTTGAATAGGTGGTCAACAACCAATAAGACAGCATAAATTGAATAGGTCAACAACCAATAAGACAGCATAACTCGAAATGGTCGACAACCAATAAGACAGCATAAATCGAATAGGTCAACAACCAATAAGACAGCATAAATTGAATAGGCCAACAATCAAAAAAACAGCATAGCTTGCATAGCTCAACAACCAATAAGACAGCATAACTTGAATAGGTCAACAACGAATCAGACAGCATAGCTCGAATAGGTCAACAATCAATAAGACATCATAAGTTGAATAGGTCAACAACCAATAAGACAGCATAAGTGGAATAGGTCAACAACCAAAAAGACAACATAACTTGAATAGGTCAACAACAAATAAGACAGCATCACCTGAATAGGTCAACAACCAATAAGACAGCATAACTTGAATAGGTCAAAAACCAATCAGACAGCATAACTTGAATAGGTCAACAACCAATGAGACAGCATAACTTGAATAGGTCAACAACCAATAATACAGCAAAACTTGAATAGGTCAAGAACCAATAAGACAGCATAACTTGAATAGGTCAACAGCCAAAAAGACAGCTTAATCGAATAGGTCAACAACCAATAAGACATCTTAAATTGAATAAGTCAACAACCAATAAGACTGCATAAGTTGAATAGATCAACAACCAATAAGACAGCATAACTTGAATAGGTCAACAACCATTAAGAGAGCATAAATTGAAGAGGTCAACAACCAATAAGACAGCATAACTCGAAAAGGTCGACAACCAATAAGACAGCATAAATCGAATAGGTCAACAACCAATAAGACACCATAACTTGAATAGGCCAACAATCAATAAAACAGCATAACTTGCATAGGTCAACAACCAAAAAGACAGCATAACTTGAATAGGTCAACAACCGATAACATAGCATAAATTGAACAGGTCAACAACCAATAAGACAGCAGAACTCGAATAGGTCAACAACCAATAAGACACTATAACTTGAATAGGTCAACAATCATTAAAACAGCATAACTTGAATAGGTCAACAACCAATAAGACAGCAAAACTTGAATAGGAAAACAACCAATCAGACAGTATATTTTGAATAGGTCAACAACGAATCAGACAGCATAGCCCGAATAGGTCAACAACCAATAAGACATCATAAGTTGAATAGGTCAACAACCAATAAGACAGCATAAGTGGAATAGGTCAACAACCAATAAGACAACATAACTTGAATAGGTCAACAAAAAATAAGACAGCATCACCTGAATAGGTCAACAACCAATAAGACAGCATAACTTGAATAGGTCAAAAACCAATCAGACAGCATAACTTGAATAGGTCAACAACCAATGAGACAGCATAACTTGAATAGGTCAACAACCAAAAATACAGCATAACTCGAAAAGGTCAACAATAAAAAAAACAGCAAAAATTGAATACGTCAACAACCAATAAGACAGCAAAACTTGAATAGGTCAAGAACCAATAAGACAGCATAACTTGAATAGATCAACAGTCAATAAGACAGCATAACTCGAATAGGTCAACAACCAATAAGACATCTTAAATTGAATAAGTCAACAACCAATAAGACTGCATAAGTTGAATAGGTCAACAGCCAATAAGACAGCATAACTTGAATAGGTCAACAACCAATAAGACAGCAAAAATTGAATACGTCAACAACCAATAAGACAGCAAAACTTGAATAGGTCAAGAACCAATAAGACAGCATAACTTGAATAGATCAACAGTCAATAAGACAGCATAACTCGAATAGGTCAACAACCAAAAAGACATCTTAAATTGAATAAGTCAACAACCAATAAGACCGCATAAGTTGAATAGGTCAACAGCCAATAAGACAGCATAACTTGAATAGGTCAACAACCAATAAGACAGCATAAATCGAATAGGTCAACAACCAATAAGACAGCATAACTTGAATAGGCCAACAATCAATAAAACAGCATAACTTGCATAGGTCAACAACCAATAAGACAGCATAATTTGAATAGGTCAACAACCGATAACATAGCATAAATTGAATAGGTCAACAACCAATAAGACAGCATAATTTGTATAAGTCAACAACCAATAAGACACTATAACTTGAATAGGTCAGCAATCAATAAAACAGCATAACTTGAATAGGTCAACAACCAATAAGACAGAAAAACTTGAATAGGAAAACAACCAATCAGACAGTGTAACTTGAATAGGTCAACAACCAATAAGACAGCATAGCCCGAATAGGTCAACAACAAATAAGACAGCATCACCTGAATAGGTCAACAACCAATAAGACAGCATAACTTGAATAGGTCAAAAACCAATCAGAGAGCATAACTTGAATAGGTCAACAACCAATAAGACAGCATAACTTGAATAGGTCAACAACCAATAATACAGCATAACTCGAAAAGGTCAACAATCAATAAAACAGGAAAACTTGAATACGTCAACAACCAATAAGACAGAAAAACCTGAATAGGTCAAGAACCAATAAGACAGAAAAACTTGAATAGGAAAACAACCAATCAGACAGTATAACTTGAATAGATCAACAACCAATAAGACAGCATAGCCCGAATAGGTCAACAACAAATAAGACAGCATCACCTGAATAGGTCAACAACCAATAAGACAGCATAACTTGAATAGGTCAAAAACCAATCAGAGAGCATAACTTGAATAGGTCAACAGCCAATAAGACAGCATAACTCGAATAGGTCAACAACCAATAAGACAGCATAAATCGAAAAGGTCAACAACCAATAAGACAGCATAAGTTGAATAGGCAAACAACCAATAAGACAGCATAAGTGGAATAGGTCAACAACCAATAAGACAACAAAACTTGAATAGGTCAACAACAAATAGGACAGCATCATCTGAATAGGTCAACAAACAATGAGACAGCATTACTTGAATAGGTCAAAAACCAATCAGACAGCATAACTTGAATAGGTCAACAACCAATAAGACAGCATAACTCGAAAAGGTCAACAATCAATAAGACAGCATAAGTTGAATAGGTCAACAACCAATAAGACAGCATGAGTGGAATAGATCAACAACCAATAAGACAACATAACTTGATTAGGTCAACAACAAACAAGACAGCATCACCTGAATAGGTCAACAACCAATGAGACAGCATAACTTGAATAGGTCAAAAACCAATCAGACAGCATAACTTGAATATGTCAACAGCCAATAAGACAGCATAACTCGAATAGGTCAACAACCAATAAGACAGCATAAATCGAAAAGGTCAACAACCAATAAGACAGCATAAGTTGAATAGGTCAACAACCAATAAGACAGCATAAGTGGAATAGGTCAACAACCAATAAGACAACAAAACTTGAATAGGTCAACAGCAAATAGGACAGCATCATCTGAATAGGTCAACAACCAATGAGACAGCATAACTTGAATAGGTCAAAAACCAATCAGACAGCATAACTTGAATAGGTCAACAACCAATAAGACAGCATAAATTGAATAGGTCAACAACCAATAAAACAGCATAACTCGAGAAGGTCAACAATCAATAAGACAGCATAAGTTAAATAGGTCAACAACCAATAAGACAGCATAAGTGGAATAGGTCAACAACAAACAAGACAGCATCACCTGAATAGGTCAACAACCAATGAGACAGCATAACTTGAATAGGTCAAAAACCAATCAGACAGCATAAATTGAATAGGTCAACATCCAATAAGACAGCATAACTCGAATAGGTAAACAACCAATAAGACAGCCTAAATCGAAAAGGTCAACAACCAATAAGACAGCATAAGTAGAATAGGCCAACAACCAATAAGACAACATAACTTGAATAGGTCAACAACAAATAAGACAGCATCACCTGAATAGGTCAACAACCAATGAGACAGCATAACTTGAACAGGTCAAAAACCAATCAGACAGCATAACTTGAATAGGTCAACAGCCAATAAGACAGCATAACTCGAATAGGTCAACAACCAATAAGACAGCATAAATCGAAAAGGTCAACAACCAATAAGACAGCATAAGTTGAATAGGTCAACAACCAATAAGACAGCATAAGTGTAATAGGTCAACAACCAATAAGACAACATAACTTGAATAGGTCAACAACCAATAAAACAGCATAACTCGAAAAGGTCAACAGTCAATAAGACAGCATAACTTGAATAGGTCAACAACGAATCAGACAGCATAGCTCGAATAGGTCAACAACCAATAAGACATCATAAGTTGAATAGGTCAACAACCAATAAGACAGCATAAGTGGAATAGGTCAACAACCAAAAAGACAACATAACTTGAATAGATCAACAACCAATAAAACAGCATAACTCGAAAAGGTCAACAGTCAATAAGACAGCATAACTTGAATAGGTCAACAACGAATCAGACAGCATAGCTCGAATAGGTCAACAACCAATAAGACATCATAAGTTGAATAGGTCAACAACCAATAAGACAGCATAAGTGGAAGAGGTCAACAACCAAAAAGACAACATAACTTGAATAGGTCAACAACAAATAAGACAGCATCACCTGAATAGGTCAACAACCAATAAGACAGCATAACTTGAATAGGTCAAAAACCAATCAGACAGCATAACTTGAATAGGTCAACAACCAATGAGACAGCATAACTTGAATAGGTCAACAACCAATAATACAGCAAAACTTGAATAGGTCAAGAACCAATAAGACAGCATAACTTGAATAGGTCAACAGCCAAAAAGACAGCTTAATCGAATAGGTCAACAACCAATAAGACATCTTAAATTGAATAAGTCAACAACCAATAAGACTGCATAAGTTGAATAGGTCAACAACCAATAAGACAGCATAACTTGAATAGGTCAACAACCATTAAGACAGCATAAATTGAAGAGGTCAACAACCAATAAGACAGCATAACTCGAAAAGGTCGACAACCAATAAGACAGCATAAATCGAATAGGTCAACAACCAATAAGACACCATAACTTGAATAGGCCAACAATCAATAAAACAGCATAACTTGCATAGGTCAACAACCAAAAAGACAGCATAACTTGAATAGGTCAACAACCGATAACATAGCATAAATTGAATAGGTCAACAACCAATAAGACAGCAGAACTCGAATAGGTCAACAACCAATAAGACACTATAACTTGAATAGGTCAACAATCATTAAAACAGCATAACTTGAATAGGTCAACAACCAATAAGACAGCAAAACTTGAATAGGAAAACAACCAATCAGACAGTATATTTTGAATAGGTCAACAACGAATCAGACAGCATAGCTCGAATAGGTCAACAACCAATAAGACATCATAAGTTGAATAGGTCAACAACCAATAAGACAGCATAAGTGGAATAGGTCAACAACCAATAAGACAACATAACTTGAATAGGTCAACAAAAAATAAGACAGCATCACCTGAATAGGTCAACAACCAATAAGACAGCATAACTTGAATAGGTCAAAAACCAATCAGACAGCATAACTTGAATAGGTCAACAACCAATGAGACAGCATAACATGAATAGGTCAACAACCAATAAGACAGCATAAGTGGAATAGGTCAACAACCAATAAGACAACATAACTTGAATAGGTCAACAACCAAAAATACAGCATAACTCGAAAAGGTCAACAATAAAAAAAACAGCAAAAATTGAATACGTCAACAACCAATAAGACAGCATAAGTTGAATAGGTCAACAACCAATAAGACAGCATAACTTGAATAGGTCAACAACCATTAAGACAGCATAAATTGAAGAGGTCAACAACCAATAAGACAGCATAACTCGAAAAGGTCGACAACCAATAAGACAGCATAAATCGAATAGGTCAACAACCAATAAGACACCATAACTTGAATAGGCCAACAATCAATAAAACAGCATAACTTGCATAGGTCAACAACCAAAAAGACAGCATAACTTGAATAGGTCAACAACCGATAACATAGCATAAATTGAATAAGTCAACAACCAATAAGACAGCAGAACTCGAATAGGTCAACAACCAATAAGACACTATAACTTGAATAGGTCAACAATCATTAAAACAGCATAACTTGAATAGGTCAACAACCAATAAGACAGCAAAACTTGAATAGGAAAACAACCAATCAGACAGTATATTTTGAATAGGTCAACAACGAATCAGACAGCATAGCTCGAATAGGTCAACAACCAATAAGACATCATAAGTTGAATAGGTCAACAACCAATAAGACAGCATAAGTGGAATAGGTCAACAACCAATAAGACAACATAACTTGAATAGGTCAACAACCAAAAATACAGCATAACTCGAAAAGGTCAACAATAAAAAAACAGCAAAAATTGAATACGTCAACAACCAATAAGACAGCATAACTTGAATAGGTCAACAACCAATGAGACAGCATAACTTGAATAGGTCAACAACCAAAAATACAGCATAACTCGAAAAGGTCAACAATAAAAAAAACAGCAAAAATTGAATACGTCAACAACCAATAAGACAGCAAAACTTGAATAGGTCAAGAACCAATAAGACAGCATAACTTGAATAGATCAACAGTCAATAAGACAGCATAACTCGAATAGGTCAACAAACAATAAGACATCTTAAATTGAATAAGTCAACAACCAATAAGACAGCATAACTTGAATAGGTCAACAACCAATAAGACAGCAAAAATTGAATACGTCAACAATCAATAAGACAGCAAAACTTGAATAGGTCAAGAACCAATAAGACAGCATAACTTGAATAGATCAACAGTCAATAAGACAGCATAACTCGAATAGGACAACAACCAATAAGACATCTTAAATTGAATAAGTCAACAACCAATAAGACCGCATAAGTTGAATAGGTCAACAGCCAATAAGACAGCATAACTTGAATAGGTCAACAATCAATAAGACAGCATAAATCGAATAGGTCAACAACCAATAAGACAGCATAAATTGAATAGGCCAACAATCAATAAAACAGCATAACTTGCATAGGTCAACAACCAATAAGACAGCATAATTTGAATAGGTCAACAACCGATAACATAGCATAAATTGAATAGGTCAACAACCAATAAGACAGCATAATTTGTATAGGTCAACAACCAATAAGACACTATAACTTGAATAGGTCAACAATCATTAAAACAGCATAACTTGAATAGGTCAACAACCAATAAGACAGCAAAACTTGAATAGGAAAACAACCAATCAGACAGTATATTTTGAATAGGTCAACAACGAATCAGACAGCATAGCTCGAATAGGTCAACAACCAATAAGACATCATAAGTTGAATAGGTCAACAACCAATAAGACAGCATAAGTGGAATAGGTCAACAACCAATAAGACAACATAACTTGAATAGGTCAACAACCAAAAATACAGCATAACTCGAAAAGGTCAACAATAAAAAAAACAGCAAAAATTGAATACGTCAACAACCAATAAGACAGCATAACTTGAATAGGTCAACAACCAATGAGACAGCATAACTTGAATAGGTCAACAACCAAAAATACAGCATAACTCGAAAAGGTCAACAATAAAAAAAACAGCAAAAATTGAATACGTCAACAACCAATAAGACAGCAAAACTTGAATAGGTCAAGAACCAATAAGACAGCATAACTTGAATAGATCAACAGTCAATAAGACAGCATAACTCGAATAGGTCAACAAACAATAAGACATCTTAAATTGAATAAGTCAACAACCAATAAGACAGCATAACTTGAATAGGTCAACAACCAATAAGACAGCAAAAATTGAATACGTCAACAATCAATAAGACAGCAAAACTTGAATAGGTCAAGAACCAATAAGACAGCATAACTTGAATAGATCAACAGTCAATAAGACAGCATAACTCGAATAGGACAACAACCAATAAGACATCTTAAATTGAATAAGTCAACAACCAATAAGACCGCATAAGTTGAATAGGTCAACAGCCAATAAGACAGCATAACTTGAATAGGTCAACAATCAATAAGACAGCATAAATCGAATAGGTCAACAACCAATAAGACAGCATAAATTGAATAGGCCAACAATCAATAAAACAGCATAACTTGCATAGGTCAACAACCAATAAGACAGCATAATTTGAATAGGTCAACAACCGATAACATAGCATAAATTGAATAGGTCAACAACCAATAAGACAGCATAATTTGTATAGGTCAACAACCAATAAGACACTATAACTTGAATAGGTCAGCAATCAATAAAACAGCATAACTTGAATAGGTCAACAACCAATAAGACAGAAAAACTTGAATAGGAAAACAACCAATCAGACAGTATAACTTGAATAGGTCAACAACCAATAAGACAGCATAGCCCGAATAGGTCAACAACAAATAAGACAGCATCACCTGAATAGGTCAACAACCAATAAGACAGCATAACTTGAATAGGTCAAAAACCAATCAGAGAGCATAACTTGAATAGGTCAACAACCAATAAGACAGCATAACTTGAATAGGTCAACAACCAATAATACAGCATAACTCGAAAAGGTCAACAATCAATAAAACAGGAAAACTTGAATACGTCAACAACCAATAAGACAGAAAAACCTGAATAGGTCAAGAACCAATAAGACAGAAAAACTTGAATAGGAAAACAACCAATCAGACAGTATAACTTGAATAGGTCAACAACCAATAAGACAGCATAGCCCGAATAGGTCAACAACAAATAAGACAGCATCACCTGAATAGGTCAACAACCAATAAGACAGCATAACTTGAATAGGTCAAAAACCAATCAGAGAGCATAACTTGAATAGGTCAACAGCCAATAAGACAGCATAACTCGAATAGGTCAACAACCAATAAGACAGCATAAATCGAAAAGGTCAACAACCAATAAGACAGCATAAGTTGAATAGGCAAACAACCAATAAGACAGCATAAGTGGAATAGGTCAACAACCAATAAGACAACAAAACTTGAATAGGTCAACAACAAATAGGACAGCATCATCTGAATAGGTCAACAAACAATGAGACAGCATTACTTGAATAGGTCAAAAACCAATCAGACAGCAGAACTTGAATAGGTCAACAACCAATAAGACAGCATAACTCGAAAAGGTCAACAATCAATAAGACAGCATAAGTTGAATAGGTCAACAACCAATAAGACAGCATGAGTGGAATAGGTCAACAACCAATAAGACAACATAACTTGATTAGGTCAACAACAAACAAGACAGCATCACCTGAATAGGTCAACAACCAATGAGACAGCATAACTTGAATAGGTCAAAAACCAATCAGACAGCATAACTTGAATAGGTCAACAGCCAATAAGACAGCATAACTCGAATAGGTCAACAACCAATAAGACAGCATAAATCGAAAAGGTCAACAACCAATAAGACAGCATAAGTTGAATAGGTCAACAACCAATAAGACAGCATAAGTGGAATAGGTCAACAACCAATAAGACAACAAAACTTGAATAGGTCAACAACAAATAAGACAGCATCATCTGAATAGGTCAACAACCAATGAGACAGCATAACTTGAATAGGTCAAAAACCAATCAGACAGCATAACTTGAATAGGTCAACAACCAATAAGACAGCATAAATTGAATAGGTCAACAACCAATAAAACAGCATAACTCGAAAAGGTCAACAATCAATAAGACAGCATAAGTTAAATAGGTCAACAACCAATAAGACAGCATAAGTGGAATAGGTCAACAACAAACAAGACAGCATCACCTGAATAGGTCAACAACCAATGAGACAGCATAACTTGAATAGGTCAAAAACCAATCAGACAGCATAAACTGAATAGGTCAACATCCAATAAGACAGCATAACTCGAATAGGTAAACAACCAATAAGACAGCCTAAATCGAAAAGGTCAACAACCAATAAGACAGCATAAGTAGAATAGGCCAACAACCAATAAGACAACATAACTTGAATAGGTCAACAACAAATAAGACAGCATCACCTGAATAGGTCAACAACCAATGAGACAGCATAACTTGTACAGGTCAAAAACCAATCAGACAGCATAACTTCAATAGGTCAACAGCCAATAAGACAGCATAACTCGAATAGGTCAACAACCAATAAGACAGCATAAATCGAAAAGGTCAACAACCAATAAGACAGCATAAGTTGAATAGGTCAACAACCAATAAGACAGCATAAGTGTAATAGGTCAACAACCAATAAGACAACATAACTTGAATAGGTCAACAACCAATAAAACAGCATAACTCGAAAAGGTCAACAGTCAATAAGACAGCATAAGCGGAATAGGTCAACAACAAACGAGACAGCATCACCTGAATAGGTCAACAACCAATGACACAGCATAACTTGAATAGGTCAAAAACCAATAAGACAGCATAAATCGAAAAGGTCAACAAACAATAAGACAGCATAACTCGAATAGGTAAACAACCAATAAGACAGCCTAAATCGAAAAGGTCAACAACCAATAAGACAGCATAAGTAGAATAGGCCAACAACCAATAAGACAACATAACTTGAATAGGTCAACAACAAATAAGACAGCATCACCTGAATAGGTCAACAACCAATGGAGACAGCATAACTTGAACAGGTCAAAAACCAATCAGACAGCATAACTTGAATAGGTCAACAGCCAATAAGACAGCATAACTCGAATAGGTCAACAACCAATAAGACAGCATAAATCGAAAAGGTCAACAACCAATAAGACAGCATAAGTTGAATAGGTCAACAACCAATAAGACAGCATAAGTGTAATAGGTCAACAACCAATAAGACAACATAACTTGAACAGGTCAAAAACCAATCAGACAGCATAACTTGAATAGGTCAACAGCCAATAAGACAGCATAACTCGAATAGGTCAACAACCAATAAAACAGCATAACTCGAAAAGGTCAACAGTCAATAAGACAGCATAAGCGGAATAGGTCAACAACAAACGAGACAGCATCACCTGAATAGGTCAACAACCAATGACACAGCATAACTTGAATAGGTCAAAAACCAATAAGACAGCATAAATCGAAAAGGTCAACAACCAATGAGACAGCATAAGCGGAATAGGTCAACAACAAACGAGACAGCATCACCTGAATAGGTCAACAACCAATGAGACAGCATAACTTGAACAGGTCAAAAACCAATCAGACAGCATAACTTGAATAGGTCAACAGCCAATAAGACAGCATAACTCGAATAGGTCAACAACCAATAAAACAGCATAACTCGAAAAGGTCAACAGTCAATAAGACAGCATAAGCGGAATAGGTCAACAACAAACGAGACAGCATCACCTGAATAGGTCAACAACCAATGACACAGCATAACTTGAATAGGTCAAAAACCAATAAGACAGCATAAATCGAAAAGGTCAACAACCAATGAGACAGCATAAGTGGAATAGGTCAACAACCAATAAGACAACATAACTTGAATAGGTCAACAACAAATAAGACAGCATCACCTGAATAGGTCAACAACCAATGAGACAGCATAACTTGAATAGGTCAAAAACCAATCAGACAGCATAACTTGAATTGGTCAACAGCTAATAAGACAGCATAACTCGAATAGGTCAACAACCAATAAGACAGCATAAATCGAAAAGGTCAACAACCAATGAGACAGCATAAGTGGAATAGGTCAACAACCAATAAGACAACATAACTTGAATAGGTCAATAACAAATAAGACAGCATCACCTGAATAGGTCAACAACCAATAAGACAGCATAAATCGAAAAGGTCAACAACCAATAAGACAGCATAAGTTGAATAGGTCAACAACCAATGAGACAGCATAAGTGGAATAGGTCAACAACCAATAAGACAACATAACTTGAATAGCTCAACAACAAATAAGACAGCATCACCTGAATAGGTCAACAACCAATGAGACAGCATAACTTGAATAGGTCAAAAACCAATCAGACAGCATAACTCGAATAGGTCAACAACCAATAAGACAGCATAAATCGAAAAGGTCAACAACCAATTAGACAGCATAAATCGAATAAGTCAACAACAATAAGACACCATAACTTGAATAGCTCAACAATCAATAAAACAGCATAACTTGAATAGGTCAACAACCAATAAGACAGCATAACTTGAATAGGTCAACAACCAATAAGACAGCATTACTTGAATAGGTCAACAACCAATGAGACAGCATAAATTGAATAGGTCAACAACCAATAAGACAGCATAATTTGAGTAGGTCAACAACCAATAAGACAGCATAACTTGAATAGGTCAACAACCAATAAGACAGCAAAACTTGAACAGGTCAAAAACCAATCAGACAGCATAACTTGAATAGGTCAACAGCCAATAAGACAGCATAACTCGAATAGGTCAACAACCAATAAGACAGCATAAATCGAAAAGGTCAACAACCAATAAGACAGCATAAGTTGAATAGGTCAACAACCAATAAGACAGCATAAGTGTAATAGGTCAACAACCAATAAGACAACATAACTTGAATAGGTCAACAAGCAATAAAACAGCATAACTCGAAAAGGTCAACAGTCAATAAGACAGCATAAGCGGAATAGGTCAACAACAAACGAGACAGCATCACCTGAATAGGTCAACAACCAATGACACAGCATAACTTGAATAGGTCAAAAACCAATAAGACAGCATAAATCGAAAAGGTCAACAAGCAATGAGACAGCATAAGTGGAATAGGTCAACAACCAATAAGACAACATAACTTGAATAGGTCAACAACAAATAAGACAGCATCACCTGAATAGGTCAACAACCAATGAGACAGCATAACTTGAATAGGTCAAAAACCAATCAGACAGCATAACTCGAATAGGTCAACAACCAATAAGACAGCATAAATCGAAAAGGTCAACAACCAATGAGACAGCATAAGTGGAATAGGTCAACAACCAATAAGACAACATAACTTGAATAGGTCAATAACAAATAAGACAGCATCACCTGAATAGGTCAACAACCAATAAGACAGCATAAATCGAAAAGGTCAACAACCAATAAGACAGCATAAATTGAATAGGTCAACAACCAATGAGACAGCATAAGTGGAATAGGTCAACAACCAATAAGACAACATAACTTGAATAGCTCAACAACAAATAAGACAGCATCACCTGAATAGGTCAACAACCAATGAGACAGCATAACTTGAATAGGTCAAAAACCAATCAGACAGCATAACTCGAATAGGTCAACAACCAATAAGACAGCATAAATCGAAAAGGTCAACAACCAATTAGACAGCATAAGTTGAATAGGTCAACAACCAATAAGACAGCATAACTTGAATAGGTCAACAACCAATAAGACAGCATAAATTGAATAGGTCAACAACCAATAAGACAGCATAACTCGAAAAGGTCAACAACCAATAAGACAGCATAAATCGAATAAGTCAACAACAATAAGACACCATAACTTGAATAGCTCAACAATCAATAAAACAGCATAACTTGAATAGGTCAACAACCAATAAGACAGCATAACTTGAATAGGTCAACAACCAATAAGACAGCATTACTTGAATAGGTCAACAACCAATGAGACAGCATAAATTGAATAGGTCAACAACCAATAAGACAGCATAATTTGAGTAGGTCAACAACCAATAAGACAGCATAACTTGAATAGGTCAACAACCAATAAGACAGCAAAACTTGAACAGGTCAAAAACCAATCAGATAGCATAACTTGAATAGGTCAACAGCCAATAAGACAGCATAACTCGAATAGGTCAACAACCAATAAGACAGCATAAATCGAAAAGGTCAACAACCAATAAGACAGCATAAGTTGAATAGGTCAACAACCAATAAGACAGCATAAGTGTAATAGGTCAACAACCAATAAGACAACATAACTTGAATAGGTCAACAACCAATAAAACAGCATAACTCGAAAAGGTCAACAGTCAATAAGACAGCATAAGCGGAATAGGTCAACAACAAACGAGACAGCATCACCTGAATAGGTCAACAACCAATGACACAGCATAACTTGAATAGGTCAAAAACCAATAAGACAGCATAAATCGAAAAGGTCAACAACCAATGAGACAGCATAAGTGGAATAGGTCAACAACCAATAAGACAACATAACTTGAATAGGTCAACAACAAATAAGACAGCATCACCTGAATAGGTCAACAACCAATGAGACAGCATAACTTGAATAGGTCAAAAACCAATCAGACAGCATAACTCGAATAGGTCAACAACCAATAAGACAGCATAAATCGAAAAGGTCAACAACCAATGAGACAGCATAAGTGGAATAGGTCAACAACCAATAAGACAACATAACTTGAATAGGTCAATAACAAATAAGACAGCATCACCTGAATAGGTCAACAACCAATAAGACAGCATAAATCGAAAAGGTCAACAACCAATAAGACAGCATAAGTTGGATAGGTCAACAATCAATAAGACAGCATAAATCGAAAAGGTCAACAACCAATGAGACAGCATAAGTGGAATAGGTCAACAACCAATAAGACAACATAACTTGAATAGGTCAATAACAAATAAGACAGCATCACCTGAATAGGTCAACAACCAATAAGACAGCATAAATCGAAAAGGTCAACAACCAATAAGACAGCATAAGTTGAATAGGTCAACAACCAATAAGACAGCATAACTTGAATAGGTCAACAACCAATAAGACAGCATAAATTGAATAGGTCAACAACCAATAAGACAACATAACTTGAATAGCTCAACAACAAATAAGACAGCATCACCTGAATAGGTCAACAACCAATGAGACAGCATAACTTGAATAGGTCAAAAACCAATCAGACAGCATAACTCGAATAGGTCAACAACCAATAAGACAGCATAAATCGAAAAGGTCAACAACCAATTAGACAGCATAAGTTGAATAGGTCAACAACCAATAAGACAGCATAACTTGAATAGGTCAACAACCAATAAGACAGCATAAATTGAATAGGTCAACAACCAATAAGACAGCATAACTCGAAAAGGTCAACAACCAATAAGACAGTATAAATCGAATAAGTCAACAACAATAAGACACCATAACTTGAATAGCTCAACAATCAATAAAACAGCATAACTTGAATAGGTCAACAACCAATAAGACAGCATAACTTGAATAGGTCAACAACCAATAAGACAGCATTACTTGAATAGGTCAACAACCAATGAGACAGCATAAATTGAATAGGTCAACAACCAATAAGACAGCATAATTTGAGTAGGTCAACAACCAATAAGATAGCATAACTTGAATAGGTCAACAACCAATAAGACAGCAAAACTTGAATAGGTCAACAACCAAAAAAACAGCATAACTTGAATAGGTCAACAACCAAAAAGACAGCACAACTTGAATAGGTCAATAACGAATAAGACAGCATAACTTGAACAGTTCAACAGCCAATAAGACAGCATAACTCGAATAGGTCAACAACCAATAAGACAGTATGATTTGAATATTTCAACAACCAAAAAAACAGAATGACTTGAATAGGTCAACAAGCAATAAGACAGCATAACTGGAATAAGTCGACAACCAATAGGACAGCGTAACTTGAATAGGTCAACAACAAATAAAGCAGCATAACTTGAATAGGTCAACAACCAATAAAACAGCATAACTTGAATAGGTCAACAACCAATGAGACAGCATAACTTGAATAGGTCAAAAACCAATAAGACAGCATAACTTGAATAGGTCAACAACCAATAAGACAGCAAAACTTGAATAGGTCAACAACCAAAAAAACAGCATAACTTGAATAGGTCAACAACCAAAAAGACAGCACAACTTGAATAGGTCAACAACGAATAAGACAGGATAACTTGAACAGTTCAACAGCCAATAAGACAGCATAACTCGAATAGGTCAACAACCAATAAGACAGTATGATTTGAATATTTCAACAACCAAAAAACAGAATGACTTGAATAGGTCAACAAGCAATAAGACAGCATAACTGGAATAGGTCGACAACCAATAGGACAGCGTAACTTGAATAGGTCAACAAGCAATAAGACAACATAACTTGAATAGCTCAACAACAAATAAGACAGCATCACCTGAATAGGTCAACAACCAATGAGACAGCATAACTTGAATAGGTCAAAAACCAATCAGACAGCATAACTCGAATAGGTCAACAACCAATAAGACAGCATAAATCGAAAAGGTCAACAACCAATTAGACAGCATAAGTTGAATAGGTCAACAACCAATAAGACAGCATAACTTGAATAGGTCAACAACCAATAAGACAGCATAAATTGAATAGGTCAACAACCAATAAGACAGCATAACTCGAAAAGGTCAACAACCAATAAGACAGTATAAATCGAATAAGTCAACAACAATAAGACACCATAACTTGAATAGCTCAACAATCAATAAAACAGCATAACTTGAATAGGTCAACAACCAATAAGACAGCATAACTTGAATAGGTCAACAACCAATAAGACAGCATTACTTGAATAGGTCAACAACCAATGAGACAGCATAAATTGAATAGGTCAACAACCAATAAGACAGCATAATTTGAGTAGGTCAACAACCAATAAGACAGCATAACTTGAATAGGTCAACAACCAATAAGACAGCAAAACTTGAATAGGTCAACAACCAAAAAAACAGCATAACTTGAATAGGTCAACAACCAAAAAGACAGCACAACTTGAATAGGTCAATAACGAATAAGACAGCATAACTTGAACAGTTCAACAGCCAATAAGACAGCATAACTCGAATAGGTCAACAACCAATAAGACAGTATGATTTGAATATTTCAACAACCAAAAAAACAGAATGACTTGAATAGGTCAACAAGCAATAAGACAGCATAACTGGAATAAGTCGACAACCAATAGGACAGCGTAACCTGAATAGGTCAACAACAAATAAAGCAGCATAACTTGAATAGGTCAACAAACAATAAAACAGCATAACTTGAATAGGTCAACAACCAATGAGACAGCATAACTTGAATAGGTCAAAAACCAATAAGACAGCATAACTTGAATAGGTCAACAACCAATAAGACAGCAAAACTTGAATAGGTCAACAACCAAAAAAACAGCATAACTTGAATAGGTCAACAACCAAAAAGACAGCACAACTTGAATAGGTCAAGAACGAATAAGACAGCATAACTTGAACAGTTCAACAGCCAATGAGACAGCATAACTCGAATAGGTCAACAACCAATAAGACAGTATGATTTGAATATTTCAACAACCAAAAAACAGAATGACTTGAATAGGTCAACAAGCAATAAGACAGCATAACTGGAATAGGTCGACAACCAATAGGACAGCGTAACTTGAATAGGTCAACAACAAATAAAACAGCATAACTTGAATAGGTCAACAACCAATAAAACAGCATAACTTGAATAGGTCAACAACCAATGAGACAGCATAACTTGAATAGGTCAAAAACCAATCAGACAGCATAACTCGAATAGGTCAACAACCAATAAGACAGCATAAATCGAAAAGGTCAACAACCAATTAGACAGCATAAGTTGAATAGGTCAACAACCAATAAGACAGCATAACTTGAATAGGTCAACAACCAATAAGACAGCATAAATTGAACAGGTCAACAACCAACAAGACAGCATAACTCGAAAAGGTCAACAACCAATAAGACAGCATAAATCGAATAAGTCAACAACAATAAGACACCATAACTTGAATAGCTCAACAATCAATAAAACAGCATAACTTGAATAGGTCAACAACCAATAAGACAGCATAACTTGAATAGGTCAACAACCAATAAGACAGCATTACTTGAATAGGTCAACAACCAATGAGACAGCATAAATTGAATAGGTCAACAACCAATAAGACAGCATAATTTGAGTAGGTCAACAACCAATAAGACAGCATAACTTGAATAGGTCAACAACCAATAAGACAGCAAAACTTGAATAGGTCAACAACCAAAAAAACAGCATAACTTGAATAGGTCAACAACCAAAAAGACAGCAAAACTTGAATAGGTCAACAACGAATAAGACAGCATAACTTGAACAGTTCAACAGCCAATAAGACAGCATAACTCGGATAGGTCAACAACCAATAAGACAGTATGATTTGAATATTTCAACAACCAAAAAAACAGAATGACTTGAATAGGTCAACAAGCAATAAGACAGCATAACTGGAATAGGTCGACAACCAATAGGACAGCGTAACTTGAATAGGTCAACAACAAATAAAACAGCATAACTTGAATAGGTCAACAACCAATAAAACAGCATAACTTGAATAGGTCAACAACCAATGAGACAGCATAACTTGAATAGGTCAAAAACCAATCAGACAGCATAACTCGAATAGGTCAACAACCAATAAGACAGCATAAATCGAAAAGGTCAACAACCAATTAGACAGCATAAGTTGAATAGGTCAACAACCAATAAGACAGCATAACTTGAATAGGTCAACAACCAATAAGACAGCATAAACTGAATAGGTCAACAACCAATAAGACAGCATAACTCGAAAAGGTCAACAACCAATAAGACAGCATAAATCGAATAAGTCAACAACAATAAGACACCATAACTTGAATAGCTCAACAATCAATAAAACAGCATAACTTGAATAGGTCAACAACCAATAAGACAGCATAACTTGAATAGGTCAACAACCAATAAGACAGCAGTACTTGAATAGGTCAACAACCAATGAGACAGCATAAATTGAATAGGTCAACAACCAATAAGACAGCATAATTTGAGTAGGTCAACAACCAATAAGACAGCATAACTTGAATAGGTCAACAACCAATAAGACAGCAAAACTTGAATAGGTCAACAACCAAAAAAACAGCATAACTTGAATAGGTCAACAACCAAAAAGACAGCAAAACTTGAATAGGTCAACAACGAATAAGACAGCATAACTTGAACAGTACAACAGCCAATAAGACAGCATAACTCGAATAGGTCAACAACCAATAAGACAGTATGATTTGAATATTTCAACAACCAAAAAAACAGAATGACTTGAATAGGTCAACAAGCAATAAGACAGCATAACTGGAATAGGTCGACAACCAATAGGACAGCGTAACTTGAATAGGTCAACAACAAATAAAACAGCATAACTTGATTAGGTCAACAACCAATAAGACAGCGTAACATGAATAGGTCAACAACCAATAAGACAGCATAACTTGAATAGGTCAACAACACATGAGACAGCATAACTTGAATAGGTCAACAACCAATAAGACAGCATAATTTGAGTAGGTCAACAACCAATAAAACAGCATAACTTGAATAGGTCAACAACCAATACGACAGCATAACTTGAAGAGGTCAACAATCAATAAGACAGCATAAATTGAATAGGTCAACAACCAATAAGACAGCATAACTTGAATAGGGCAACAACCAATAAGACAACATAACTTGAATAGGCCAACAACCAATGAGACAGCATAACTTGAATATGTCAATAACCAATAAGACAGCATAATTTGAGTAGGTCAACAACCAATAAGACAGCATAACTCGAATAGGTCAACAACCAATAGGACAGCGCAAAATGTATAGGTCAGCAATCAATAAGACAGCATAAATTGAATAGGTCAACAACCAATGAGACAGCATAACTTGAATAGGTCAGTAACCAATAAAACAGCAAAATTTGAGTAGGTCAACAACCAATAAAACAGCATAACTTGAAGAGGTCAACAATCAATAAGACAGCATAAATTGAATAGGTCAATAACCAATAAGACAGCATAATTTGAGTAGGTCAACAACCAATAAAACAGCATAACTTGAATAGGTCAACAACCAATACAACAGCATAACTTGAATAGGTCAACAATCGAATAAGACAGCATAACTTGAATAGGTCAACAACCAATAAGACAGCATAACTTGAATAGGTCAACAACCAATAAGACAGCATAACTTGAATAGGTCAACAACCAATGAGACAGCATAACTTGAATAGGTCGACCAATAAGACAGCATACCCTGTATAGTTCAAAAACCAATAAGACAGCATAACTTGAATAGGTCAACAACCGATAACATAGCATAACTTGAGTAGGTCAACAACCAATAAGACAGCATAACTCGAATAAGTCAACAACCATTAAGACACTATAACTTGAATAGGTCAACAACCAATAAAACAGCATAACTTGAATAGTTCAATAACCAATAAGACAGCATAACTTGAATAGGTCAAAAACCAATAAGACCGCATAATCTGAGTAGGTCAACAACCAATAAGACAGCATAACTTGAATAGGTCAAAAACCAATAAGACCGCATAATCTGAGTAGGTCAACACTCAATAAGACAGCATAACTCGAAAAGGTCAACAACCAATAAGACAGCATAAATCGAATAGGTCAACAACCAAAAAGACAGCATAACTTGAATAGGTCAACAACCAATGAGACAGCATAACTTGAATAGGTCAAAAACCAATAAGACCGCATAATCTGAGTAGGTCAACAACCAATAAGACAGCATAACTTGAATAGGTCAACAACCATTAAGACAGCATAACTTGAATAGATCAACAACCGATAACATAGCATAAATTGAGTAGGTCAACAACCAATAAGACAGCATTACTCGAATAGGTCAACAACCAATAAGACACTATAACTTGAATAGGTCATCAATCATTAAAACAGCATAACTTGAATAGGTCAACAACCAATAAGACAGCAAAACTTGAATAGGTCAACAACTAATTAGACAGCATAGCTCAAATAGGTCAACAACCAATAAGACATCATAAGTTGAATAGGTCAACAACCAATAAGACAGCATAAGTGGAATAGGTCAACAACCAATAAGACAACATAACTTGAATAGGTCAACAACAAATAAGACAGCATCACCTGAATAGGTCAACAACCAATAAGACAGCATAACTTGAATAGGTCAAAAACCAACCAGACAGCATAACTTGAATAGGTCAACAACCAATGAGACAGCATAACTTGAGTAGGTCAACAACCAATAATACAGCGTAACTCGAAAAGGTCAACAATAAAAAAAACAGCAAAAATTGAATACGTCAACAACCAATAAGACAGCAAAAAACTTGAATAGGTCAAGAACCAATAAGACAGCATAACTCGAATAGGTCAACAACCAATAAGACATCTTAAATTGAATAGGTCAACAACCAATAAGACTGCATAAGTTGAATAGGTCAACAACCAATAAGACAGCATAACTTGAATAGGTCAACAACCAAAAAGACAGCATAAATTGAATAGGTCAACAACCAATAAGGCAGTATAACTCGAAAAGGTCAACAACCAATAAGACAGCATAAATCGAATAGGTCAACAACCAATAAGACACCATAACTTGAATAGGCCAACAATCAATAAAACAGCATAACTTGAATAGGTCAACAACCAATAATACAGCATAACTTGAATAGATCAACAACCGATAACATAGCATAAATTGAGTAGATCAACAACCAATAAGACAGCATAACTTGAATAGGTCAACAACCAATAAGACACTATAACTTGAATAGGTCAACAATCAATAAAACAGCATAACTTGAATAGGTCAACAACCAATAAGACAGCATAACTTGAATAGGTCAACAACCGATAACATAGCATAAATTGAGTAGATCAACAAACAATAAGACAGCATAACTTGAATAGGTCAACAACCAAAAAGACAGCATAAATTGAACAGGTCAACAACCAATAAGACAGTATAACTCGAAAAGGTCAACAACCAATAAGACAGCATAAATCGAATAGGTCAACAACCAATAAGACACCATAACTTGAATAGGCCAACAATCAATAAAACAGCATAACTTGAATAGGTCAACAACCAATAAGACAGCATAACTTGAATAGGCCAACAACCGATAACATAGCTTAAATTGAGTAGATCAACAACCAATCAGACAGCATGGCTGGAATAGGTCAAAAACCAATAAGACATCATAACTTGAATAGGTCAACAACCAATAAGACAGCATAAGTGGAATAGATCAACAGCCAATAAGACAACATAACTTGAATAGGTCAACAACAAATAAGACAGCATCACTTGAATAGGTAAACAACCAATAAGACAGCATAACTTGAATAGGTCAACAACAAATAAGACAGCAAAACTTGAATAGGTCAACAACCAATAAGACAGCATAACTTGGATAGGTCAACAAACAATAATACAGCATAACTCGAAAAGGTCAACAATCAATAAAACAGCAAAACTTGAATACGTCAACAACCAATAAGACAGCAAAACTTGAATAGGTTAAGAACCAATAAGACAGCATAACTTGTATAGGTCAACAGCCAATAAGACAGCAAAGCTCGAATAGCTCAACAACCAATAAGACAGCATAACTCGAAAAGGTCAACAACCAATAAGACAGCATAAGTTGAGTAGGTCAACAACCAATAAGACAGCATAACTTGAATAGGTCAACAACCAATAAGACACTATAACTTGAATAGGTCAACAATCAATAAAACAGCATAACTTGAATAGGTCAACAACCAATAAGACAGCAAAACTTGAATAGGTCAACAATCAATAAAACAGCATAACTTGAATAGGTCAACAACCAATAAGACAGCAAAACTTGAATAGGAAAACAACCAATCAGACAGTATAACTTGAATAGATCAACAATCAATCAGATAGCATGGCTCGAATAGGTCAACAACAAATAAGACATCATAACTTGAATAGGTCAACAACCAATAAGACAGCATAAGTGGAATAGGTCAACAACCAATAAGACAACATAACTTGAATAGGTCAACAACAAATAAGACAGAATCACCTGAATAGGTAAACAACCAATAAGACAGCATAACTTGATAAGGTCAAAAACCAATCAAACAGCATAACTTGAATAGGTCAACAACCAATAAGACAGCATAACTTGAATAGTTCAACAAACAATAATACAGCATAACTCGAAAAGGTCAACAATCAATAAAACAGCCAAAATTTGAATACGTCAACAACCAATAAGACAGCAAAACTTGAATAGGTCAAGAACCAATAAGACAGCATAAATTGAATAGGTCAACAACCAATAAGACAGCATAACTCGAAAAGGTCAACAGCTAATAAGACAGCATAAATCGAATAGGTCAACAACCAATAAGACGCCATAACTTGAATAGGTCGACAATCAATACAACAGCATAACTTGAATAGGTCAGCAACCAAAAAGACGGCATAACTTGAAAAGGTCAACAACCAATAAGACAGCATAAGTTGAATAGGTCAACAACCAATAAGACAGCATAACTTGAATAGGTCAACAACCAATAAGACAGCATAAAATGAATAGGTCAACAACCAATAAGACAGCATAACTCGAAAAGGTCAACAGCCAATAAGACAGCATAAATCGAATAGGTCAACAACCAATAAGACGCCATAACTTGAATAGGTCGACAATCAATACAACAGCATAACTTGAATAGGTCAGCAACCAATAAGACAGCATAACTTGAACAGGTCGACAATCAATTAGACAGCATAAGTTGAATAGGTCAACAACCAATAAGACAGCATAACTTGAATAGGTCAACAACCAATAAGACAGCATAAAATGAATAGGTCAACAACCAATAAGACAGCATAACTCGAAAAGGTCAACAGCCAATAAGACAGCATAAATCGAATAGGTCAACAACCAATAAGACGCCATAACTTGAATAGGTCGACAATCAATACAACAGCATAACTTGAATAGGTCAGCAACCAATAAGACTGCATAACTTGAATAGGTCAACAACCAATAAGAAAGCATAATTTGAATATGTCAACAACCAATAAGACAGCATAACTTGAATAGGTCAACAACCAATAAAACAGCATACTTTGAATAGGTCAACAACCAATCAGACAGCATAACTCGAATAGGTCAACAAACAATAAGGACGCATAACTTGAATAGGTCAAAAACCAATAAGACAGCAAAACTTGAATAGGAAAACAACCAATCAGACAGTATAACTTGAATATGACAACAACCAATCAGACAGCATAGCTCGAATAGGTCAACAACCAATAAGACATCATAACTTGAATAGGTCATCAACCAATAAGACAGTATAAGTGGTATAGGTCAACAACCAATAAAACAGCAAAACTTGAATACGTCAACAACCAATAAGACAGCAAAACTTGAACAGGTCAAGAACCAATAAGACAGCATAACTTGAATAGGTCAACAGCCAATAAGACAGCATAACTCGAATAGGTCAACAACCAATAAGACATCTTAAATTGAATAGGTCAACAACCAATAAGACTGCATAAGTTGAATAGGTCAACAACCAATAAGACAGCATAACTTGAGTAGGTCAAAATCAATCAGACAGCATAACTTGAATAGGTCAACAACCAATGAGACAGCATAACTTGAATAGGTCAACAACCAATAATACAGCATAACTCGAAAAGGTCAACAATCAATAAAACAGCAAAATTTGAATACGTCAACAACCAATAAGACAGCAAAACTTGAATAGGTCAAGAACCAATAAGACAGCATAACTTGAATAGGTCACCAACCAATAAGAGATCTTAAATTGAATAGGTCAACAACCAATAAGACAGCATAAGTTGAATAGGTCAACAATCAATAAAACAGCAAAACTTGAATACGTCAACAACCAATAAGACAACAAAACTTGAATAGGTCAAGAACCAATAAGACATTATAACTTGAATAGGTCAACTACAAATAAGACAGCATCACCTGAATAGGTCAACAACCAATAAGACAGCATAACTTGAATTGGTCAACAACCAATAAAACAGCATACTTTGAATAGGTCAACAACCAATCAGACAGCATAACTCGAATAGGTCAACAAACAATAAGACATCTTAAATTGAATAGGTCAACAACCAATAAGACTGCATAAGTTGAATAGGTCAACAACCAATAAGACAGCATAACTTGAGTAGGTCAAAATCAATCAGACAGCATAACTTGAATAGGTCAACAACCAATGAGACAGCATAACTTGAATAGGAAAACAACCAATCAGACAGTATAACTTGAATATGACAACAACCAATCAGACAGCATAGCTCGAATAGGTCAACAACCAATAAGACATCATAACTTGAATAGGTCATCAACCAATAAGACAGTATAAGTGGTATAGGTCAACAACCAATAAAACAGCAAAACTTGAATACGTCAACAACCAATAAGACAGCAAAACTTGAACAGGTCAAGAACCAATAAGACAGCATAACTTGAATAGGTCAACAGCCAATAAGACAGCATAACTCGAATAGGTCAACAACCAATAAGACATCTTAAATTGAATAGGTCAACAACCAATAAGACTGCATAAGTTGAATAGGTCAACAACCAATAAGACAGCATAACTTGAGTAGGTCAAAATCAATCAGACAGCATAACTTGAATAGGTCAACAACCAATGAGACAGCATAACTTGAATAGGTCAACAACCAATAATACAGCATAACTCGAAAAGGTCAACAATCAATAAAACAGCAAAATTTGAATACGTCAACAACCAATAAGACAGCAAAACTTGAATAGGTCAAGAACCAATAAGACAGCATAACTTGAATAGGTCAACAACCAATAAGAGATCTTAAATTGAATAGGTCAACAACCAATAAGACAGCATAAGTTGAATAGGTCAACAATCAATAAAACAGCAAAACTTGAATACGTCAACAACCAATAAGACAACAAAACTTGAATAGGTCAAGAACCAATAAGACATTATAACTTGAATAGGTCAACTACAAATAAGACAGCATCACCTGAATAGGTCAACAACCAATAAGACAGCATAACTTGAATTGGTCAAGAACCAATAAGACAGCATAACTTGAATAGGTCAACAGCCAATAAGAGAGCATTACTCGAATAGGTCAACAACCAATAAGACATCTTAAATTGAATAGGTCAACAACCAATAAGACTGCATAAGTCGAATAGGTCAACAACCAATAAGACAGCATAACTTGAGTAGGTCAAAGTCAATCAGACAGCATAACTTGAATAAGTCAACAACCAATGAGACAGCATAACTTGAATAGGTCAACAACCAATAATACAGCATAACTCGAAAAGGTCAACAATCAATAAAACAGCAAAATTTGAATACGTCAACAACCGTTAAGACAGCAAAACTTGAATAGGTCAAGAACCAATAAGACAGCATAATTTGAATAGGTCAACAGCCAATAAGACAGCATAACTCGAATAGGTCACCAACCAATAAGAGATCTTAAATTGAATAGGTCAACAACCAATAAGACTGCATAAGTTGAATAGGTCAACAACCAATAAGACAGCATAACTTGAATAGGTCAACAACCAATAAGACAGCATAAATTGAATAGGTCAACACTCAATCAGACAGCATAACTCGAAAAGGTCAACAACCAATAAGACAGCATAAATCGAAAAGGTCAACAATCAATAAAACAGCAAAACTTGAATACGTCAACAACCAATAAGACAGCAAAACTTGAATAGGTCAAGAACCAATAAGACAGCATAACTTGAATAGGTCAACAACAAATAAGACAGCATCACCTGAATAGGTCAACAACCAATAAGACAGCATCACCTGAATAGGTCAACAACCAATAAGACAGCATAACTTGAATAGGTCAAGAACCAATAAGACAGCATAACTTGAATAGGTCAACAGCCAATAAGAGAGCATAACTCGAATAGGTCAACAACCAATAAGACATCTTAAATTGAATAGGTCAACAACCAAAAAGACGGCATAAGTTGAATAGGTCAACAACCAATAAGACAGCATAACTTGAATAGGTCAAAAACCAATCAGACAGCATAACTTGAATAGGTCAACAACCATTGAGACAGCATAACTTGAATAGGTCAACAACCAATAATACAGCTTAACTCGAAAAGGTCAACAATCAATAAAACAGCAAAACTTTAATACGTCAACAACCAATAAGACAGCAAAGGTTGAATAGAACAAGAACCAATAAGACAGCATAACATGAATAGGTCAACATCAATAAGACAGCATAACTCGAATAGGTCACCAACCAATAAGACAGCATAACTTGAATAGGTCAAAAACCAATCAGACAACATAACCTGAATACGTCAACAACCAATGAGACAGCATAACTTGAATAGGTCAATAACCAATAATACAGCATAACTCGAAAAGGTCAACAATCAATAAAACAGCAAAATTTGAATACGTCAACAACCAATAAGACAGCAAAACTTGAATAGGCCCAGAACCAATAAGACAGCATAACTTGAATAGGTCAACAGCCAATGAGACTGCATAACTCGAATGGGTCAACAACCAATAAGACATCTTAAATTGCGTAGGTCAAGAACCAATAAGACAGCATAACTTGAATAGGTCAACAGCCAATAAGACAGCATAACTCGAATAGGTCAACAACCAATAAGACATCTTAAATTGAATAGGTCAATAACCAATAAGACTGCATAAGTTCAATAGGTCAACAACCAATAAGACAGCATAACTTGAATAGGTCCAAAGCCAATCAGACAGCATAAATTGAATAGGTCAACAACCAATGAGACAGCAAAACTTGAATAGGTCAATAACCAATAATACAGCATAACTCGAAAAGGTCAACAATCAATAAAACAGCAAAACTTGAATACGTCAACAACCAATAAGACAGCAAAATTTGAATAGGTCAAGAACCAATAAGACAGCATAACTTGAATAGGTCAACAGCCAATAAGACAGCATAACTCGAATGGGTCAACAACCAATAAGACATCTTAAATTGAATAGGTCAACAACCAATAAGACTGCATAACTTGAATAGGTCAACAACAAATAAGACAGCATCACCTGAATAGGTCAACAACCAATAAGACAGCATAACTTGAATAGCTCAAAAACCAATCAGACAGCATAACTTGAATAGGTCAACAACCAATGAGACAGCATAACTTGAATAGGTCAACAACCAATAATACAGCATAACTCGAAAAGGTCAACAATCAATAAAACAGCAAAACTTGAATACGTCAACAACCAATAAGACAGCAATACTTGAATAGGTCAAGAACCAATAAGACAGCATAACTTGAATAGGTCAACAGCCAATAAGACAGCATAACTCGAATAGGTCAACAACCAATAAGACAGCATAACTCGAAAAGGTCAACAACCAATAAGACAGCATAAATCGAATAGGTCAACAACCAATAAGACACCATAACTTGAATAGGTCAACGATCAATAAAACAGCATAACTGGAATAGGTCAACAACCAATAAGAGAGCATAACTTGAATAGGCCAACAACCAATAAGACAGCATAACTTGAATAGGTCAACAACCAATAAGACAGCATAAATTGAATAAGTCAACACTCAATAAGACAGCATAACTCGAAAAGGTCAACAACCAATAAGACAGCACAAATCGAATAGGTCAACAACCAATAAGACACCATAACTTGAATAGGTCAACGATCAATAAAACAGCATAACTGGAATAGGTCAACAACCAATAAGACAGCATAACTTGAATAGGTCAACAACCGATAACATAGCTTAAATTGAGTAGTTCAACAACCAATAAGACAGCATAACTCGAATAGGTCAACAACCATTAAGACACTATAACTTGAATAGGTCAACAATCAATAAAACAGCATAACTTGAATAGTTCAACAACCAATAAGATAGCATAACTTGAATAGGTCAACAACCAATAAGACAGCATAAATTGAATAGGTCAACACTCAATAAGACAGCATAACTTGAAAAGGTCAACAACCAATAAGACAGCATAAATCGAATAAGTCAACAACCAATAAGACACCATAACTTGAATAGGTCAACAATCAATAAAACAGCAAAGCTGGAATAGGTCAACAACCAATGAGACAGCATAACTTGAATAGGTCAACAACCGATAACATAGCTTAAATTGAGTAGGTCAACAACCAATAAGACAGCATAACTCGAATAGGTCAACAACCAATAAGACACTATAACTTGAATAGATCAACAATCAATAAAACACCATAACTTGAATAGTTCAACAACCAATCAGACAGTATAACTTGAATAGGTCAACAACAAATCAGACAGCATAGCTCGAAAAGGTCAACAATCAATAAAACAGCAAAACTTGAATACGTCAACAACCAATAAGACAGCAAAACTTGAATATGTCAAGAACCAATAAGACAGCATAACTTCAATAGGTCAACAACCAATAAGACAGCATAACTTGAATAGATCAACAACCAATACGACAGCATAACGTGAATAGGTCAACAACCAATAAGACAGCATCACTTGAAAAGGTCAACAACCAATACGACAGCACAACTTGAATAGGTCAACAACCAAAAAGACAACATAACTTCAATAGGTCAACAACCAATAAGACAGCATAACTTGAATAGATCAACAACCAATACGACAGCATAACGTGAATAGGTCAACAACCAATAATACAGCAAAACTTGAATACGTCAACAACCAATAAGATAGCAGAACTTGAATAGGTCAAGAACCAATAAGACAGCAAAACTTGAATAGGTCAACAGCCAATAAGACAGCATAACTCGAATAGGTCAACAACCAATAAGACATCTTAAATTGAATAGGTCAACAACCAATAAGACTGCAAAAGTTGAATAGGTCAACAACCAATAAGACAGCATAACTTGAATAGGTCAACAACCAATAAGACAGCATAAATTGAATAGGTCAACACTCATAAATCAGCTTAACTCGAAAAGGTCAACAACCAATAAGACAGCATAAATCGAATAGGTCAACAACCAATAAGACACCATAACTTGAATAGGTCAACAATCAATAAAACAGCATAACTGGAATAGGTCAACAACCAATAAGACAGCATAACTTGAATAGGTCAACAACAGATAACATAGCTTAAATTGAGTAGGTCAACAACCAAAAAGACAGCATAACTCGAATAGGTCAACAACCAATAAGACACTATAACTTGAATAGGTCAACAATCAATAAAACAGCATAACTTGGATAGTTCAACAACCAATCAGACAGTATAACTTGAATAGGTCAACAACAAATCAGACAGCATAGCTTGAAAAGGTCAACAACCAATAAGACAGCAAAACTTGAATAGGTCAAGAACCAATAAGACAGCATAACTTGAATAGATCAACAACCAATACGACAGCATAACTTGAATAGGTCAACAACCAATAAGACAGCATCACTTGAAAAGGTCGACAACCAATACGACAGCATAACTTGAATAGGTCAACAACCAAAAAGACAACATAACTTGAATAGGTCAACAACCAATAAGACAGCATAAATTGAATAGATAAACAACCAATACGACAGCAGCATAACTTGAATAGGTCAACAAACAATAAGACAGCATCACTTGAAAAGGTCAACAACCAATAATACAGCATAACTCGAAAAGGTCAATTATCAATAAAACAGCAAAACTTGAATACGTCAACAACCAATAAGATAGCAGAACTTGAATAGGTCAAGAACCAATAAGACAGCATAACTTGAATAGGTCAACAGCCAATAACACAGCATAACTCGAATAGGTCAACAACCAATAAGACATCTTAAATTGAATAGGTCAACAACCAATACGACAGCATAACGTGAATAGGTCAACAACCAATAAGACAGCATCACTTGAAAAGGTCAACAACCAATACGACAGCATAACTTGAATAGGTCAACAACCAAAAAGACAACATAACTTCAATAGGTCAACAACCAATAAGACAGCATAACTTGAATAGATCAACAACCAATACGACAGCATAACGTGAATAGGTCAACAACCAATAATACAGCAAAACTTGAATACCTCAACAACCAATAAGATAGCAGAACTTGAATAGGTCAAGAACCAATAAGACAGCATAACTTAGGTCAACAGCCAATAAGACAGCATAACTCGAATAGGTCAACAACCAATAAGACATCTTAAATTGAATAGGTCAACAACCAATAAGACTGCAAAAGTTGAATAGGTCAACAACCAATAAGACAGCATAACTTGAATAGGTCAACAACCAATAAGACAGCATAAATTGAATAGGTCAACACTCAATAAGACAGCATAACTCGAAAAGGTCAACAACCAATAAGACAGCATAAATCGAATAGATCAACAACCAATAAGACACCATAACTTGAATAGGTCAACAATCAATAAAACAGCATAACTGGAATAGGTCAACAACCAATAAGACAGCATAACTTGAATAGGTCAACAACCGATAACATAGCTTAAATTGAGTAGGTCAACAACCAAAAAGACAGCATAACTCGAATAGGTCAACAACCAATAAGACACTATAACTTGAATAGGTCAACAATCAATAAAACAGCATAACTTGGATAGGTCAACAACCAATAAGACAGCATAAATTGAATAGGTCAACACTCAATAAGACAGCATAACTCGAAAAGGTCAACAACCAATAAGACAGCATAAATTGAATAGGTCAACAGCCAATAAGACAGCATAACTCGAATAGGTCAACAAACAATAAGACATCTTAAATTGATTAGGTCAACAACCAATACGACAGCATAACGTGAATAGGTCAACAACCAATAAGACAGCATCACTTGAAAAGATCAACAACCAATACGACAGCATAACTTGAATGGGTCAACAACCAAAAAGACAACATAACTTCAATAGGTCAACAACCAATAAGACAGCATAACTTGAATAGATCAACAACCAATACGACAGCATAACGTGAATAGGTCAACAACCAATAATACAGCAAAAGTTGAATACCTCAACAACCAATAAGATAGCAGAACTTGAATAGGTCAAGAACCAATAAGACAGCATAACTTAGGTCAACAGCCAATAAGACAGCATAACTCGAATAGGTCAACAACCAATAAGACATCTTAAATTGAATAGGTCAACAACCAATAAGACTGCAAAAGTTGAATAGGTCAACAACCAATAAGACAGCATAACTTGAATAGGTCAACAACCAATAAGACAGCATAAATTGAATAGGTCAACACTCAATAAGACAGCATAACTCGAAAAGGTCAACAACCAATAAGACAGCATAAATCGAATAGGTCAACAACCAATAAGACACCGTAACTTGAATAGGTCAACAATCAATAAAACAGCATAACTGGAATAGGTCAACAACCAATAAGACAGCATAACTTGAATAGGTCAACAACCGATAACATAGCTTAAATTGAGTAGGTCAACAACCAAAAAGACAGCATAACTCGAATAGGTCAACAACCAATAAGACACAATAACTTGAATAGGTCAACAATCAATAAAACAGCATAACTTGGATAGTTCAACAACCAATCAGACAGTATAACTTGAATAGGTCAACAACAAATCAGACAGCATAGCTTGAAAAGGTCAACAACCAATAAGACAGCAAAACTTGAATAGGTCAAGAACCAATAAGACAGCATAACTTGAATAGATCAACAACCAATACGACAGCATAACTTGAATAGGTCAACAACCAATAAGACAGCATCACTTGAAAAGGTCGACAACCAATACGACAGCATAACTTGAATAGGTCAACAACCAAAAAGACAACATAACTTGAATAGGTCAACAACCAATAAGACAGCATAACTTGAATAGATCAACAACCAATACGACAGCATAACTTGAATAGGTTAACAAACAATAAGACAGCATCACTTGAAAAGGTCAACAACCAATAATACAGCATAACTCGAAAAGGTCAACAATCAATAAAACAGCAAAACTTGAATACGTCAACAACCAATAAGATAGCAGAACTTGAATAGGTCAAGAACCAATAAGACAGCATAACTTGAATAGGTCAACAGCCAATAAGACAGCATAACTCGAATAGGTCAACAACCAATAAGACATCTAAAAATTGAATAGGTCAACAACCAATAAGACTGCATAAGTTGAATAGGTCAACAACCAATAAGACAGCATAACTTGAATAGGTCAACAACCAATAAGACAGCATAAATTGAATGGGTCAACACTCAATAAGACAGCATAACTCGAAAAAGTCAACAACCAATAAGACAGCATAAATCGAATAGGTCAACAACCAATAAGACACCATAACTTGAATAGGTCAACAATCAATAAAACAGCATAACTGGAATAGGTCAACAACCAATAAGACAGCATAACTTGAATAGGTCAACAACAAATCAGACAGCATAGCTCGAAAAGGTCAACAATCAATAAAACAGCAAAACTTGAATACGTCAACAACCAATAAGATAGCAGAACTTGAATAGGTCAAGAACCAATAAGACAGCATAACTTGAATAGGTCAACAGCCAATTAGACAGCATAACTCGAATAGGTCAACAACCGATAAGACATCTTAAATTGAATAGGTCAACAACCAATAAGACTCCATAAGTTGAATAGGTCAACAACCAATAAGACAGCATAAATTGAATGGGTCAACACTCAATAAGACAGCATAACTCGAAAAAGTCAACAACCAATAAGACAGCATAACTCGAAAAGGTCAACAACCAATAAGACAGCATAAATCGAATAGGTCAACAACCAATAAGACACCATAACTTGAATAGGTCAACAATCAATAAAACAGCATAACTGGAATAGGTCAACAACCAATAAGACAGCATAACTTGAATAGGTCAACAGCCAATAAGACAGCATAACTCGAATAGGTCAACAACCAATAAGACATCTTAAATTGAATAGGTCAACAACCAATAAGACTGCATAACTCGAATAGGCCAACAACCAATAAGACATCCTAAATTGAATAGGTCAACACTCAATAAGACAGCATAACTCGAAAAGGTCAACAACCAATAAGACAGCATAAATCGAATAGGTCAACAACCAATAAGACACCATAACTTGAATAGGTCAACAATCAATAAAACAGCATAACTGGAATAGGTCAACAACCAATAAGACAGCATAACTTGAATAGGTCAACAACAAATCAGACAGCATAGCTCGAAAAGGTCAACAATCAATAAAACAGCATAACTCGAAAAGGTCAACAGCCAATAAGACAGCATAACTTGAAGAGGTCAACAACCAATAAGACATCTTAAATTGAATAGGTCAACAACCAATAATACTGCATAAGTTGAATAGGTCAACAACCAATAAGACAGCATAACTTGAACAGGTCAACAACGAATAAGACAGCATAAATTGAATAGGTCAACACTCAATAAGACAGCATATCTCGAAAAGGTCAACAACCAATAAGACAGCATAAATCGAATAGGTCCACAACCAATAAGACACCATAACTTGAATAGGTCAACAATCAATAAAACAGCATAACTGAAATACGTCAACAACCAATAAGACAGCAAAACTTGAATAGGTCAAAAACAAATTAGACAGCATAGCTCGAAAAGGTCAACAATCAATAAAACAGCATAACTCGAAAAGGTCAACAGCCAATAAGACAGCATAACTTGAATAGGACAACAACCAATAAGAAATCTTTAAATTGAATAGGTCAACAACCAATAAGACAGCATAAATTGAATAGGTCAACACTCAATAAGACAGCATAACTCGAAAAGGTCAACAACCAATAAGACAGCATAAATCGAATAGGTCAACAACCAATAAGACACAAAAACTTGAATAGGTCAACAATCAATAAAACAGCATAACTGGAATACGTCAACAACCAATAAGACAGCAAAACTTGAATAGGTCAAGAACCAATAAGACAGCATAACTTGAATAGGTCAACAACCAATAAGACTGCATAAGTTGAATAGGTCAACAACCAATAAGACAGCATAACTTGAATAGGTCAACAACCAATAAGACAGCATAAATTGAATAGGTCAACACTCAATAAGACAGCATAACTCGAAAAGGTCAACAGCCAATAAGACAGCATAACTCGAATAGGTCAACAACCAATAAGACATCTTAAATTGAATAAGCCAACAACCAATAAGACTGCATAAGTTGAATAGGTCAACAACCAATAAGACAGCATAACTTGAATAGGTCAACAACCAATAAGACAGCATAAATTGAATAGGTCAACACTCAATAAGACAGCATAACTCGAAGAGGTCAACAACCAATAAGACAGCAAAACCTGAATAGGTCAAGAACCAATAAGACAGCATAACTTGAATAGGACAACAACCAATAAGAAATCTTAAATTGAATAGGTCAACAACCAATAAGACAGCATAAATTGAATAGGTCAACACTCAATAAGACAGCATAACTCGAAAAGGTCAACAACCAATAAGACAGCATAAATCGAATAGGTCAACAACCAATAAGACACAATAACTTGAATAGGTCAACAATCAATAAAACAGCATAACTGGAATACGTCAACAACCAATAAGACAGCAAAACTTGAATAGGTCAAGAACCAATAAGACAGCATAACTTGAATAGGTCAACAACCAATAAGACTGCATAAGTTGAATAGGTCAACAACCAATAAGACAGCATAACTTGAATAGGTCAACAACCAATAAGACAGCATAAATTGAATAGGTCAACACTCAATAAGACAGCATAACTCGAAAAGGTCAACAGCCAATAAGACAGCATAACTCGAATAGGTCAACAACCAATAAGACATCTTAAATTGAATAAGCCAACAACCAATAAGACTGCATAAGTTGAATAGGTCAACAACCAATAAGACAGCATAACTTGAATAGGTCAACAACCAATAAGACAGCATAAATTGAATAGGTCAACACTCAATAAGACAGCATAACTCGAAGAGGTCAACAACCAATAAGACAGCAAAACCTGAATAGGTCAAGAACCAATAAGACAGCATAACTTGAATAGATCAACAACCAATACAACAGCATAACTTGAATAGGTCAACAACCAATACGACAGCATAACTTGAATAGATCAACAACCAATACGACAGCATAACTTGAATAGGTCAACAACCAATAAGACAGCATGACTTGAAAAGGTCAACAACCAATAATACAGCATAACTTGAAAAGGTCAACAATCAATAAAACAGCAAAACTTGAATACGTCAACAACCAATAAGATAGCAAAACTTGAATAGGTCAACGGCCAGTAAGACAGCATAACTCGAATAGGTCAACAACCAATAAGACATCTTAAATTGAATAGGTCAACAACCAATAAGACTGCATAAGTTGAATAGGTCAACAACCAAAAAGACAGCATAACTTGAATAGGTCAACAACCAATAAGACAGCATAAATTGAATAGGTCAACACTCAATAAGACAGCATAACTCGAAAAGGTCAACAACCAATAAGACAGCATAAATCGAATAGGTCAACAACCAATGAGACACAATAATTTGAATAGGTCAACAATCAATAAAACAGCATAACTGGAATAGGTCAACAACCAATAAGACAGCATAACTTGAATAGGTCAACAACCGATAACATAGCTTAAATTGAGTAGGTCAACAACCAAAAAGACAGCATAACTCGAATAGGTCAACAACCAATAAGACACTATAACTTGAATAGGTCAACAATCAATAAAACAGCATAACTGGAATAAGTCAACAACCAATAAGACAGCATAACTTGAATAGGTCAACAACCAATAAGACACTATAACTTGAATAGGTCAACAATCAATAAAACAGCATAACTTGAATAGTTCAACAACCGATAAGACAGCAAAACTTGAATAGGAAAACAACCAATCAGACAGTATAACTTGAATAGGTCAACAACAAATCAGACAGCATAGCTCGAATAGGTCAACAACCAATAAGACATCATAACTTGAATAGGTCAACAATCAATAAAACAGCATAACTTGAATAGTTCAACAACCAATAAGACAGCAAAACTTGAATAGGAAAACAACCAATCAGACAGTATAACTTGAATAGGTCAACAATCAATAAAACAGCATAAATTGCATAGTTCAACAACCAATAAGACAGCATAACTCGAATAGGTCAACAACCAATAAGACACTATAACTTGAATAGGTCAACAATCAATAAAACAGCATAACTTGAATAGTTCAACAACCAATAAGACAGCAAAACTTGAATAGGAAAACAACCAATCAGACAGTGTAACTTGAATAGGTCAACAACAAATCAGACAGCATAGCTCGAATAGGTCAACAACCAATAAGACATCATAACTTGAATAGGTCAACAACCAATAAGACAGCATAAGTGGAATAGGTCAACAACCAATAAGACAACATAACTTGAATAGGTCAACAATCAATAAAACAGCATAACTGGAATAAGTCAACAACCAATAAGACAGCATAACTTGAATAGGTCAACAACCGATAACATAGCTTAAATTGAGTAGGTCAACAACCAATAAGACAGCATAACTCGAATAGGTCAACAACCAATAAGACACTATAACTTGAATAGGTCAACAATCAATAAAACAGCATAACTTGAATAGTTCAACAACCAATAAGACAGCAAAACTTGAATAGGAAAACAACCAATCAGACAGTATAACTTGAATAGGTCAACAACAAATCAGACAGCATAGCTCGAATAGGTCAACAACCAATAAGACATCATAACTTGAATAGGTCAACAACCAATAAGACAGCATAAGTGGAATAGGTCAACAACCAATAAGACAACATAACTTGAATAGGTCAAAAACCAATCAGACAGCATAACTTGAATAGGTCAACAACCAATCAGACAGCATAACTTGAATAGGTCAACAACCAATAAGACAGCATAACTTGAATAGGACAACAACCAATAAGAAATCTTAAATTGAATAGGTCAACAACCAATAAGACAGCATAAATTGAATAGGTCAACACTCAATAAGACAGCATAACTCGAAAAGGTCAACAACCAATAAGACAGCATAAATCGAATAGGTCAACAACCAATAAGACACAATAACTTGAATAGGTCAACAATCAATAAAACAGCATAACTGGAATACGTCAACAACCAATAAGACAGCAAAACTTGAATAGGTCAAGAACCAATAAGACAGCATAACTTGAATAGGTCAACAACCAATAAGACTGCATAAGTTGAATAGGTCAACAACCAATAAGACAGCATAACTTGAATAGGTCAACAACCAATAAGACAGCATAAATTGAATAGGTCAACACTCAATAAGACAGCATAACTCGAAAAGGTCAACAGCCAATAAGACAGCATAACTCGAATAGGTCAACAACCAATAAGACATCTTAAATTGAATAAGCCAACAACCAATAAGACTGCATAAGTTGAATAGGTCAACAACCAATAAGACAGCATAACTTGAATAGGTCAACAACCAATAAGACAGCATAAATTGAATAGGTCAACACTCAATAAGACAGCATAACTCGAAGAGGTCAACAACCAATAAGACAGCAAAACCTGAATAGGTCAAGAACCAATAAGACAGCATAACTTGAATAGATCAACAACCAATACAACAGCATAACTTGAATAGGTCAACAACCAATACGACAGCATAACTTGAATAGATCAACAACCAATACGACAGCATAACTTGAATAGGTCAACAACCAATAAGACAGCATGACTTGAAAAGGTCAACAACCAATAATACAGCATAACTTGAAAAGGTCAACAATCAATAAAACAGCAAAACTTGAATACGTCAACAACCAATAAGATAGCAAAACTTGAATAGGTCAACGGCCAGTAAGACAGCATAACTCGAATAGGTCAACAACCAATAAGACATCTTAAATTGAATAGGTCAACAACCAATAAGACTGCATAAGTTGAATAGGTCAACAACCAAAAAGACAGCATAACTTGAATAGGTCAACAACCAATAAGACAGCATAAATTGAATAGGTCAACACTCAATAAGACAGCATAACTCGAAAAGGTCAACAACCAATAAGACAGCATAAATCGAATAGGTCAACAACCAATGAGACACAATAATTTGAATAGGTCAACAATCAATAAAACAGCATAACTGGAATAGGTCAACAACCAATAAGACAGCATAACTTGAATAGGTCAACAACCGATAACATAGCTTAAATTGAGTAGGTCAACAACCAAAAAGACAGCATAACTCGAATAGGTCAACAACCAATAAGACACTATAACTTGAATAGGTCAACAATCAATAAAACAGCATAACTGGAATAAGTCAACAACCAATAAGACAGCATAACTTGAATAGGTCAACAACCAATAAGACACTATAACTTGAATAGGTCAACAATCAATAAAACAGCATAACTTGAATAGTTCAACAACCGATAAGACAGCAAAACTTGAATAGGAAAACAACCAATCAGACAGTATAACTTGAATAGGTCAACAACAAATCAGACAGCATAGCTCGAATAGGTCAACAACCAATAAGACATCATAACTTGAATAGGTCAACAATCAATAAAACAGCATAACTTGAATAGTTCAACAACCAATAAGACAGCAAAACTTGAATAGGAAAACAACCAATCAGACAGTATAACTTGAATAGGTCAACAATCAATAAAACAGCATAAATTGCATAGTTCAACAACCAATAAGACAGCATAACTCGAATAGGTCAACAACCAATAAGACACTATAACTTGAATAGGTCAACAATCAATAAAACAGCATAACTTGAATAGTTCAACAACCAATAAGACAGCAAAACTTGAATAGGAAAACAACCAATCAGACAGTGTAACTTGAATAGGTCAACAACAAATCAGACAGCATAGCTCGAATAGGTCAACAACCAATAAGACATCATAACTTGAATAGGTCAACAACCAATAAGACAGCATAAGTGGAATAGGTCAACAACCAATAAGACAACATAACTTGAATAGGTCAACAATCAATAAAACAGCATAACTGGAATAAGTCAACAACCAATAAGACAGCATAACTTGAATAGGTCAACAACCGATAACATAGCTTAAATTGAGTAGGTCAACAACCAATAAGACAGCATAACTCGAATAGGTCAACAACCAATAAGACACTATAACTTGAATAGGTCAACAATCAATAAAACAGCATAACTTGAATAGTTCAACAACCAATAAGACAGCAAAACTTGAATAGGAAAACAACCAATCAGACAGTATAACTTGAATAGGTCAACAACAAATCAGACAGCATAGCTCGAATAGGTCAACAACCAATAAGACATCATAACTTGAATAGGTCAACAACCAATAAGACAGCATAAGTGGAATAGGTCAACAACCAATAAGACAACATAACTTGAATAGGTCAAAAACCAATCAGACAGCATAACTTGAATAGGTCAACAACCAATCAGACAGCATAACTTGAATAGGTCAACAACCAATAATACAGCATAACTTGAAAGTTCAACAATTATAAAACAGCAAAACTTGAATACGTCAACAACCAATAAGACAGCAAAACCTGAATAGGTCAAGAACCAATAAGACAGCATAACTTGAATAGGTCAACAGCCAAAAAGACAGCATAACTCGAATAGGTCAACAACCAACAAGACATCTTAAATTGATTAGGTCAACAACCAATAAGACAGCATAAATTGAATAGGTCAACACTCAATAAGACAGCATAACTCGAAAAGGTCAACAATCAATAATACAGCATAACTCGAAAGTTCAACAATCAATAAAACAGCAAAACTTGAATACCTCAACAACCAATAAGACAGCAAAATCTGAATAGGTCAAGAACCAATAAGACAGCATAACTTGAATAGGTCAACAGCCAATAAGACAGCATAACTCGAATAGGTCAACAACCAACAAGACATCTTAAATTGAATAGGTCAACAACCAATAAGACTGCATAAGTTGAATAGGTCAACAACCAAAAAGACAGCATAACTTGAATAGGTCAACAACCAATAAGACAGCATAAATTGAATAGGTCAACACTCAATAAGACAGCATAACTCGAAAAGGTCAACAACCAATAAGACAGCATAAATCGAATAGGTCAACAACCAATGAGACACAATAATTTGAATAGGTCAACAATCAATAAAACAGCATAACTGGAATAGGTCAACAACCAATAAGACAGCATAACTTGAATAGGTCAACAACCGATAACATAGCTTAAATTGAGTAGGTCAACAACCAAAAAGACAGCATAACTCGAATAGGTCAACAACCAATAAGACACTATAACTTGAATAGGTCAACAATCAATAAAACAGCATAACTGGAATAAGTCAACAACCAATAAGACAGCATAACTTGAATAGGTCAACAACCAATAAGACACTATAACTTGAATAGGTCAACAATCAATAAAACAGCATAACTTGAATAGTTCAACAACCGATAAGACAGCAAAACTTGAATAGGAAAACAACCAATCAGACAGTATAACTTGAATAGGTCAACAACAAATCAGACAGCATAGCTCGAATAGGTCAACAACCAATAAGACATCATAACTTGAATAGGTCAACAATCAATAAAACAGCATAACTTGAATAGTTCAACAACCAATAAGACAGCAAAACTTGAATAGGAAAACAACCAATCAGACAGTATAACTTGAATAGGTCAACAATCAATAAAACAGCATAACTTGCATAGTTCAACAACCAATAAGACAGCATAACTCGAATAGGTCAACAACCAATAAGACACTATAACTTGAATAGGTCAACAATCAATAAAACAGCATAACTTGAATAGTTCAACAACCAATAAGACAGCAAAACTTGAATAGGAAAACAACCAATCAGACAGTGTAACTTGAATAGGTCAACAACAAATCAGACAGCATAGCTCGAATAGGTCAACAACCAATAAGACATCATAACTTGAATAGGTCAACAACCAATAAGACAGCATAAGTGGAATAGGTCAACAACCAATAAGACAACATAACTTGAATAGGTCAACAATCAATAAAACAGCATAACTGGAATAAGTCAACAACCAATAAGACAGCATAACTTGAATAGGTCAACAACCGATAACATAGCTTAAATTGAGTAGGTCAACAACCAATAAGACAGCATAACTCGAATAGGTCAACAACCAATAAGACACTATAACTTGAATAGGTCAACAATCAATAAAACAGCATAACTTGAATAGTTCAACAACCAATAAGACAGCAAAACTTGAATAGGAAAACAACCAATCAGACAGTATAACTTGAATAGGTCAACAACAAATCAGACAGCATAGCTCGAATAGGTCAACAACCAATAAGACATCATAACTTGAATAGGTCAACAACCAATAAGACAGCATAAGTGGAATAGGTCAACAACCAATAAGACAACATAACTTGAATAGGTCAAAAACCAATCAGACAGCATAACTTGAATAGGTCAACAACCAATCAGACAGCATAACTTGAATAGGTCAACAACCAATAATACAGCATAACTTGAAAGTTCAACAATTATAAAACAGCAAAACTTGAATACGTCAACAACCAATAAGACAGCAAAACCTGAATAGGTCAAGAACCAATAAGACAGCATAACTTGAATAGGTCAACAGCCAATAAGACAGCATAACTCGAATAGGTCAACAACCAACAAGACATCTTAAATTGATTAGGTCAACAACCAATAAGACAGCATAAATTGAATAGGTCAACACTCAATAAGACAGCATAACTCGAAAAGGTCAACAATCAATAATACAGCATAACTCGAAAGTTCAACAATCAAAAAAACAGCAAAACTTGAATACCTCAACAACCAATAAGACAGCAAAATCTGAATAGGTCAAGAACCAATAAGACAGCATAACTTGAATAGGTCAACAGCCAATAAGACAGCATAACTCGAATAGGTCAACAACCAACAAGACATCTTAAATTGATTAGATCAACAACCAATAAGACAGCATAAATTGAATAGGTCAACACTCAATAAGACAGCATAACTCGAAAAGGTCAACAATCAATAAGACAGCATAACTCGAAAGTTCAACAATCAATAAAACAGCAAAACTTGAATACCTCAACAACCAATAAGACAGCAAAACCTGAATAGGTCAAGAACCAATAAGACAGCATAACTCGAATAGGTCAACAACCAATAAGACATCATAAATTGAGTAGGTCAACAACCAATCAGACAGCATAACTTGAATAGGTCAACAACCAATAAGACAGCATAAATTGAATAGGTCAACACTCAATAAGACAGCGAAACTCGAAAAGGTCAACAACCAATAATACAGCATAACTCGAAAGTTCAACAATCAATAAAACAGCAAAACTTGAATACGTCAACAACCAATAAGACAGCAAAACCTGAATAGGTCAAGAACCAATAAGACAGCATAACTTGAATAGGTCAACAGCCAATAAGACAGCATAAATCGAATAGGTCAACAACCAATAAGACATCTTAAATTGAATAGGTCAACAACCAATAAGACAGCATAACTTGAATAGGTCAACAACCAATAGGACAGCATAAATTGAATAGGTCAACACTCAATAAGACAGCATAACTCGAAAATGTCAACAACCAATAAGACAGCAAAACTTGAATAGGAAAACAACCAATCAGACAGTATAACTTGAATAGGTCAACAACAAATCAGACAGCATAGCTCGAATAGGTCAACAACCAATAAGACATCATAATTTGAATAGGTCAACAACCAATAAGACAGCATAAGTGGAATAGGTCAACAACCAATAAGACAACATAACTTGAATAGGCCAAAAACCAATCAGACAGCATAACTTGAATAGGTCAACAACCAATCAGACAGCATAACTTGAATAGGTCAACAACCAATAATACAGCATAACTTGAAAGTTCAACAATTATAAAACAGCAAAACTTGAATACGTCAACAACCAATAAGACAGCAAAACCTGAATAGGTCAAGAACTAATAAGACAGCATAACTTGAATAGGTCAACAGCCAATAAGACAGCATAACTCGAATAGGTCAACAACCAACAAGACATCTTAAATTGATTAGGGCAACAACCAATAAGACAGCATAAAATGAATAGGTCAACACTCAATAAGACAGCATAACTCGAAAAGGTCAACAATCAATAATACAGCATAACTCGAAAGTTCAACAATCAATAAAACAGCAAAACTTGAATACCTCAACAACCAATAAGACAGCAAAACCTGAATAGGTCAAGAACTAATAAGACAGCATAACTTGAATAGGTCAACAGCCAATAAGACAGCATAACTCGAATAGGTCAACAACCAATAAGACATCTTAAATTGAATAGGTCAACAACCAATCAGACAGCATAACTTGAATAGGTCAACAACCAATAAGACAGCAAAACTCGAAAAGGTCAACAACCAATAATACAGCATAACTCGAAAGTTCAACAATCAATAAAACAGCAAAACTTGAATACGTCAACAACCAATAAGACAGCAAAACCTGAATAGGTCAAGAACCAATAAGACAGCATAACTTGAATAGGTCAACAGCCAATAAGACAGCATAAATCGAATAGGTCAAGAACCAATAAGACATCTTAATTTGAATAGGTCAACAACCAATAAGACAGCATAACTTGAATAGGTCAACAACCAATAAGACAGCATAAATTGAATAGGTCAACACTCAATAAGACAGCATAACTCGAAAAGGTCAACAACCAATAAGACAGCATAAATCGAATAGGTCAACAACCAATAAGACACCATAACTTGAATAGTTCAACAATCAATAAAACGGCATAACTGGAATAGGTCAACAACCAATAAGACAGCATAACTTGAATAGGTCAACAACCGATAACATAGCATAAATTGAGTAGGTCAACAACCAATAAGACAGCATAACTCGAATAGGTCAACAACCAATAAGACACTATAACTTGAATAGGTCAGCAATCAATAAAACAGGATAACTTGAATAGGTCAACAACCAATAAGACAGCAAAATTTGAATAGGAAAACAACCAATCAGACAGTATAACTTGAATAGATCAACAACAAATCAGACAGCATAGCTCGAATAGGTCAACAACCAATAAGAAAACATAACTTGAATAGGTCAATAACCAATCAAACGGCATAACTTGAATAGGTCAACAACCAATCAGACAGCATAACTTGAATAGGTCAACAACCAATAATACAGCAAAACTCGAAAGTTCAACAATCAATAAAACAGCAAAACTTGAATACGTCAACAACCAATCAGACAGAAAAACCTGAATAGGACAAGAACCAATAAGACAGCATAACTTGAATAGGTCAACAGCCAATAAGACAGCATAACTCGAATAGGTCAACAACCAATAAGACATCTTAAATTGAATAGGTCCACAACCAATCAGACAGCATAACTTGAATAGGTCAACAACCAATATTACAGCATAACTCGAAAGTTCAACAATCAATATAACAGCAAAACTTGAATACGTCAACAACCAATAAGACAGCAAAACCTGAATAGGTCAAGAACCATTAAGACAGCATAACTTGAATAGGTCAACAGCCAATAAGACAGCATAACTCGAATAGGTCAACAACCAATAAGACATCTTAAATTGAATAGGTCAACACTCAATAAGACAGCATAACTCGAAAAAGTCAACAACCAATAAGACAGCATAAATCGAATAGGTCAACAACCAATAAGACATCATAACTTGAATAGGTCAACAATCAATAAAACAGCATAACTGGAATAGGTCAACAACCAATAAGACAACATAACTTGAATAGGTCAACAACTAATCAGACAACATAACTTGAATAGGTCAACAACCAATAATAAAGCATAACTCGAAAGTTCAACAATCAATAAAACAGCAAAACTTGAATACGTCAACAACCAATAAGACAGCAAAACCTGAATAGGTCAAGAACCAATAAGACAGCATAACTTGAATAGGTAAACAGCCAATAAGACAGCATAACTCGAATAGGTCAACAACCAATAAGACATCTTAAATTGAATAGGTCAACAATCAATAAAACAGCAAAACTTGAATACGTCAACAACCAATAAGACAGCAAAACCTGAATAGGTCAAGAACCAATAAGACAGCATAACTTGAATAGGTCAACAGCCAATAAGACAGCATAACTCGAATAGGTCAACAACCAATAAGACATCTTAAAATGAATAGGTCAACACTCAATAAGACAGCATAACTCGAAAAGGTCAACAACCAATAAGACAGCATAAATCGAATAGGTCAACAACCAAAAAGACATCATAACTTGAATAGGTCAACAATCAATAAAACAGCATAACTGGAATAGGTCAACAACCAATAAGACAACATAACTTGAATAGGTCAACAACCAATCAGACAGCATAACTTGAATAGGTCAACAACCAATAATACAGCATAACTTGAATAGGTCAACAACCAATAATACAGCATAACTCGAAAGTTCAACAATCAATAAAACAGCAAAACTTGAATACGTCAACAACCAATAAGACAGCAAAACCTGAATAGGTCAAGAACCATTAAGACAGCATAACTTGAATAGGTCAACAGCCAATAAGACAGCATAACTCGAATAGGTCAACAACCAATAAGACATCTTAAATTGAATAGGTCAACACTCAATAAGACAGCATAACTCGAAAAGGTCAACAACCAATAAGACAGCATAAATCGAATAGGTCAACAACCAATAAGACATCATAACTTGAATAGGTCAACAATCAATAAAACAGCATAATTGGAATAGGTCAACAACCAATAAGACAACATAACTTGAGTAGGTCAACAACTAATCAGACAGCATAACTTGAATAAGTCAACAACCAATAATAAAGCATAACTCGAAAGTTCAACAATCAATAAAACAGCAAAACTTGAATACGTCAACAACCAATAAGACAGCAAAACCTGAATAGGTCAAGAACCAATAAGACAGCATAACTTGAATAGGTCAACAGCCAATAAGACAGCATAACTCGAATAAGTCAACAACCAATAAGACATCTTAAATTGAATAGGTCAACAATCAATAAAACAGCAAAACTTGAATACGTCAACAACCAATAAGACAGCAAAACCTGAATAGGTCAAGAACCAATTAGACAGCATAACTTGAATAGGTCAACAGCCAATAAGACAGCATAACTCGAATAGGTCAACAACCAATAAGACATCTTAAATTGAATAGGTCAACACTCAATAAGACAGCATAACTCGAAAAGGTCAACAACCAATAAGACAGCATAAATCGAATAGGTCAACAACCAAAAAGACATCATAACTTGAATAGGTCAACAATCAATAAAAAAGCATAACTGGAATAGGTCAACAACCAATAAGACAACATAACTTGAATAGGTCAACAACCAATCAGACAGCATAATTTGAATAGGTCAACAACCAATAATACAGCATAACTCGAAAGTTCAACAATCAATAAAACAGCAAAACTTGAATACGTCAACAACCAATAAGACAGCAAAACCTGAATAGGTCAAGAACCAATAAGACAGCATAACTTGAATAGGTCAATAGCCAATAAGACAGCATAACTCGAATAGGTCAACAACCAATAAGACATCTCAAATTGAATAGGTCAACAACCAATCAGACAGCATAATTTGAATAGGTCAACAACCAATAATACAGCATAACTCGAAAGTTCAACAATCAATAAAACAGCAAAACTTGAATACGTCAACAACCAATAAGACAGCAAAACCTGAATAGGTCAAGAACCAATAAGACAGCATAACTCGAAAAGGTCAACAACCAATAAGACAGCATAAATCGAATAGGTCAACAACCAACAAGACATCATAACTTGAATAGGTCAACAATCAATAAAACAGCATAACTGGAATAGGTCAACAACCAATAAGACAACATAACTTGAATAGGTCAACAACTAATCAGACAGCATAACTTGAATAGGTCAACAACCAACAATACAGCATAACTCGAATAGGTCAACAACCAATGAGACATCTTAAATTGAATAGGTCAACAATCAATAAAACAGCAAAACCTGAATACGTCAACAACCAATAAGACAGCAAAACCTGAATAGGTCAAGAACCAATAAGACAGCATAACTTGAATAGGTCAACAGCCAATAAGACAGCATAACTCGAATAGGCCAACAACCAATAAGACATCCTAAATTGAATAGGTCAACACTCAATAAGACAGCATAACTCGAAAAGGTCAACAACCAATAAGACAGCATAAATCGAATAGGTCAACAACCAATAAGACATCATAACTTGAATAGGTCAACAATCAATAAAACAGCATAACTGGAATAGGTCAACAACCAATAAGACAACATAACTTGAATAGGTCAGCAACTAATCAGACAGCATAACTTGAATAGGTCAACAACCAATAGTACAGCATAACTCGAAAGTTCAACAATCAATAAAACAGCAAAACTTGAATACGTCAACTACCATTAAGACAACATAACTTGAATAGGTCATTAACCGATAACATAGCATAAATTGAGTAGGTCAACAACCAATAAGACAGCATATCTCGAATAGGTCAACAACCAATAAGACAGCAAAACCTGAATAGGTCAAGAACCAATAAGACAGCATAACTTGAATAGGTCAACAGCCAATAAGACAGCATAACTCGAATAGGCCAACAACCAATAAGACATCCTAAATTGAATAGGTCAACACTCAATAAGACAGCATAACTCGAAAAGGTCAACAACCAATAAGACAACATAAATCGAATAGGTCAAAAACCAATAAGACATCATAACTTGAATAGGTCAACAATCAATAAAACAGCATAATTTGAATAGGTGAACAACCAATAAGACAGCATAACTTGAATAAGTCAACAACCAATCAGACAGCATAACTTGAATAGGTCAACAACCAATAATACAGCATAACTCGAAAGTTCAACAATCAATAAAACAGCAAAACTTGAATACGTCAACAACCAATAAGACAGCAAAACCTGAATATGTCAAGAACCTATAAGACAGCAAAACTTGAATAGGAAAACAACCAATCAGACAGTATAAGTTGAATAGGTCAACAACAAATCAGACAACATAGCTCGAATAGGTCAACAACCAATAAGACATCATAACTTGAATAGGTCAACAACCAATAAGACCGCATAAGTGGAATAGGTCAACAACCAATAAGACAACATAACTTGAATAAGTCAAAAACCAATCAGACAGCATAACTTGAATAGGTCAACAACCAATCAGACAGCATAACTTGAATAGGTCAACAACCAATAATACAGCATAACTCCAAAGTTCAACAATCAATAAAACAGCAAAACTTGAATACGTCAACAACCAATAAGACAGCAAAACCTGATTAGGTCAAGAACCTATAAGACAGCAAAACTTGAATAGGAAAACAACCAATCAGACAGTATAAGTTGAATAGGTCAACAACAAATCAGACAGCATAGCTCGAATAGGTCAACAACCAATAAGACATCATAACTTGAATAGGTCAACAACCAATAAGACAGCATAAGTGGAATAGGTCAACAACCAATAAGACAACATAACTTGAATAGGTCAAGAACCAATAAGACAGCATAACTTGAATAGGTCAACAGCCAATAGGACAGCATAACTCGAATAGGTCAACAACCAATAAGACATCTTAAATTGAATAGGTCAACAACCAATAAGACTGCATAACTTGAATAGGTCAACAGCCAATAAGACAGCATAACTTGAATAGGTCAACAACCAATAAGACAGCATAAATTGAATAGGTCAACAACCAATAAGACAGCATAACTCGAAAAGGTCAACAACCAATAAGACAGCATAAATCGAATTGGTCAACAACCAATGAGACACCATAACTTGAATAGGTCAACAATCAATAAAACAGCATAACTTGAATAGGTCAACAACCAATAAAACAGCATAACTTGAACAGGTCGACAATCAATTAGACAGCATAACTTGAATAGGTCAACAACCAATAAAACAGCATAACTTGAATAGGTCAACAACCAATAAGACAGCATAACTTGATTAGGTCAACAACGAATAAGACAGCATAAATTGAACAGGTCAACAACCAATAAGACAGCATAACTCGAATAGGTCAATAACCAATAAGACAGTATAACTTTAATATGTCAACAACCAACAAAACAGAATGACTTGAATAGGTCAACAACCAATAAGACAGCATAACTCGAATAGGTCAACAACCAATAGGACAGCGTAACTTGAATAGGTCAACAATCAATAAGACAGCATAAATCGAATAGGTCAACAACCAATAAGACATCATAACTTGAATAGGTCAACAATCAATAAAACAGCATAATTTGAATAGGTGAACAACCAATAAGACAGCATAACTTGAATAAGTCAACAACCAATCAGACAGCATAACTTGAATAGGTCAACAACCAATAATACAGCATAACTCGAAAGTTCAACAATCAATAAAACAGCAAAACTTGAATACGTCAACAACCAATAAGACAGCAAAACCTGAATATGTCAATAACCTATAAGACAGCAAAACTTGAATAGGAAAACAACCAATCAGACAGTATAAGTTGAATAGGTCAACAACAAATCAGACAGCATAGCTCGAATAGGTCAACAACCAATAAGACATCATAACTTGAATAGGTCAACAACCAATAAGACCGCATAAGTGGAATAGGTCAACAACCAATAAGACAACATAACTTGAATAAGTCAAAAACCAATCAGACAGCATAACTTGAATAGGTCAACAACCAATCAGACAGCATAACTTGAATAGGTCAACAACCAATAATACAGCATAACTCCAAAGTTCAACAATCAATAAAACAGCAAAACTTGAATACGTCAACAACCAATAAGACAGCAAAACCTGATTAGGTCAAGAACCTATAAGACAGCAAAACTTGAATAGGAAAACAACCAATCAGACAGTATAAGTTGAATAGGTCAACAACAAATCAGACAGCATAGCTCGAATAGGTCAACAACCAATAAGACATCATAACTTGAATAGGTCAACAACCAATAAGACAGCATAAGTGGAATAGGTCAACAACCAATAAGACAACATAACTTGAATAGGTCAAGAACCAATAAGACAGCATAACTTGAATAGGTCAACAGCCAATAGGACAGCATAACTCGAATAGGTCAACAACCAATAAGACATCTTAAATTGAATAGGTCAACAACCAATAAGACTGCATATCTTGAATAGGTCAACAGCCAATAAGACAGCATAACTTGAATAGGTCAACAACCAATAAGACAGCATAAATTGAATAGGTCAACAACCAATAAGACAGCATAACTCGAAAAGGTCAACAACCAATAAGACAGCATAAATCGAATTGGTCAACAACCAATGAGACACCATAACTTGAATAGGTCAACAATCAATAAAACAGCATAACTTGAATAGGTCAACAACCAATAAAACAGCATAACTTGAACAGGTCGACAATCAATTAGACAGCATAACTTGAATAGGTCAACAACCAATAAAACAGCATAACTTGAATAGGTCAACAACCAATAAGACAGCATAACTTGATTAGGTCAACAACGAATAAGACAGCATAAATTGAACAGGTCAACAACCAATAAGACAGCATAACTCGAATAGGTCAATAACCAATAAGACAGTATAACTTTAATATGTCAACAACCAACAAAACAGAATGACTTGAATAGGTCAACAACCAATAAGACAGCATAACTCGAATAGGTCAACAACCAATAGGACAGCGTAACTTGAATAGGTCAACAATCAATAAGACAGCTTATCTTGTATAGTTCAACAACCAATAAGACAGCATAACTTGAATAGGTCAACAACCAATAAGGCAGCGTAACTTGAATAGGTCAACAACCAATAAGACAGCATAACTTGAATAGGTCAACATCCAAAAAGACAGCATAACTTGAATAGGTCAACAACCAATAAGACAGCATAACTTGAATAGGTCAACAACCTATAACATAGCATAAATTGTGTAGTTCAACAACCAAAAAGACAGCATAACTCAAATAGATCAACAGCCAATAAGACACCATAACTTGAATAGGTAAACAATCAATAAAACAGCTTAACTTGAATAGGTCAACAACCAATAAGACAGCAAAACCTGAATAGGTCAGCAACCAATCATACAGTATAAGCTGAATAGGTCAACAACCATTAAGACAGCATAACTCGAATAGGTCAACAACCAATAAGACATCATAACTTGAATAGGTCAACAACCAATAAAACAGCATAAGTTGAATAGGTCAACAACCAATAAGACAACATAACTTGAATAGGTCAACAACAAATAAGACAGCATAGCTTGAATGGATCAACAACCAATAAGACAGCATAACTTGAATAGGATAACAACCAAAAAGACAGCATAACTTGAATAGGTCAACAACCAATAAGACAGCATAACTTGAACAGGTCAACAACCAATAAGACAGCATAACTTGAATAGGTCAACAACCAATGAGACAACATAACTTGAATAGGTCAACAACCAATAAGACAGCATAATTTGAGTAGGTCAACAAACAATAAGACAGCATAACTCAAATAGGTCAACAACCAATAGGACAGCGTAACTTGAATAGGTCAACAACCAATAAGACAGCATAACTTGAATAGGTCAGCAACCAATAAGACAGCATAACTTAAATACGTCAACAACCGATAACATAGCATAAATTGTGTAGTTCAACAACCAAAAAGACAGCATAACTCAAATAGGTCAACAGTCAATAAGACATCATAACTTGAATAGGTAAACAATCAATAAAACAGCTTAACTTGAATAGGTCAACAACCAATAAGACAGCAAAACTTGAATAGGTCAGCAACCAATCATACAGTATAACCTGAATAGGTCAACAACCATTAAGACAGCATAACTCGAATAGGTCAACAACCAATAAGACATCGTAACTTGAATAGGTCAACAACCAATAAAACAGCATAAGTTGAATAGGTCAACAATCAATAAGACAACATTACTTGAATAGGTCAACAACAAATAAGACAGCATAGCTTGAATAGATCAACAACCAATAAGACAGCAAAACCTGAATAGGTCAGCAACCAATCATACAGTATAAGCTGAATAGGTCAACAACCATCAAGACAGCATAACTCGAATAGGTCAACAACCAATAAGACATCATAACTTGAATAGGTCAACAACCAATAAAACAGCATATGTTGAATAGGTCAACAACCAATAAGACAACATAACTTGAATAGGTCAACAACAAATAAGACAGCATAGCTTGAATAGATCAACAACCAATCAGACAGCATAACTTGAATAGGATAACAACCAAAAAGACAGCAAAACTTGAATAGGTCAACAACCAATAAGACAGCATAACTTGAATAGGTCAACAACCAATAAGACAGCATAACTTGAATAGGTCAACAACCAATGAGACAGCATAACTTGAATAGGTCAACAACCAATAAGACAGCATAATTTGAGTAGGTCAACAACCAATAAGACAGCATAACTCAAATAGGTCAACAACCAATAGGACAGCGCAACTTGAATAGGTCAACAACCAATAAGACAGCATAACTTGAATAGGTCAACAACCAATGAGACAGCATAACTTGAATAGGTCAACAACCAATAAGACAGCATAATTTGAGTAGGTCAACAACCAATAAGACAGCATAACTCAAATAGGTCAACAACCAATAGGACAGCGTAACTTGAATAGGTCAACAACCAATAAGACAGCATAACTTGAATAGGTCAGCAACCAATAAGACAGCATAACTTAAATACGTCAACAACCGATAACATAGCATAAATTGTGTAGTTCAACAACCAAAAAGACAGCATAACTCAAATAGATCAACAGCCAATAAGACATCATAACTTGAATAGGTAAACAATCAATAAAACAGCTTAACTTGAATAGGTCAACAACCAATAAGACAGCAAAACTTGAATAGGTCAGCAACCAATCATACAGTATAACCTGAATAGGTCAACAACCATTAAGACAGCATAACTCGAATAGGTCAACAACCAATAAGACATCGTAACTTGAATAGGTCAACAACCAATAAAACAGCATAAGTTGAATAGGTCAACAACCAATAAGACAACATAACTTGAATAGGTCAACAACAAATAAGACAGCATAGCTTGAATAGATCAACAACCAATAAGACAGCATAACTTGAATAGGATAACAACCAAAAAGACAGCATAACTTGAATAGGTCAACAACCAATAAGACAGCATAACTTGAATAGGTCAACAACCAATAAGACAGCATAACTTTAATAGGTCAACAACCAATGAGACAGCATAACTTGAATAGGTCAACAAACAATAAGACAGCATAATTTGAGTAGGTCAACAACCAATAAGACAGCATAACTCAAATAGGTCAACAACCAATAGGACAGCGTAACTTGAATAGGTCAACAACCAATAGGACAGCATAACTTGGATAGGTCAACAACCAATGAGACAGCATAACTTGAATAGGTCAACAACCAATAAGACAGCATAATTTGAGTAGGTCAACAACCAATAAGACAGCATAACTCAAATAGGTCAACAACCAATAGGACAGCGTAACTTGAATAGGTCAACAACCAATAAGACAGCAAAACTTGAATAGGTCAGCAACCAATCATACAGTATAACCTGAATAGGTCAACAACCATTAAGACAGCATAACTCGAATAGGTCAACAACCAATAAGACATCGTAGATTGAATAGGTCAACAACCAATAAAACAGCATAAGTTGAATAGGTCAACAACCAATAAGACAACATAACTTGAATAGGTCAACAACAAATAAGACAGCATAGCTTGAATAGATCAACAACCAATAAGACAGCAAAACCTGAATAGGTCAGCAACCAATCATACAGTATAAGCTGAATAGGTCAACAACCATTAAGACAGCATAACTCGAATAGGTCAACAACCAATAAGACAGCAAAACTTGAATAGGTCAGCAACCAATCATACAGTATAACCTGAATAGGTCAACAACCATTAAGACAGCATAACTCGAATAGGTCAACAACCAATAAGACATCATAACTTGAATAGGTCAACAACCAATAAAACAGCATAGCTTGAATAGATCAACAACCAATAAGACAGCAAAACCTGAATAGGTCAGCAACCAATCATACAGTATAAGCTGAATAGGTCAACAACCATTAAGACAGCGTAACTTGAATAGGTCAACAACCAATAAGACAGCAAAACTTGAATAGGTCAGCAACCAATCATACAGTATAACCTGAATAGGTCAACAACCATTAAGACAGCATAACTCGAATAGGTCAACAACCAATAAGACATCATAACTTGAATAGGTCAACAACCAATAAAACAGCATAAGTTGAATAGGTCAACAACCAATAAGACAACATAACTTGAATAGGTCAACAACAAATAAGACAGCATAGCTTGAATAGATCAACAACCAATAAGACAGCATAACTTGAATAGGATAACAACCAAAAAGACAGCATAACTTGAATAGGTCAACAACCAATAAGACAGCATAACTTGAATAGGTCAACAACCAATGAGACAGCATAACTTGAATAGGTCAACAACCAATAAGACAGCATAAATTGAGTAGGTCAACAACCAATAAGACAGCATAACTCAAATAGGTCAACAACCAATAGGACAGCGTAACTTGAATAGGTCAACAACCAATAAGACAGCATAACTTGAATAGGTCAACAACCAATGAGACAGCATAACTTGAATAGGTCAACAACCAATAAGACAGCATAATTTGAGTAGATCAACAACCAATAAGACAGCATAACTCAAATAGGTCAACAACCAATAGGACAGCGTAACTTGAATAGGTCAACAACCAATAAGACAGCATAACTTGAATAGGTCAGCAACCAATAAGACAGCATAACTTAAATACGTCAACAACCGATAACATAGCATAAATTGTGTAGTTCAACAACCAAAAAGACAGCATAACTCAAATAGATCAACAGCCAATAAGACATCATAACTTGAATAGGTAAACAATCAATAAAACAGCTTAACTTGAATAGGTCAACAACCAATAAGACAGCAAAACTTGAATAGGTCAGCAACCAATCATACAGTATAACCTGAATAGGTCAACAACCATTAAGACAGCATAACTCGAATAGGTCAACAACCAATAAGACATCGTAACTTGAATAGGTCAACAACCAATAAAACAGCATAAGTTGAATAGGTCAACAACCAATAAGACAACATAACTTGAATAGGTCAACAACAAATAAGACAGCATAGCTTGAATAGATCAACAACCAATAAGACAGCAAAACCTGAATAGGTCAGCAACCAATCATACAGTATAAGCTGAATAGGTCAACAACCATTAAGACAGCATAACTCGAATAGGTCAACAACCAATAAGACATCATAACTTGAATAGGTCAACAACCAATAAGACAACATAACTTGAATAGGTCAACAACAAATAAGATAGCATAGCTTGAATAGATCAACAACCAATAAGACAGCATAACTTGAATAGGATAACAACCAAAAAGACAGCATAACTTGAATAGGTCAACAACCAATAAGACAGCATAACTTGAATAGGTCAACAACCAATAAGACAGCATAACTTGAATAGGTCAACAACCAATGAGACAGCATAACTTGAATAGGTCAACAACCAATAAGACAGCATAATTTGAGTAGGTCAACAACCAATAAGACAGCATAAATCAAATAGGTCAACAACCAATAGGACAGCGTAACTTGAATAGGTCAACAACCAATAAGACAGCATAACTTGAATAGGTCAGCAACCAATAAGACAGCATAACTTAAATACGTCAACAACCGATAACATAGCATAAATTGTGTAGTTCGACAACCAAAAAGACAGCATAACTCAAATAGATCAACAGCCAATAAGACATCATAACTTGAACAGGTAAACAATTAATAAAACAGCTTAACTTGAATAGGTCAACAACCAATAAGACAGCAAAACTTGAATAGGTCAGCAACCAATCATACAGTATAACCTGAATAGGTCAACAACCATTAAGACAGCATAACTCGAATAGGTCAACAACCAATAAGACATCGTAACTTGAATAGGTCAACAACCAATAAAACAGCATAAGTCGAATAGGTCAACAACCAATAAGACAACATAACTTGAATAGGTCAACAACAAATAAGACAGCATAGCTTGAATAGATCAACAACCAATAAGCCAGCATAACTTGAATAGGTCAACAACCAAAAAGACAGCATAACTTGAATAGGTCAACAACCAATGAGACAGCATAACCTGAATAGGTCAACAACCAATAAGACAGCAAAACTTGAATAGGTCAACAACCAATGAGACAGCATAACTTGAATAGGTCAACAACCAATAAGACAGCATAATTTGAGTAGGTCAACAACCAATAAGACAGCATAACTCAAATAGGTCAACAACCAATAAGACAGCTTAACTTGAATAGGTCAACAACCAATAGGACAGCATAACTTAAATACGTCAACAACCAATGGGACAGCATAACTTGAATAGCTCAAGAACCAATAAGACAGCATAATTTGAGTAGGTCAACAACCAATAAGACAGCATAACTCGAATAGGTCAACAACCAATAAGACAGCATATTTTGAGTAGGTCAACAACCAATAAGACAGCATAATTTGAGTAGGTCAACAACCAATAAGAAAGCATAACTCAAATAGGTCAACAACCAATAGGACAGCGTAACTTGAATAGGTCAACAACCAATAAGACAGCATAATTTGAATAGGTCAACAACCAAAAAGACAGCATAATTTGAGTAGGTCAACAACCAATAAGAAAGCATAACTCAAATAGGTCAACAACCAATAGGACAGCGTAACTTGAATAGGTCAACAACCAATAAGACAGCATATTTTGAATAGGTCAACAACCAATAAGACAGCATAACATGAATACGTCAACAACCAATGAGACAGCATAACTTGAATAGGTCAAGAACCAATAAGACAGCATAATTTGAGTAGGTCAACAATCAATAAGACAGCATAGCTCGAAAAGGTCAACAATCAATAAAACAGCATAACTTGAATAGGCCAACAACCAATAAGACAGCATAATTTGTATAGGTCAACAACCAATAAGACAGCATAACTTGAATAGGTCAACAACCAATAGGACAGCATAACCTGAATAGGTCAAAAACCAATAAGACAGCATAACTCGAATAGGTCAACAACCAATAAGACAGCATAGTTTGAGTAGGTCAACAACCAATAAGACATCATAACTCGAATAGGTCAACAACCAATAAGACAGCATAATTTGAGTAGGTCAACCAGCAATAAGACAGCGTAAATTGAATAGGTCAACAACCAATAAAACAGCATAACTTGAATAGGTCAACAACCAATAAAACAGCATAACTTGAATAGGTCAACAACCAATAAGACAGCATAACTCAAATAGGTCAACAACCAATAGGACCACGTAATTTGAATAGGTCAGCAACCAATAAGACAGCATAACTTGAATAGGTCAACAACCAATAAGACAGCATAACTTGAATAGGTCAACAACCAATGAGACAGCATAACTTGAATAGGTCAACAACCAATAAGACAGCATAGTTTGAGTAGGTCAACAACCAATAAGACATCATAACTCGAATAGGTCAACAACCAATAAGACAGCATAATTTGAGTAGGTCAACCAGCAATAAGACAGCGTAAATTGAATAGGTCAACAACCAATAAAACAGCATAACTTGAATAGGTCAACAACCAATACGACAGCATAACTTGAATAGGTCAACAATAAATAAGACAGCATAACTTGAAAAGGTCAACAATCAATAAAACAGCATAACTTGAATAGGTCAACAACCAATGAGACAGCAAAACTTGAATAGGTCTACAACCAATAAGATAGCATAGCTTGAACAGTTTAACAGCCAATGAGACAGCTTAATTCGAATAGGTCAAAAACCAATAAGAAAGCTTAACTTGAATAGGCCAACAACCAATAAGACTGCATAATTTGAATAGGTCAACAACCAATAAGACACCATAACTTGAGTAGGTCAACAACAAATAAGACAGCATAACTTGAAAAGGCCAACAACCAATAAGACAGCATAACTTGTATAGGTCAACAACCAATAAGACAGCGTAACTTGAATAGGTCAACAACAAATAACCCAGCATAACTGGAATAGGTCAACAACTAATACGACAGCATTACTTGAAGAGGTCAACAATCAATAAGACAGCATAACTCGAAAAGGTCAACAATCAATAAAACAGCATAACTTGAATAGGCCAACAACCAATAAGACAGCATAACTTGTATAGGTCAACAACCAATAAGACAGCATAACTTGAATAGGTCAACAACCAATAAGAGAGCATAACTTGAATAGGTCAAAAACCAATAAGACAGCATAACTCGAAAAGGTCAACAACCAATAAGACAGCATAACTCGAATAGGTCAACAACCAATAAGACACCATAACTTGAATAGGTCAACAACCAATAAGAGAGCATAATTTGAGTAGGTCAACAACCAATAAGACAGCATAGCTCAAATAGGTCAACAACCAATAGGACCGCGTACCTTGAATAGGTCAACAACCAATAAGACAGCATAACATGAATAAGTCAACAACCAATAAGACAGCATAACTTGAATAGGTCAACAACCAATGAGACAGCATAACTTGAATAGGTCAACAACCAATAAGACTGCTTAATTTGAGTAGGTCAACAACCAATAAGACATCATAACTCGAATAGGTCAATAACCAATAAGACAGCATAATTTGAGTAGGTCAACAACCAATAAGACAGCGTAAATTGAATAAGTCAACAACCAATACGGCAGCATAACTTGAATAGGTCAACAATCAATAAGACAGCATAACTCAAAAATGTCAACAATCAATAAAACAGCATAACTTGAATAGGCCAACAACCAATAAGACAGCAAAACTTAAATAGGTCAACAACCAATAAGATAGCAAAGCTTGAACAGTTCAACAGCCAATGAGACAGCTTAACTCGAATAGGTCAAAAACCAATAAGACAGCTTAACTTGAATAGGCCAACAACCAATAAGACTGCATAATTTGAATAGGTCAAAAACCAATAAGACAGCAAAACTTGTATAGGTCAACAACCATTAAGACAGCATAACTTGAATAGGTCAACAACCAATAAGACAGCATAACTCGAATAGGTCAACAACAAATAAGACATCATAACTTGAATAAGCCAACAACCAATAAGACAGCATAACTTGTATAGGTCAACAACCAATAAGACAGCAAAACTTGTATAGGTCAACAACCAATAAGACAGCATAACTTGAATAGGTCAACAACCAATAAGACAGCATAACTTGAATAGGTCAAAAACCAATAAGACAGCATAACTCGAAAAGGTCAACAACCAATAAGACAGCATAACTCGAATAGGTCAACAACCAATAAGACACCATAACTTGAATAGGTCAACAACCAATAAGAGAGCATAATTTGAGTAGGTCAACAACCAATAAGACAGCATAGCTCAAATAGGTCAACAACCAATAGGACCGCGTACCTTGAATAGGTCAACAACCAATAAGACAGCATAACATGAATAAGTCAACAACCAATAAGACAGCATAACTTGAATAGGTCAACAACCAATGAGACAGCATAACTTGAATAGGTCAACAACCAATAAGACTGCTTAATTTGAGTAGGTCAACAACCAATAAGACATCATAACTCGAATAGGTCAATAACCAATAAGACAGCATAATTTGAGTAGGTCAACAACCAATAAGACAGCGTAAATTGAATAGGTCAACAACCAATAAAACAGCATAACTTGAATAAGTCAACAACCAATACGGCAGCATAACTTGAATAGGTCAACAATCAATAAGACAGCATAACTCAAAAATGTCAACAATCAATAAAACAGCATAACTTGAATAGGCCAACAACCAATAAGACAGCAAAACTTAAATAGGTCAACAACCAATAAGATAGCAAAGCTTGAACAGTTCAACAGCCAATGAGACAGCTTAAATCGAATAGGTCAAAAACCAATAAGACAGCTTAACTTGAATAGGCCAACAACCAATAAGACTGCATAATTTGAATAGGTCAAAAACCAATAAGACAGCAAAACTTGTATAGGTCAACAACCATTAAGACAGCATAACTTGAATAGGTCAACAACCAATAAGACAGCATAACTCGAATAGGTCAACAACAAATAAGACATCATAACTTGAATAAGCCAACAACCAATAAGACAGCATAACTTGTATAGGTCAACAACCAATAAGACAGCAAAACTTGTATAGGTCAACAACCAATAAGACAGCATAACTTGAATAGGTCAACAACCAATAAGACAGCATAACTCGAATAGGTCAACAACAAATAAGACATCATAACTTGAACAGGTCAACAACCAAAATGCAGCATAATTTGAATAGATCAACAACCAATAAGACAGCATAACTCAAATAGGTCAACAACCAATAGGACAGCGTAACTTGAATAGGTCAACAACCAATAAGACAGCGTAACTTGAATAGGTCAACAACCAATAAGACAGCATAACTCGAATAGTTCAACAACCAATGAGATAGCATATCTTGAATAGGTCAACAACCAAAAAGACAGCATAATTTGAATAGATCAACAACCAATAAGACAGCATAACTCAAATAGGTCAACAACCAATAGGACAGCGTAACTTGAATAGGTCAACAACCAATAAGACAGCGTAACTCGAAAAGGTCAACAACAAATAAGACATCATAACTTGAACAGGTCAACAACCAAAAAGACAGCATAATTTGAATAGATCAACAACCAATAAGACAGCATAACTCGAATAGGTCAACAACCAATAAAACAGCATAATTTGAGTAGGTCAACAACCAATAAGACAGCGTAACTTGAATAGGTCAACATCCAAAAAAACAGCATAACTTGAATAGGTCAACAACCAATACGACAGCATAACTCGAATAGGTCAACAACCAATAAAACAGCATAATTTGAGTAGGTCAACAACCAATAAGACAGCGTAACTTGAATAGGTCAACATCCAAAAAAACAGCATAACTTGAACAGGTCAACAACCAAAAAGACAGCATAATTTGAATAGATCAACAACCAATAAGACAGCATAACTCGAATAGGTCAAAAACCAATAAGACAGCAAAACTTGTATAGGTCAACAACCAATAAGACAGCATAACTTGAATAGGTCAACAACCAATAAGACAGCATAACTCGAATAGGTCAACAACAAATAAGACATCATAACTTGAATAAGCCAACAACCAATAAGACAGCATAACTTGTATAGGTCAACAACCAATAAGACAGCAAAACTTGTATAGGTCAACAACCAATAAGACAGCATAACTTGAATAGGTCAACAACCAATAAGACAGCATAACTCGAATAGGTCAACAACAAATAAGACATCATAACTTGAACAGGTCAACAACCAAAATGCAGCATAATTTGAATAGATCAACAACCAATAAGACAGCATAACTCAAATAGGTCAACAACCAATAGGACAGCGTAACTTGAATAGGTCAACAACCAATAAGACAGCGTAACTTGAATAGGTCAACAACCAATAAGACAGCATAACTCGAATAGGTCAACAACCAATGAGATAGCATATCTTGAATAGGTCAACAACCAAAAAGACAGCATAATTTGAATAGATCAACAACCAATAAGACAGCATAACTCAAATAGGTCAACAACCAATAGGACAGCGTAACTTGAATAGGTCAACAACCAATAAGACAGCGTAACTTGAAAAGGTCAACAACAAATAAGACATCATAACTTGAACAGGTCAACAACCAAAAAGACAGCATAATTTGAATAGATCAACAACCAATAAGACAGCATAACTCGAATAGGTCAACAACCAATAAAACAGCATAATTTGAGTAGGTCAACAACCAATAAGACAGCGTAACTTGAATAGGTCAACATCCAAAAAAACAGCATAACTTGAATAGGTCAACAACCAATACGACAGCATAACTTGAATAGGTCAACAATCAATAAGACAGCATAACTCGAAAAGCTCAGCAATCAATAAAACAGCATAACTTGAATAAGTCAACAACCAATAAGACAGCATAGCTTGAATAGTTCAACAGCCAATGAGACAGCTTAACTCGAATAGGTCAAAAACCAATAAGACAGCTTAACTTGAATAGGCCAACAACCAATAAGACTGCATAAGTTGAATAGGTCAACAACCAATAAGACACCATAACTTGATTAGGTCAACAACAAATAAGACAGCAAAACTTGAATAAGCCAAAAACCAATAAGACAGCATAACTTGTATAGGTCAACAAACAATAAGACACCATAACTCGAATGCGTCAACAATCAATACGACAGTATAACTTGAATAGGTCAACAATCAATAAGACAGCATAACTCGAAAATGTCAACAATCAATAAAACAGCATAACTTGAATAGGTCAACAACCAATAAGACAGCATAGCTTGAATAGGTCAACAACCAATAACCCAACATAATTTGAGTAGGTCAACAACCAATAAGACAGCGTAACTTCAATAGGTCAACAACCACTAAAACAGCATAACTTGAATAGGTCAACAACCAATACGACAGTATAACTTGAATAGGTCAACAATCAATAAGACAGCATAACTCGAAAAGGTCAACAATCAAAAAAACAGCATAACTTGAATAGGTCAACAACCAATAAGACAGCATAGCTTGAATAGTTCAACAGCCAATCAGACAGCTTAACTCGAAAAGGTCAAAAACCAATAAAACAGCTTAACTTGAGTAGGTCAACAACAAATAAGACAGCATAACTTGTATAGGTCAACAAACAATAAGACAGCATAAGTTGAATAGGTCAACAACCAATAAGACAGCATAACTCGAATAGGTCAACAACCAATGAGACAGCATATCTTGAATAGGTCAACAACCAATAAGACCGCATAATTTGAGTAGGTCAACAACCAATAAGACAGCATAACTCGAATAGGTCAACAACCAATAAAACAGCATAATTGAGTAGGTCAACAACCAATAAGACAGCGTAACTTGAATAGGTCAACAACCAATAAAACAGCATAACTTGAATTGGTCAACTACCAATACGACAGTATAACTTGAAGAGGTCAACAATCAATACGACAGCATAACTCGAAATGTTCAGCAGTCAACAAAACAGCATAACTTGAATAGGTCAACAACCAATAAGACAGCATAGCTTGAATAGTTCAACAGCCAATGAGACAGCTTAACTCGAATAGGTCAAAAACCAATAAGACAGCTTAACTTGAATAGGCCAACAACCAATAAGACTGCATAAGTTGAATAGGTCAACAACCAATAAGACACCATAACTTGATTAGGTCAACAACAAATAAGACAGCAAAACTTGAATAAGCCAAAAACCAATAAGACAGCATAACTTGTATAGGTCAACAAACAATAAGACACAATAACTCGAATGGGTCAACAATCAATACGACAGTATAACTTGAATAGGTCAACAATCATTAAGACAGCATAACTCGAAAATGTCAACAATCAATAAAACAGCATAACTTGAATAGGTCAACAACCAATAAGACAGCATAGCTTGAATAGGTCAACAACCAATAAGACAACATAATTTGAGTAGGTCAACAACCAATAAGACAGCGTAACTTCAATAGGTCAACAACCACTAAAACAGCATAACTTGAATAGGTCAACAACCAATACGACAGTATAACTTGAATAGGTCAACAATCAATAAGACAGCATAACTCGAAAAGGTCAACAATCAATAAAACAGCATAACTTGAATAGGTCAACAACCAATAAGACAGCATAGCTTGAATAGATCAACAGCCAATCAGACAGCTTAACTCGAAAAGGTCAAAAACCAATAAAACAGCTTAACTTGAGTAGGTCAACAACAAATAAGACAGCATAACTTGAATAAGTCAATAACCAATAAAACAGCATAACTTGTATAGGTCAACAAACAATAAGACAGCATAAGTTGAATAGGTCAACAACTAATAAGACACCATATCTTGAATAGGTCAACAACCAATACGACAGTATAACTTGAATAGGTCAACAATCAATAAGACAGCATAACTCGAAAAGGTCAACAATCAATAAAACAGCATAACTTGAATAGGTCAACAACCAATAAGACAGCATAGCTTGAATAGGTCAACAACCAATAAGACAGCATAAGTTGAGTAGGTCAACAACCAATAAGACAGCGTAACTTCAATAGGTCAACAACCAATAAAACAGCATAACTTGAATAGGTCAACAACCAATACGACAGTATAACTTGAATAGGTCAACAATCAATAAGACAGCATAACTCGAAAAGGTCAACAACCAATAAGACAGCATAACTCGAATAGGCCAACAACCAATAAGACAGCATAACTTGTATAGGTCAACAGCCAATAAGACAGCATAACTTGAATAGGTCAACAACCAATAAGACACCATAACTTGAATAGGTCAACAACCAATAAAACAGCATAACTCGAAAAGGTCAACAACCAATAAGACAGCATAACTCGAATAGGCCAACAACCAATAGGACAGCATAACTTGTATAGGTCAACAACCAATAAGACAGCATAACTTGAATAGGTCAACGACCAATAAGACACCATAACTTGAATAGGTCAACAACCAATAAAACAGCATTACTCGAAAAGGTCAAAAACCAATAAGACAGCTTAACTTGAATAGGCCAACAGCCAATAAGACTGCATAAGTTGAATAGATCAACAACCAATAAGATACCATAACTTGAGTAGGTCAACAACAAATAAGACAGCATAACTTGAATAGGCCAACAAACAATAGGACAGCATAACTTGTATAGGTCAACAACCAATAAGGCAGCATAACTTGAATAGGTCAACAACCAATAACACAACATAACTTGAATAGGTCAACAACCAATAAAACAGCATAACTCGAAAAGGTCAAAAACCAATAAGACAGCATAACTCGAATAGGTCAACAACCAAAAAGACACCATAACTTGAATAGGTCAACAATCAATGAAAAGGCATAACCTGAATAGGTCAACAACCAATAAGACAGCAAAACTTGAATAGGTCAACAACCAATCAGACAGTATAACTTGAAAAGGTCAACAACCAATAAAACAGCATAACTCGAATAGGCCAACAACCAATAAGACACCATAACTTGTATAGGTCAACAGCCAATAAGACAGCATAATTTGAATAGGTCAACAACCAATAAGACACCATAACTTGAATAGGTCAACAACCAATAAAACAGCATAACTCGAAAAGGTCAACAACCAATAAGACAGCATAACTCGAATAGGCCAACAACCAATAAGACAGCATAACTTGTATAGGTCAACAAGCAATAAGACAGCATAACTTGAATAGGTCAACAACCAATAAGACACCATAACTTGAATAGGTCAACAACCAATAAAACAGCATAACTCGAAAAGGTCAAAAACCAAAAAGACAGCTTAACTTGAATAGGCCAACAACCAATAAGACTGCATACGTTGAATAGATCAACAACCAATAAGACACCATAACTTGAGTAGGTCAACAACAAATAAGACAGCATAACTTGAATAGGCCAACAAACAATAAGACAGCATAACTTGTATAGGTCAACAACCAATAAGACAGCGTAACTTGAATAGGTCAACAACCAATAACACAACATAACTTGAATAGGTCAACAACCAATAAAACAGCATAACTCGAAAAGGTCAAAAACCAATAAGACAGCATAACTCGAATAGGTCAACAACCAATAAGACACCATAACTTGAATAGGTCAACAATCAATGAAAAAGCATAACCTGAATAGGTCAAAAACCAATAAGACAGCAAAACTTGAATACGTCAACAACCAATCAGACAGTATAACATGAATAGGTCAACAACCAATAAGACATCATAACTTGAATAGGTCAACAACCAATAAAACAGCATAAGTTGAATAGGTCAACAACCAATAAGACAACATAACTTGAATAGGTCAACAACAAATAAGACAGCATAGCTTGAATAGGTCAACAACCAATAAGACAGCATAACTTGAATAGGTCAACAACCAAAAAGACAGCATAACTTGAATAGGTCAACAACCAATAAGACAGCATAACTTGAATAGGTCAACAACCAATAGGACAGCATAACTTGAATAGGTCAACGACCAATGAGACAGCATAACTGGAATAGGTCAACAACAAATAAGACAGCGTAACTTAAATAGGTCAACAACCAATAAGACAGCATAATTTGAGTAGGTCAACAACCAATAAGACAGCATAACTCGAATAGGTCAACAACCAAAAGGACAGCGTATTTTGAATAGGTCAACAACCAATAAAACAGCATAACTCGAAAAGGTCAACAACCAATACGACAGCATAACTTGAATAAGTCAACAACCAATACGACAGCATAACTTAAATAGCTCAACAATCAATAAGACAGCATAACTCGAAAAGGTCAACAATCAATGAAACAGCATAACTTGAATAGGTCAACAACCATTAAGACAGCAAAACTTGAATAGGTCAACAACCAATAAGACAGCATAGCTTGAATAGGTCAACAACCAATAAAACAGCATAAGTTGAATAGGTCAACAACCAAGAAGACAACATAACTTGAATAGGTCAACAACAAATAAGACAGCATAGCTTGAATAGGTCAACAACCAATAAGACAGCATAACTTGAATAGGTCAACAACCAAAAAGACAGCATAACTTGAATAGGTCAACAACCAATAAGACAGCATAACTTGAATAGGTCAACAACCAATAGGACAGCATAACTTGAATAGGTCAACAACCAATGAGACAGCATAACTGGAATAGGTCAACAACAAATAAGACAGCGTAACTTGAATAGGTCAACAACCAATAAGACAGCATAATTTGAGTAGGTCAACAACCAATAAGACAGCATAAGTCGAATAGGTCAACAACCAATAGGACAGCGTATTTTGAATAGGTCAACAACCAATAAAACAGCATAACTTGAATAGGTCAACAACCAATACGACAGCATAACTTGAATAAGTCAACAACCAATACGACAGCATAACTTAAATAGGTCAACAATCAATAAAACAGCATCACTCGAAAAGGTCAACAATCAATGAAACAGCATAACTTGAATAGGTCAACAACCATTAAGACAGCAAAACTTGAATAGGTTAACAACCAATAAGACAGCATAGCTTGAATAGTTCAACAGCCAATGAGACAGCATAACTCGAATAGGTCAAAAACCAATAAGACAGCTTAACTTGAATAGGCCAACAACCAATCAGATTGCATAAGTTGAATAGGTCAGCAACCAATCATACAGTATAACCTGAATAGGTCAACAACCATTAAGACACCATGACTTGAATAGGTCAACAACCAATAAAACAGCGTAACTCGAAAAGGTCAACAACCATTAAGACAGCATAACTCGAATAGGTCAACAACCAATAAGACACCATAACTTGAATTGGTCGACAATCAATGAAAAAGCATATCTTGAATAGGTCAACAACCAATAAGACAGCAAAACTTGAATAGGTTAACAATCAATAAAACAACATAACTGGAATAGGTCAACAACCAATAAGACAGCATGACTTGAATAGGTCAACAACCGATAACATAGCTTAAATTGAGTAGGTCAACAACCAATAAGACAGCATAACTCGAATAGGTCAACAACCAATAAGACACTATAAATTGAATAGGTCAGCAATCAATAAAACAGCATAACTTGAATAGGTCAACAAACAATAACATAGCTTAAATTGAGTAGGTCAACAACCAATAAGACAGCATAACTCGAATAGGTCAACAACCAATAAGACACCATAACTTGAGTAGGTCAACAACAAATAAGACAGCATAACTTGAATAGGCCAACAAACAAAAAGACAGCATAACTTGTATAGGTCAACAACCAATAAGACAGCATAACTTGAATAGGTCAACAACCAAGAACACAACATAACTTGAATAGGTCAACAACCAATAAAACAGCATAACTCGAAAAAGTCAACAACCAATAAGACAGCATAACTTGAATAGGTCAACAATCAATGAAAAAGCAAAACCTGAATAGGTCAACAACCAATAAGACAGCAAAACTTGAATAGGTCAACAACCAATCAGACAGTATAACTTGAATAGGTCAACAACCAATAAGAAAGCATAACTCGAATAGGTCAACAACCAATAAGACATCATAACTTGAATAGGTCAACAACCAATAAAACAGCATAAGTTGAATAGGTCATCAAACAATAGGACAACATAACTTGAATAGGTCAACAACAAATAAGACAGCATAGCTTGAATAGGTCAACAACCAATAAGACAGCGTAACTTGAACAGGTCAACAACCAAAAAGACAGCATAACTTGAATAGATCAACAACCAATAACACAACATAATTTGAATAGGTCAACAACCAATAAAACAGCATAACTCGAAAAGGTCAACAACCAATAAGACAGCATAACTCAAATAGGTCAACAACCAATGAGACACCATAACTTGAATAGGTCAACAATCAATGAAAAAGCATAACCTGAATAGGTCAACAACCAATAAGACAACAAAACTTGAATAGGTCAACAACCAATCAGACAGTATAACTTGAATAGGTCAACAACCAATAAGACAGCATAACTCGAATAGGTCAACAACCAATAAGACATCATAACTTGAATAGGTCAACAACCAATGAAACAGCATAAGTTGAATAGGTCAACAACCAATAAGACAACATAACTTGAATAGGTCAACAACAAACAAGACAGCATAGCTTGAATAGGTCAACAACCAATAAGACAGCATAAATTGAATAGGTCAACAACCAAAAAGACAGCATAACTTGAATAGGTCAACAACCAATAGGACAGCATAACTTGAATAGGTCAACAACCAATAAGACAGCATAACTTGAATAGGTCAACAACCAATGAGACAGCATAACTGGAATAGGTCAACAACAAATAAGACAGCGTAACTTGAATAGGTCAACAACCAATAAGACAGCATAATTTCAGTAGGTCAACAACCAATAAGACAGCATAACTCGAATAGGTCAACAACCAATAGGACAGCGTATTTTGAATAGGTCAACAACCAATAAAACAGCATAACTTGAATAGGTCAACAACCAATACGACAGCATAACTTGAATAAGTCAACAACCAATACGACAGCATAACTTAAATAGGTCAACAATCAATAAGACAGCATAACTCGAATAGGTCAACAACCAATAAGACATCATAACTTGAATAGGTCAACAACCAATGAAACAGCATAAGTTGAATAGGTCAACAACCAATAAGACAACATAACTTGAATAGGTCAACAACAAACAAGACAGCATAGCTTGAATAGGTCAACAACCAATAAGACAGCATAAATTGAATAGGTCAACAACCAAAAAGACAGCATAACTTGAATAGGTCAACAACCAATAGGACAGCATAACTTGAATAGGTCAACAACCAATAAGACAGCATAACTTGAATAGGTCAACAACCAATGAGACAGCATAACTGGAATAGGTCAACAACAAATAAGACAGCGTAACTTGAATAGGTCAACAACCAATAAGACAGCATAATTTCAGTAGGTCAACAACCAATAAGACAGCATAACTTGAATAGGTCAACAACCAATGAGACACCATAACTTGAATAGGTCAACAATCAATGAAAAAGCATAACCTGAATAGGTCAACAACCAATAAGACAACAAAACTTGAATAGGTCAACAACCAATCAGACAGTATAACTTGAATAGGTCAACAACCAATAAGACAGCATAACTCGAATAGGTCAACAACCAATAAGACATCATAACTTGAATAGGTCAACAACCAATGAAACAGCATAAGTTGAATAGGTCAACAACCAATAAGACAACATAACTTGAATAGGTCAACAACAAACAAGACAGCATAGCTTGAATAGGTCAACAACCAATAAGACAGCATAAATTGAATAGGTCAACAACCAAAAAGACAGCATAACTTGAATAGGTCAACAACCAATAGGACAGCATAACTTGAATAGGTCAACAACCAATAAGACAGCATAACTTGAATAGGTCAACAACCAATGAGACAGCATAACTGGAATAGGTCAACAACAAATAAGACAGCGTAACTTGAATAGGTCAACAACCAATAAGACAGCATAATTTCAGTAGGTCAACAACCAATAAGACAGCATAACTCGAATAGGTCAACAACCAATAGGACAGCGTATTTTGAATAGGTCAACAACCAATAAAACAGCATAACTTGAATAGGTCAACAACCAATACGACAGCATAACTTGAATAAGTCAACAACCAATACGACAGCATAACTTAAATAGGTCAACAATCAATAAGACAGCATAACTCGAAAAGGTCAACAATCAATGAAACAGAATAACTTGAATAGGTCAACAACCATTAAGACAGCAAAACTTGAATAGGTCAACAACCAATAAGACAGCATAGCTTGAATAGTTCAACAGCCAATGAGACAGCATAACTCGAATAGGTCAAAAACCAATAAGACAGCTTAACTTGAATAGGCCAACAACCAATCAGTTTGCATAAGTTGAATAGGTCAGCAACCAATCATACAGTATAACCTGAATAGGTCAACAACCATTAAGACACCATGACTTGAATAGGTCAACAACCAATAAAACAGCATAACTCGAAAAGGTCAACAACCATTAAGACAGCATAACTCGAATAGGTCAACAACCAATAAGACACCATAACTTGAATAGGTCAACAATCAATGAAAAAGCATAACTTGAATAGGTCAACAACCAATAAGACAGCAAAACTTGAATAGGTCAACAATCAATAAGACAGCATAACTGGAATAGGTCAACAACCAATAAGACAGCATGACTTTAATAGGTCAACAACCGATAACATAGCTTAAATTGAGTAGGTCAACAACCAATAAGACAGCATAACTCGAATAGGTCAACAACCAATAAGACACTATAACTTGAATAGGTCAACAAACAATAACATAGTTTAAATTGAGTAGGTCAACAACCAATAAGACAGCATAACTCGAATAGGTCAACAACCAATAAGACACCATAACTTGAGTAGGTCAACAACAAATAAGACAGCATAACTTGAATAGGCCAACAAACAATAAGACAGCATAACTTGTATAGGTCAACAACCAATAAGACAGCATAACTTGAATAGGTCAACAACCAATAACACAACATAACTTGAATAGGTCAACAACCAATAAAACAGCATAACTCGAAAAGGTCAATAACCAATAAGACAGCATAACTTGAATAGGTCAACAATCAATGAAAAAGCAAAACCTGAATAGGTCAACAACCAATAAGACAGCAAAACTTGAATAGGTCAACAACCAATCAGACAGTATAACTTGAATAGGTCAACAACCAATAAGACAGCATAACTCGAATAGGTCAACAACCAATAAGACATCATAACTTGAATAGGTCAACAACCAATAAAACAGCATAAGTTGAATAGTTCAACAACCAATAAGACAACATAACTTGAATAGATCAACAACAAATAAGACAGCATAGCTTGAATAGGTCAACAACCAATAAGACAGCGTAACTTGAATAGGTCAACAACCAAAAAGACAGCATAACTTGAATAGGTCAACAACCAATAACACAACATAATTTGAATAGGTCAACAACCAATAAAACAGCATAACTCGAAAAGGTCAACAACCAATAAGACAGCATAACTCGAATAGGTCAACAACCAATAAGACACCATAACTTGAATAGGTCAACAATCAATGAAAAAGCATAACCTGAATAGGTCAACAACCAATAAGACAGCAAAACTTGAATAGGTCAACAACCAATCAGACAGTATAACTTGAATAGGTCAACAACCAATAAGACAGCATAACTCGAATAGGTCAACAACCAATAAGACATCATAACTTGAATAGGTCAACAACCAATGAAACAGCATAAGTTGAATAGGTCAACAACCAATAAGACAACATAACTTGAATAGGTCAACAACAAATAAGACAGCATAGCTTGAATAGGTCAACAACCAATAAGACAGCATAAATTGAACAGGTCAACAACCAAAAAGACAGCATAACTTGAATAGGTCAACAACCAATAAGACAGCATAACTTGAATAGGTCAACAACCAATGAGACAGCATAACTGGAATAGGTCAACAACAAATAAGACAGCGTAACTTGAATAGGTCAACAACCAATAAGACAGCATAATTTGAGTAGGTCAACAACCAATAAGACAGCATAACTCGAATAGGTCAACAACCAATAGGACAGCGTATTTTGAAAAGGTCAACAACCAATAAAACAGCATAACTTGAATAGGTCAACAACCAATACGACAGCATAACTCGAAAAGGTCAACAACCAATAAGACAGCATAACTCGAATAGGTCAACAACCAATAAGACACCATAACTTGAATAGGTCAACAATCAATGAAAAAGCATAACCTGAATAGGTCAACAACCAATAAGACAGCAAAACTTGAATAGGTCAACAACCAATCAGACAGTATAACTTGAATAGGTCAACAACCAATAAGACAGCATAACTCGAATAGGTCAACAACCAATAAGACATCATAACTTGAATAGGTCAACAACCAATGAAACAGCATAAGTTGAATCGGTCAACAACCAATAAGACAACATAACTTGAATAGGTCAACAACAAATAAGACAGCATAGCTTGAATAGGTCAACAACCAATAAGACAGCATAAATTGAACAGGTCAACAACCAAAAAGACAGCATAACTTGAATAGGTCAACAACCAATAAGACAGCATAACTTGAATAGGTCAACAACCAATGAGACAGCATAACTGGAATAGGTCAACAACAAATAAGACAGCGTAACTTGAATAGGTCAACAACCAATAAGACAGCATAATTTGAGTAGGTCAACAACCAATAAGACAGCATAACTCGAATAGGTCAACAACCAATAGGACAGCGTATTTTGAAAAGGTCAACAACCAATAAAACAGCATAACTTGAATAGGTCAACAACCAATACGACAGCATAACTTGAATAAGTCAACAACCAATACGACAGCATTACTTAAATAGGTCAACAATCAATAAGACAGCATAACTCGAAAAGGTCAACAATCAATAAAACAGCATAACTTGAATAGGTCAACAACCATTAAGACAGCAAAACTTGAATAGGTCAACAACCAATAAGACAGCAAGCTTGAATAGTTCAACAGCCAATGAGACAGCATAACTCGAATAGGTCAAAAACCAATAAGACAGCTTAACTTGAATAGGCCGACAACCAATCAGATTGCATAAGTTGAATAGGTCAGCAACCAATCATACAGTATAACCTGAATAGGTCAACAACCATTAAGACACCATGACTTGAATAGGTCAACAACCATTAAGACAGCATAACTCGAATAGGTCAACAACCAATAAGACACCATAACTTGAATAGGTCAACAATCAATGAAAAAGCATAACTTGAATAGGTCAACAAACAATAAGACAGCAAAACTTGAATAGGTCAACAACCAATCAGACAGTATAACTTGAATAGGTCAACAACCAATAAGACAGCATATCTCGAATAGGTCAACAACCAATAAGACATCATAACTTGAATAGGTCAACAACTAATAAAACAGCATAAGTTGAATAGGTCAACAACCAGTAAGACAACATAACTTGAATAGGTCAACAACAAATAAGACAGCATAGCTTGAATAGGTCAACAACCAATAAGACAGAATAACTCGAATAGGTCAACAACCAAAAAGACAGCATAACTTGAATAGGTCAACAACCAATAAGACAGCATAACTTGAATAGGTCAACAACCAATAAGACAGCATAACTTGAATAGGTCAACAACCAATGAGACAGCATAACTGGAATAGGTCAACAACAAATAAGACAGCGTAACTTGAATAGGTCAACAACCAATAAGACAACATAACTTGAATAGGTCAACAAACAAAGAGACAGCATAACTTGAATAGGTCAACAACCAATAAGACAGCATAATTTGAGTAGGTCAACAACCAATAAGACAGCATAACTCGAATAGGTCAACAACCAATAGGACAGCGTATTTTGAATAGGTCAACAACCAATAAAACAGCATAACTTGAATAGGTCAACAACCAATACGACAGCATAACTTGAATAAGTCAGCAACCAATACGACAGCATAACTTGAATATGTCAACAATCAATAAGACAGCATAACTCGAAAAGGTCAACAATCAATGAAAAAGCATAACCTGAATAGGTCAACAACCAATAAGACAGCAAAACTTGAATAGGTCAACAACCAATCAGACAGTATAACTTGAATAGGTCAACAACCAATAAGACAGCATAACTCGAATAGGTCAACAACCAATAAGACATCATAACTTGAATAGGTCAACAACCAATGAAACAGCATAAGTTGAATCGGTCAACAACCAATAAGACAACATAACTTGAATAGGTCAACAACAAATAAGACAGCATAGCTTGAATAGGTCAACAACCAATAAGACAGCATAAATTGAACAGGTCAACAACCAAAAAGACAGCATAACTTGAATAGGTCAACAACCAATAAGACAGCATAACTTGAATAGGTCAACAACCAATGAGACAGCATAACTGGAATAGGTCAACAACAAATAAGACAGCGTAACTTGAATAGGTCAACAACCAATAAGACAGCATAATTTGAGTAGGTCAACAACCAATAAGACAGCATAACTCGAATAGGTCAACAACCAATAGGACAGCGTATTTTGAAAAGGTCAACAACCAATAAAACAGCATAACTTGAATAGGTCAACAACCAATACGACAGCATAACTTGAATAAGTCAACAACCAATACGACAGCATTACTTAAATAGGTCAACAATCAATAAGACAGCATAACTCGAAAAGGTCAACAATCAATAAAACAGCATAACTTGAATAGGTCAACAACCATTAAGACAGCAAAACTTGAATAGGTCAACAACCAATAAGACAGCAAGCTTGAATAGTTCAACAGCCAATGAGACAGCATAACTCGAATAGGTCAAAAACCAATAAGACAGCTTAACTTGAATAGGCCGACAACCAATCAGATTGCATAAGTTGAATAGGTCAGCAACCAATCATACAGTATAACCTGAATAGGTCAACAACCATTAAGACACCATGACTTGAATAGGTCAACAACCATTAAGACAGCATAACTCGAATAGGTCAACAACCAATAAGACACCATAACTTGAATAGGTCAACAATCAATGAAAAAGCATAACTTGAATAGGTCAACAAACAATAAGACAGCAAAACTTGAATAGGTCAACAACCAATCAGACAGTATAACTTGAATAGGTCAACAACCAATAAGACAGCATATCTCGAATAGGTCAACAACCAATAAGACATCATAACTTGAATAGGTCAACAACTAATAAAACAGCATAAGTTGAATAGGTCAACAACCAGTAAGACAACATAACTTGAATAGGTCAACAACAAATAAGACAGCATAGCTTGAATAGGTCAACAACCAATAAGACAGAATAACTCGAATAGGTCAACAACCAAAAAGACAGCATAACTTGAATAGGTCAACAACCAATAAGACAGCATAACTTGAATAGGTCAACAACCAATAAGACAGCATAACTTGAATAGGTCAACAACCAATGAGACAGCATAACTGGAATAGGTCAACAACAAATAAGACAGCGTAACTTGAATAGGTCAACAACCAATAAGACAACATAACTTGAATAGGTCAACAAACAAAGAGACAGCATAACTTGAATAGGTCAACAACCAATAAGACAGCATAATTTGAGTAGGTCAACAACCAATAAGACAGCATAACTCGAATAGGTCAACAACCAATAGGACAGCGTATTTTGAATAGGTCAACAACCAATAAAACAGCATAACTTGAATAGGTCAACAACCAATACGACAGCATAACTTGAATAAGTCAGCAACCAATACGACAGCATAACTTGAATATGTCAACAATCAATAAGACAGCATAACTCGAAAAGGTCAACAATCAATAAAACAGCATAACTTGAATAGGTCAACAACCATTAAGACAGCAAAACTTGAGTAGGTCAACAACCAATAAAACAGCGTAGCTTGAATAGTTCAACAGCCAATGAGACAACATAACTCGAATAGGTCAAAAACCAATAAGACAGCTTAACTTGAATAGGCCAACAACCAATCATATTGCATAAGTTGAATAGGTCAACAACCAATAACACACCATAACTTGAATATGTCAAAAACAAATAAGGCATCATAACTTGAATAGGCCAACAACCAATAAGACAGCATAACTTGTATAGGTCAACAACCAATAAGACAGCATAACTCGAAAAGGTCAACAAACAATAAGACAGCATAACTCGAATAGGTCAACAACCAATAAGACACCATAACTTGAGTAGGTCAACAACAAATAAGACAGCATAACTTGAATAGGCCAACAAACAATAAGACAGCATAACTTGTATAGGTCAACAACCAATAAGACAGCATAACTTGAATAGGTCAACAACCAATAACACAACATAACTTGAATAGGTCAACAACCAATAAAACAGCATAACTCGAAAAGGTCAATAACCAATAAGACAGCATAACTTGAATAGGTCAACAATCAATGAAAAAGCAAAACCTGAATAGGTCAACAACCAATAAGACAGCAAAACTTGATTAGGTCAACAACCAATCAGACAGTATAACTTGAATAGGTCAACAACCAATAAGACAGCATAACTCGAATAGGTCAACAACCAATAAAACAGCATAAGTTGAATAGGTCAACAACCAATAAGACAACATAACTTGAATAGGTCAACAACAAATAAGACAGCATAGCTTGAATAGGTCAACAACCAATAAGACAGCGTAACTTGAATAGGTCAACAACCAAAAAGACAGCATAACTTGAATAGGTCAACAACCAATAACACAACATAATTTGAATAGGTCAACAACCAATAAAACAGCATAACTCGAAAAGGTCAACAACCAATAAGACAGCATAACTCGAATAGGTCAACAACCAATAAGACACCATAACTTGAATAGGTCAACAATCAATGAAAAAATCATAACCTGAATAGGTCAACAACCAATAAGACAGCAAAACTTGAATAGGTCAACAACCAATCAGACAGTATAACAAGAATAGGTCAACAACCAATAAGACAGCATAACTCGAATAGGTCAACAACCAATAAGACATCATAACTTGAATAGGTCAACAACCAATGAAACAGCATAAGTTGAATAGGTCAACAACCAATAAGACAACATAACTTGAATAGGTCAACAACAAATAAGACAGCATAGCTTGAATAGGTCAACAACCAGTAAGACAGCATAAATTGAACAGGTCAACTACCAAAAAGACAGCATAACTTGAATAGGTCAACAACCAATAAGACAGCATAACTTGAACAGGTCAACAACCAATGAGACAGCATAACTGGAATAGGTCAACAACAAATAAGACAGCGTAACTTGAATAGGTCAACAACCAATAGGACAGCGTATTTTGAAAAGGTCAGCAACCAATAAAACAGCATAGCTTGAATAGGTCAACAACCAGTAAGACAGCATAAATTGAACAGGTCAACTACCAAAAAGACAGCATAACTTGAATAGGTCAACAACCAATAAGACAGCATAACTTGAACAGGTCAACAACCAATGAGACAGCATAATTTGAGTAGGTCAACAACCAATAAGACAGCATAACTCGAATAGGTCAACAACCAATAGGACAGCGTATTTTGAAAAGGTCAGCAACCAATAAAACAGCATAACTTGAATAGGTCAACAACCAATACGACAGCATAACTTGAATAAGTCAACAACCAATACGACAGCATAACTTAAATAGGTCAACAATGAATAAGACAGCATAACTCGAAAAGGTCAACAATCAATAAAACAGCATAACTTGAATAGGTCAACAACCATTAAGACAGCAAAACTTGAATAGGTCAACAACCAATAAGACAGCAAGCTTGAATAGTTCAACAGCCAATGAGACAGCATAACTCGAATAGGTCAAAAACCAATAAGACAGCTTAACATGAATAGGCCGACAACCAATCAGATTGCATAAGTTGAATAGGTCAGCAACCAATCATACAGTATAACCTGAATAGGTCAACAACCATTAAGACACCATGACTTGAATAGGTCAACAACCAATAAAACAGCATAACTCGAAAAGGTCAACAACCATTAAGACAGCATAACTCGAATAGGTCAACAACCAATAAGACACCATAACTTGAATAGGTCAGCAATCAATGAAAAAGCATAACTTGAATAGGTCAACAACCAATAAGACAGCAAAACTTGAATAGGTCAACAACCAATCAGACAGTATAACTTCAATAGGTCAACAACCAATAAGACAGCATATCTCGAATAGGTCAACAACCAATAAGACATCATAACTTGAATAGGTCAACAACTAATAAAACAGCATAAGTTGAATAGGTCAACAACCAGTAAGACAACATAACTTGAATAGGTCAACAACAAATAAGACAGCATAGCTTGAATAGGTCAACAACCAATAAGACAGAATAACTCGAATAGGTCAACAACCAAAAAGACAGCATAACTTGAATAGGTCAACAACCAATAAGACAGCATAACTTGAATAGGTCAACAACCAATAAGACAGCATAACTTGAATAGGTCAACAACCAATGAGACAGCATAACTGGAATAGGTCAACAACAAATAAGACAGCGTAACTTGAATAGGTCAACAACCAATAAGACAACATAACTTGAATAGGTCAACAAACAAAGAGACAGCATAACTTGAATAGGTCAACAACCAATAAGACAGCATAATTTGAGTAGGTCAACAACCAATAAGACAGCTTAACTCGAATAGGTCAACAACCAATAGGACAGCGTATTTTGAATAGGTCAACAACCAATAAAACAGCATAACTTGAATAGGTCAACAACCAATACGACAGCATAACTTGAATAAGTCAACAACCAATACGACAGCATAACTTGAATATGTCAACAATCAATAAGACAGCATAACTCGAAAAGGTCAACAATCAATAAAACAGCATAACTTGAATAGGTCAACAACCATTAAGACAGCAAAACTTGAGTAGGTCAACAACCAATAAGACAGCGTAGCTTGAATAGTTCAACAGCCAATGAGACAGCATAACTCGAATAGGTCAAAAACCAATAAGACAGCTTAACTTGAATAGGCCAACAACCAATCATATTGCATAAGTTGAATAGGTCAACAACCAATAACACACCACAACTTGAATATGTCAAAAACAAATAAGGCATCATAACTTGAATAGGCCAACAACCAATAAGACAGCATAACTTGTATAGGTCAACAACCAATAAGACAGCATAACTCGAAAAGGTCAACAACCAATAAGACAGCATAACTCGAATAGGTCAACAACCAATATGACACCATAACTAGAATAGGTCAACAATCAGTGAAAAAGCATACTTGAATAGGTCAACAACCAATAAGACAGCATATTTTGAATAGGTCAACAACCAATAAGACAGCATAACTCGAAAAAGTCAACAACAAATAAGACAGCATAACTCGAACAGGCCAACAACCAATAAGACACCATAACTTGAATAGGTCAACAATCAATGAGATAGCATAACTTGAATAGGTCAACAACCAATAAGACAGCAAAACTTGAAAATGTCAAAAACAAATAAGACAGCATAACTTGAAAAGGACAACAACCAATAAGACAGCATAACTTGTATAGGTCAACAACCAATAAGACAGCATAACTTGAATAGGTCAACAACCAATAAGACAGCATAACTCGAAAAGGTCAACAACCAATAAGACAGCATAACTCGAATAGGTCAACAACCAATAAGACACCATAACTTGAATAGGTCAACAATCAATGAAAAAGCATAACTTGAATAGGTCAACAACCAATAAGACAGCAAAACTTGAATAGGTCAACAACCAATAAGACACCATAACTTGAATAGGTCAACAATCAATAAGACAGCATAACTCAAAAAGGTCAACAATCAATGAGATAGCATAACTTGAATAGGTCAACAACCAATAAGACAGCAAAACTTGAATATGTCAAGAACAAATAAGACAGCCTAACTTGAAAAGGCCAACAACCAATAAGACAGCATAACTTGTATAGGTCAACAACCAATAAGACAGCATAACTTGAATAGGTCAACAACCAATAAGACAGCATAACTTGAATAGGTCAACAACCGATAAGACAGCATAACTCGAAAAGGTCAACAACCAATAAGACAGCATAACTCGAATAGGTCAACAACCAATAAGGCACCATAACTTGAATAGGTCAACAATCAATGAAAAAGCATAACTTGAATAGGTCAACAACCAATAAGACAGCAAAACTTGAATAGGTCAACAACCAATAAGACAGCATAACTTGAATAGGTCAACAACCGATAAGACAGCATAACTCGAAAAGGTCAACAACCAATAAGACAGCATAACTCGAATAGGTCAACAACCAATAAGACACCATAACTAGAATAGGTCAACAATCAGTGAAAAAGCATACTTGAATAGGTCAACAACCAATAAGACAGCATATTTTGAATAGGTCAACAACCAATAAGACAGCATAACTCGAACAGGCCAACAACCAATAAGACACCATAACTTGAATAGGTCAACAATCAATGAGATAGCATAACTTGAATAGGTCAACAACCAATAAGACAGCAAAACTTGAAAATGTCAAAAACAAATAAGACAGCATAACTTGAAAAGGACAACAACCAATAAGACAGCATAACTTGTATAGGTCAACAACCAATAAGACAGCATAACTTGAATAGGTCAACAACCAATAAGACAGCATAACTCGAAAAGGTCAACAACCAATAAGACAGCATAACTCGAATAGGTCAACAACCAATAAGACACCATAACTTGAATAGGTCAACAATCAATGAAAAAGCATAACTTGAATAGGTCAACAACCAATAAGACAGCAAAACTTGAATAGGTCAACAACCAATAAGACACCATAACTTGAATAGGTCAACAATCAATAAGACAGCATAACTCGAAAAGGTCAACAATCAATGAGATAGCATAACTTGAATAGGTCAACAACCAATAAGACAGCAAAACTTGAATATGTCAAGAACAAATAAGAGAGCCTAACTTGAAAAGGCCAACAACCAATAAGACAGCATAACTTGTATAGGTCAACAACCAATAAGACAGCATAACTTGAATAGGTCAACAACCAATAAGACAGCATAACTTGAATAGGTCAACAACCGATAAGACAGCATAACTCGAAAAGGTCAACAATCAATAAGACAGCATAACTCGAATAGGTCAACAACCAATAAGACACCATAAATTGAATAGGTCAACAATCAATGAAAAAGCATAGCTTGAATAGGTCAACAACCAATAAGACAGCAAAACTTGAATAGGTCAACAACCAATAAGACACCATAACTTGAATAGGTCAACAATCAATAAGACAGCATCACTCGAAAAGGTCAACAATCAATAAAATAGCATAACTTGAACAGGTCAACAACCAATAAGACAGCAAAACTTGAATAGGTCAACAACCAATAAGACAGCTTAACTTGAATAGGCCAACAACCAATCAGACTGCATAAGTTCAATAGGTCAACAATCAATAAGACACCATAACTTGAATATGTCAAAAACAAATAAGGCATCATAATTTGAATAGGCCAACAACCAATAAGACAGCATAACTCGTACAGGTCAACAACGAATAAGACAGCATAACTTGAAAATGTCAACAACCAATAAGACAGCATAACTTGAATAGGTCAACAACCAATAAGACAGCATAACTCGAATAGGTCAACAACCAAAAAGACAGCATAACTTGAATAGGTCAACAACCAATAAGACAGCATAACTTGAATAGGTCAACAACCAATAAGACAGCATAACTTGAATAGGTCAACAACCAATGAGACAGCATAACTGGAATAGGTCAACAACAAATAAGACAGCGTAACTTGAATAGGTCAACAACCAATAAGACATCATAACTTGAATAGGTCAACAAACAAAGAGACAGCATAACTTGAATAGGTCAACAACCAATAAGACAGCATAATTTGTGTAGGTCAACAACCAATAAGACAGCATAACTCGAATAGGTCAACAACCAATAGGACAGCGTATTTTGAATAGGTCAACAACCAATAAAACAGCATAACTTGAATAGGTCAACAACCAATACGACAGCATAACTTGAATAAGTCAACAACCAATACGACAGCATACCTTGAATATGTCAACAATCAATAAGACAGCATAACTCGAAAAGGTCAACAATCAATAAAACAGCATAACTTGAATAGGTCAACAACCATTAAGACAGCAAAACTTGAATAGGTCAAAAACCAATAAGACAGCGTAGCTTGAATAGTTCAACAGCCAATGAGACAGCATAACTCGAATAGGTCAAAAACCAATAAGACAGCTTAACTTGAATAGGCCAACAACCAATCAGATTGCATAAGTTGAATAGGTCAACAACAAATAACACACCATAACTTGAATATGTCAAAAACAAATAAGGCATCATAACTTGAATAGGCCAACAACCAATAAGACAGCATAACTTGTATAGGTCAACAACCAATAAGACAGCATAACTCGAAAAGGTCAACAACCAATAAGACAGCATAACTCGAATAGGTCAACAACCAATAAGACACCATAACTTGAATAGGTCAACAATCAATGAAATAGCATAACTTGAATAGGTCAAAAACCAATAAGACAGCATATTTTGAATAGGTCAACAACCAATAAGACAGCATAACTCGAAAAGGTCAACAACCAATAAGACAGCATAACTCGAACAGGCCAACAACAAATAAGACACCATAACTTGAATAGGTCAACAATCAATGAGATAGCATAACTTGAATAGGTCAACAACCAATAAGACAGCAAAACTTGAATATGTCAAAAACAAATAAGACAGCATAACTTGAAAAGGCCAACAACCAATAAGACAGCATAACTTGTATAGGTCAACAACCAATAAGACAGCATAACTTGAATAGGTCAACAACCACTAAGACAACATAACTTGAATAGGTCAACAACCAATAAGACAGCATAACTCGAAAAGGTCAACAACCAATAAGACAGCATAACTCGAATATGTCAACAACCAATAAGACACCATAACTTGAATAGGTCAACAATCAATGAAAAAGCATAACTTGAATAGGTCAACAACCAATAAGACAGCAAAACTTGAATAGGTCATCAATCAATAAGACACCATAACTTGAATAGGTCAACAATCAATAAGACAGCATAACTCGAAAAGGTCAACAATCAATGAGATAGCAAAACTTGAATATGTCAAGAACAAGTAAGACAGCATAACTTGAAAAGGCCAACAACCAATAAGACAGCATAACTTGTATAGGTGAACAACCAATAAGACAGCATAACTTGAATAGGTCAACAACCAATAAGACAGCATAACTTGAATAGGTCAACAAACAATAAGACAGCATAACTCGAAAAGGTCAACAACCAATAAGACAGCATAACTCGAATAGGTCAACAACCAATAAGAAACCATAACTTGAATAGGTCAACAATCAATGAAAAAGCATAACTTGAATAGGTCAACAACCAATAAGACAGCAAAACTTGAATAGGTCAACAACCAATAAGACACCATAACTTGAATAGGTCAACAAGCAAAAAGACAGCATAACTCGAAAATGTCAACAATCAATAAAATAGCATAACTTGAATAGGTCAAACAACCAATAAGACAGCATAACTTGTATAGGTCAACAACCAATAAGACAGCATAACTTGAATAGGTCAACAACCACTAAGACAACATAACTTGAATAGGTCAACAACCAATAAGACAGCATAACTCGAAAAGGTCAACAACCAATAAGACAGCATAACCCGAATAGGTCAACAACCAATAAGACACCATAACTTGAATAGGTCAACAATCAATGAAAAAGCATAACTTGAATAGGTCAACAACCAATAAGACAGCAAAACTTGAATAGGTCAACAATCAATAAGACACCATAACTTGAATAGGTCAACAATCAATAAGACAGCATAACTCGAAAAGGTCAACAATCAATGAGATAGCAAAACTTGAATATGTCAAGAACAAGTAAGACAGCATAACTTGAAAAGGCCAACAACCAATAAGACAGCATAACTTGTATAGGTGAACAACCAATAAGACAGCATAACTTGAATAGGTCAACAACCAATAAGACAGCATAACTTGAATAGGTCAACAAACAATAAGACAGCATAACTCGAAAAGGTCAACAACCAATAAGACAGCATAACTCGAATAGGTCAACAACCAATAAGAAATCATAACTTGAATAGGTCAACAATCAATGAAAGCATAACTTGAATAGGTCAACAACCAATAAGACAGCAAAACTTGAATAGGTCAACAACCAATAAGACACCATAACTTGAATAGGTCAACAATCAAAAAGACAGCATAACTCGAAAAGGTCAACAATCAATAAAATAGCATAACTTGAATAGGTCAACAACCAATAAGACAGCAAAACTTGAATAAGTCAACAACCAATAAGACAGCTTAACTCGAATAGGCCAACAACCAATCAGACTGCATAAGTTCAATAGGTCAACAATCAATAAGACACCATAACTTGAAAATGTCAAAAACAAATAAGGCATCATAATTTGACTGGCCAACAATCAATAAGACCGCATAACTTGTACAGGTCAACAACGAATCAGACAGCATAACTTGAAAAGGTCAACAACCAATAATACAGCATAACTTGAATAGGTCAACAACCAATAAGACAGCATAACTCGAAAAAGTCAACAACCAATAAGGCAGCATAACTCGAATAGGTCAACAACCAATAAGACAGCATAACTTGAATAGGTCAACAATCAATGAAATAGCATAACTTGAATAGGTCAACAACCATTAAGACAGCATAACTTGAATAGGCCAACAACCAATAAGACAGCATAACTTGTACAGGTCAACAACGAATAAGACAGCATAACTTGATAAGGTCAAGAACCAATAAGACAGCATAACTTGAATAGGTCAACAACCAATAAGACAGCATAACTCGAATAGGTCAACAACCAATAAGACAGCATAACTTGAATAGGTCAACAACCAATAAGGCAGTATAACTCGATTAGGTCAACAACCAATAAGACAGCATAACATGAATAGGTCAACAACCAATATTACAGCATAACTCGAAAAATTCAACAACCAATAACACAGCATAACTTGAATAGGTCAGCAACCAATCAGACAGCATAACTCGAAAAGGTCAACAACCAATAGGACAGCATAACTTGAATAGGTCAACAACCAATAAGACAGCATAATTTGCATAGGTCAACAACCAATAAGACAGCATAACTTGAAAAGGTCAACAACCAATAAGACAGCATAACTTGAATAGGTCGACAACCAATAAGACAGCATAATTCGAAAAGGTCAACAACCAATAAGACAGCATAACTTGAATAGGTCAAAAACCAATCAGACAGCATAAAATGAATAGGTCAACAACCAATAATACAGCATAACTCGAAAAAATCAACAACCAATAACACAGCATAACTTGAATAGGTCAGCAACCAATAAGACAGCATAACTCGAAAAGGTCAACAACCAATAAGACAGCATAACTTGAATAGGTCAACAACCAATAAGACAGCATAATTTGCATAGGTCAACAACCAATAAGACAGCATAACTTGAAAAGGTCAACAACCAATAAGACAGCATAACTTGAATAGGTCGACAACCAATAAGACAGCACAATTCGAAAAGGTCAACAACCAATAAGACAGCATTACTTGAATAGGTCAACAACCAATAAGGCACCATAACTTGAATAGGTCAACAATCAATGAAATAGCATAACTTGATTAGGTCAACAACCAATAAGACAGCAAAACTTGAATAGGTCAACAACCAATAGGACACCATAACTTGAATATGTCAAAAACAAATAAGACACCATAATTTGAATAGGCCAACAACCAATAAACAGCATAACTTGAATAGGTCAACAACCAATAAGACGGCAAAACTTGAATAGCTCAACAACCAAAAAGACAGCATAACTTGAATAGGTCAACAACCATTACGACAGCATAACTTGAATAGGTCAACAACCAATACGACAGCATAAATTGAATAGGTCAACAATCAATAAGACGGCATAACTCGAAAAGGTCAACAATCAATAAAAAAGCTTAACTTGAATAGGTCAACAACCAATAAGACAGCAAAACTTGAATAGGTCAACAACCAATAAGACAGCATAGCTTGAATAGTTCAACAGCCAATGAGACAGCATAACTTGAAAAGGTCAACAACCAATAAGACAGCATAACTCGAATAGGTAAACAACCAATAAGACACCATAACTTGAATAGGTCAACAATCAATGAAATAGCATAACTTGAATAGGTCAAAAACCAATAAGACAGCAAAACTTGAAAATATCAAAAACAAATAAGACAGCATAACTTGAAAAGTCCAACAACCAATAAGACAGCATAACTTGTATAGGTCAACAACCAATAAGACAGAATAGCTTGAATAGGTCAACAATCAATAAGACAGCATAACTCGAAAAGGTCAACAACCAATAAGACAGCATAACTCGAATAGGTCAACAACCAATAAGACACTATAATTTGAATAGGTCAACAATCAATGAAATAACATAACTTGAATAGGTCAACAACCAATAAGACAGCAAAACTTGAATATATCAAAAACAAATAAGACAGCATAACTTGAAAAGGCCAACAACCAATACGACAGCATAACTTGAATAGGTCAACAACCAATAAGACGGCATAACTCGAAAAGGTCAACAATCAATAAAAAAGAATAACTTGAATAGGTCAACAACCAATAAGACAGCAAAACTTGAATAGGTCAACAACCAATAAGACAGCATAGCTTGAATAGTTCAAAGGCCAATGAGATAGCATAACTCGAAAAGGTCAACAACCAATAAGACAGCATAACTCGAATAGGTAAACAACCAATAAGACACAATAACTTGAATAGGTCAACAATCAATGAAATAGCATAACTTGAATAGGTCAAAAACCAATAAGACAGCAAAACTTGAAAATATCAAAAACAAATAAGACAGCATAACTTGGAAAGGCCAACAACCAATAAGACAGCATAACTTGTATAGGTCAACAACCAATAAGACAGAATAGCTTGAATAGGTCAACAACCAATAAGACAGCATAACTCGAAAAGGTCAACAACCAATAAGACATTATAACTCGAATAGGTCAACAACCAATAAGACACTATAATTTGAATAGGTCAACAATCAATGAAATAGCATAACTTGAATATGTCAACAACCAATAAGACAGCAAAACTTGAATATATCAAAAACAAATAAGACAGCATAACTTGAAAAGGCCAACAACCAATGAGACAGCATAACTTGTATAGGTCAACAACCAATAAGACAACATAACTTGAATAGGACAACAACCAACAAGACAGCATAACTCGAATAGGTCAACAACCAATAAGACACCATAACTTGAATAGGTCAACAATCAATGAAATAGCATAACTTGAATAGGTCAACAACCAATAAGACAGCAAAACTTGAATATATCAAAAACAAATAAGACAGCATAACTTGAAAAGGCCAACAACCAATAAGACAGCATAACTTGTATAGGTCAACAACCAATAAGACAGCAAAGCTTAAATAGGTCAACAACCAATAAGACAGCATAACTTGAATAGGTCAACAACCAATAAGACAGCATAACTCGAAAAGGTCAACAACCAATAAGACAGCATAACTCGAATAGGTCAACAACCAATAAGACACCATAACTTGAATAGGTCAACAATCAATATGACACCATAACTTGAATATGTCAAAAACAAATAAGACACCATAACTTGAATAGGCCAACAACCAATAAGACAGCATAACTTGAATAGGTCAACAACCAATAAGACAGCAAAACTTCAACAGGTCAACAAGCAATAGGACAGCATAACTTGAGTAGGTCAACAACCAATAAGACAGCATAACTCGAATAGGTCAACAACCAATAAGACATCATAACTTGAATAGGTCAATAACCAATAAGACAGCATAAGTTGAATAGGTCAACAACCAATAAGACAACATAAATTGATTAGGTCAACAGCAAATAAGACAGCATAACTTGAATAGGTCAACAACCAGTAAGACAGCATAATTTGAATAGGTCAACAACCAATAAGACAGCATAACTTCAGTAGGTCAACAACCATTAAGACAGCATAACTCGAAAAGGTCAACAATAAATGAAACAGCATAACTTGAATAGGTCAACAACCAATAAGACAGCATAAGTTGAATAGGTCAACAACCAATAAGACAACATAACTTGAATAGGTCAACAACAAATCAGACAGCATAACTTGAATAGGTCAACAACCAATAAGACAGCTTAATTTGAATAGGTCAACAACCAATAAGACAGCATAACTCGAATAGGTCAACAACCAATAAGACATCATAACTTGAATAGGTCAACAACCAATAAGACAGCATAAGTTGAATAGGTCAACAACCAATAAGACAACATAACTTGAATGGGTCAACAACAAATAAGACAGCATAACTTGAATAGGTCAACAACCAATAAGACAGCATAACTCGAATAGGTCAAAAACCAATAAGACATCATAACTTGAATAGGTCAACAAACAATAAGACAGCATAAGTTGAATAGGTCAACAACCAATAAGACAACATAACTTGAATAGGTCAACAACAAATAAGACAGCATAACTTGAATAGGTCAACAACCAATAGGACAGCATAACTTGAATAGGTCAACAACCAATAAGACAGCACAACTTGAATAGGTCAACAACCAATAAGACAGAATAACTTCAATAGGTCAACAACCAATAAGACAGCATAACTCGAAAAGGTCAACAATCAAAAAAACAGCATAACTTGAATAGGTCAACAACCAATAAGACAGCAAATTTTGAATAGGTCAACAACCATTAAGAGAGCATAACTTGAATAGGTCAACAGCCAATAAGACAGCATAACTCGAATAGGTGAACAACCAATGAGACAGCTTAACTTGAATAGGTCAACAACCAATAAGACAGAATAAGTTGAATAGGTCAACAACCAATAGGACACCATAACTTGAATAGGTCAACAACAAATAAGACAGCATAACTTGAATAGGCCAACAACCAATAAGACAGCATAACTTGAATAGGTCAACAACCAATAAGACAGCATAACTCGAAAAGGTCAACAATCAATAAAACAGCATAACTTGAATAGGTCATTAACCAATAAGACAGCAAAACTTGAATAGGTCAACAACCATTAAGACAGCATAACTTGAATAGGTCAACAGCCAATAAGACAGCATAACTCGAGTAGGTCAACAACCAATAAGATAGCTTCACTTGGATAGGTCAACAACCAATAAGACAGCATAACTCGAAAAAGTGAAAAAGTCAACAACCAATAACACAGCATAAGTTGAATAGGTCAACAACCAATAAGACAACATAACTTGAATAGGTCAACAACAAATAAGACAGCATAACTTGAATAGGTCAACAACCAATAGGACAGCATAACTTGAATAGGTCAACAACCAATAAGACAGCACAACTTGAATAGGTCAACAATCAATAAGACAGAATAACTTCAATAGGTCAACAACCAATAAGACAGCATAACTCGAAAAGGTCAACAATAAAAAAAACAGCATAACTTGAATAGGTCAACAACCAATAAGACAGCAAATTTTGAATAGGTCAACAACCATTAAGAGAGCATAACTTGAATAGGTCAACAGCCAATAAGACAGCATAACTCGAATAGGTGAACAACCAATGAGACAGCTTAACTTGAATAGGTCAACAACCAATAAGACAGAATAAGTTGAATAGGTCAACAACCAATAGGACACCATAACTTGAATAGGTCAACAACAAATAAGACAGCATAACTTGAATAGGCCAACAACCAATAAGACAGCATAACTTGAATAGGTCAACAACCAATAAGACAGCATAACTCGAAAAGGTCAACAATCAATAAAACAGCATAACTTGAATAGGTCATTAACCAATAAGACAGCAAAACTTGAATAGGTCAACAACCATTAAGACAGCATAACTTGAATAGGTCAACAGCCAATAAGACAGCATAACTCGAGTAGGTCAACAACCAATAAGATAGCTTCACTTGGATAGGTCAACAACCAATAAGACAGCATAACTCGAAAAAGTGAAAAAGTCAACAACCAATAACACAGCATAACTTGAACAGGTCAGCAACCAATAAGACAGCATAACTCGAAAAGGTCAACAACCAATAAGACAGGATAACTTGAATAGGTCAACAACCAATAAGACAGCATAACTTGAATAGGTCAACAACCAATAAGACAGCATAACTCGAATAGCATAACTGGACTTGAGGCCTGACGGATTAATCCTTCTACGTGGTGGACTTACATCAAAAATGACGTCATCGCCAAAAAGAACAGAAAGCACGCCTTGTAGAAAAATTTGCCAACAAATTATATTTATAGCTTCTGCATCCCGATGGCAAATTTTAAATGAACGTAATGTCCTTTTTGAGCACATTCAAAGTGGTATTTTTGGCTAGTATAATTTGAAAAACATAAAGAATGTTACTTCATTGCAAGCATTATTCAATTTGCAATTCATTATACTACTGAAACGTTTAAAGGATGTTTCAATTTTTTTGAAACTAAATTCTAATGCGCACAATTCACCGCACTTTTCGGGCAGATCAAGAACGCTGTCAATTCGGTCAGTAAAGTTTTTTCTTGTGTAAAATATTAACCTACCTGAATGATAGTTCCATTTCACGATCACTGATCAATTGGATTAGTGGAATAATAAATTGAAACAACAGAAAAGGCATTAGTTACTATAAGCAGTTTTTGAAATTATTCAACATACTATCATCGCTAGAAATAAAAGAAAAAGACCTCAAAAATTTGTAAAGGTACCCATTGAAAAAATTGGTGGACGTGAAGTTAACACACAATATGCGTGCACAGCCAAACCCGACTAAAGTCTCTAGTGTAAATATTTTTAAAAAATATAAAATAACATGTTTAGGTGACCAAGCTGCTCGCAAAGATGGTCTGTTGAGCGAAGTAGGCTGCAATAAAAATTTCCCAAGCAACACAAAAAAATGGGAATCAGAGAACGTTGAAGCATACTGTCATACAAAAACTCAGTTCCGCAGTTAATTGCAGATTTGCCAAGCGGAAATAAATTTACAGTTGTACTGAGAGATAATTGTTTTCGTGTTGCGAAATCGCATTGTATTTTATTCAAATGATCTCTTTTTTTCCGAAGACAAATACGAAGCTGTATACGCTCGGCGAATACTGTTATTCAATTCGAAGTACTGATTCGCTTAGGGAATGACTATAATTTTAGCTTGGTTTTCTACTAGCAAGTTGGCAACGCGAAAATTATTTGAAAGGAGATGCAACTGAATTAACTGAACGTTGAATTAAAACTGCAGGAGAAGGAAATGAAAATTAAACAGAAAACTGATCATCAATTTGGTCGTGCATTTAAAATAAGTGAACAGAGACAAATTAGGAATTTGGCGGTAAATCAAAGGAAATGGAATGCATGTACAGGATTATGATTAAGGATCAATGGCAACAGAATTTGAAGAAGAAATGAACAACTGAAAGTGATCTCAATAATGAACTAAATGAAATAGAATTTACAAGCCGAAATGAACTGTATTAAAATTGATGTAAATTTAAATAAATAGCGCTACATATAAATGTACAATATATCAAATTTCCCCCTCGACAAAAATAAACCAATTACAGTTTGGTATTAAACAGAGAATTAGGAACATATTTGCTGGTTAAATTTGCTGTAAACATATTTGCTGTTTTCCAATGAGTTTACGAATGTAATATCTTATCCGAATCTGAATCTGTGATGCATTTTCTTTTTTTTACGGTCATGCTTGTTTAACATTCCGCGTACTTGGTTGAGGCATTATATTGGTTGATGCATTATATTGGTTGGAGCATTATATTCCGATTACTTGGTTGAAGCATTATATATACTGGTTAATGTGCATCCGGGGAGAAAGTTTTTAGTTGGAGTTCAGAAGTGGGTCCTTTTGGGTTTTCCGCTGCTGTGTTTTGAATTGTTGAAATAATGGTTCTGTTTTCAATTGATTTTGTTTTAATAACTGGCAACGTTTTTGTCTTGATGTTGCTTTACTAGATGAGAGAGTTGAGGGCACGCCTGTGAGAAATTTATAGACTAATCCGATTCTGCGATTGATGGGGATGTTCTTTGTAGTTTACTGGAAGGTGGTTGATTTGTCTTGATTGTTGTTTTTCGTTTAGGTTGCTGCGGTGGTTCTTTAAAAATTTGCTCCGCGGTTGTGTGTGTGGCCAGAATTATTGACTTTTGCGACCTGGTTTTAGACGTGGTTTGTGGTGGTTGAATTTGCGGCGCAAGTACATGTTTTTTCTTCGGCATGCCGGGTGCGGGATATGTTTGAGTGGACTGACGAAACGCAGCTTGAGTTGTCTGTTATTCTTCAGTGTTTTATCTTTCTACCGCGCTCAATTTCTTTTTTTTTGCATCGCGAGCTTGTTTGGCCATAATTTTTACCGCTGTTTCACCTTGGTCGCCTGTCAGCTTAGCCTTTTGGTCTTGCATAGCCAAATCCGTCTGCCGTCCAGCGTTTTTTCAGAACTTCGCTTTGTCTGAAATGCGAATGGCGACCTCAGGTTTGCCGGGCTCTTTGACGATGAAGTTAGGTTCGTTGATTATTATAACTGAAGACGCAGGTGTTAGAACTTTGTAGAGGCCATCGAGTCTTTACTTGGAGCGTTTATTCTTCGAAATTTTCTCTGCCTGTTTGAGAGACATAGAAACTTCTGTTCTGAGCACTGGAAGACCTGGCTTCGCGTGTGTGATGTCTACAGACTCTGACTATTTTTTGGGTCATCGTTCTTTTTTTTCAGCTTCTTGTGTTAGGGCATCTCAACTCTTTTCGAAGTCCACATCACTTCGGTTACCGTCTTCCCATTTGTCTTCTGGGAATAGCTCGTCCCAGCGAACTGTTACAAGATTTAATTATTTAGTTACAATTGGTTCATATGATGAAGTACTTGATTTGTTTCTGTAGACATTTTACTAAGGGTGAGTTTTCGCTTCACGTCCAAAATAAGCTTCAAATGGTGAAAGATTGATTGTCTTTTGACATATTCGTAATTTGTGGATTCTCAAATTTATTGGGGCCTCTATGATAAAGGTGTTTGGCGCCATGGTTCTGATACATGCTAAACGGCATTTAATTGCTTTGAAATAGCCTCTCTACTAAGCCCATTGCTTTGTTTTCGTGAATTGGAGCTTCAATAAGTTGTATTTTATTATGATAAAAATTGCTCTAATTTGCTGTCAATTTTGACACCTAGCTTGATTTATTCTATCGCCCGTGGTATGCCATGCAATAACACATAGTCTTGAAGAAATTAAAGAACAGTTTGTGCGTTCGCTCTATCAAATAATTCGGCTGATGGAAATTTTTAAAAGCGATCTATACACGTATAGAAATATTTTTCTTGGTCTTTTTTGTTATATATTGGTCCCGCAAAATTTAACTGAATTTTTGCATTAGGAAATTTACAGAGTTTTAATGGTGTCCATTTGCTCGAAAAAAAAGATAGACTTTAAATTTTTACCGATCGTCATATATGGATTGCGTTTGACCGTCTTTGCCAACTGGTCTCGATGCATGTATGGCCACGATGCACGCTTGGCAATGTTGGTCATTCCCTAACTCCCAGGTTGTTTTGCATGTATAGTTTCGATACATGCGTCCATGATAGAATTGAGAAATGCTATCGTCGAGGCAAACACACCCTTTTTAACATGTAAGTCCTAGCTTTAGCTGTGTATGTTTTGGCTGATACGTCGGCATCGGTCTTGATTATCCTAGTTGATGCAATCTCATACTTTCTTCAAATTTGCATTTTTGGATTTCAAGCTGGCCATCGGTGTGCAGGTGAAAATTTTTGAAAGAGCGAATTGGTGTACGAGTTGTCTGTGAACGATGTGTTTGTGACTAACGTTGCGTCCGATCCCGGCGTCGAATGTTTGGCTGTGTTTTGCGGTTCATTAGAAGGTCCATTTTTATCCAAATATTTTATTTTAAAAGGGGTAGATTGTTTAATGTTGTGAAGCGTTTCATCATTTGAATTTGACATCATTAAGAACTGATCGAAAAGAATTGACAATACGTTGAAAGTGTGAATAATTTGAAGACGGCTGAATTGTAGGACAAGTAGAGGCAAGGTGCGAGTTTGGAACATGAGTTGCGTTGTTGAGAGCTTTAATGCTAGAATAGTCCCGTCTTAATTCGCTATTTATGCCGTCATTTTTTTATAAAAGGTTTTGGAATATTCTCGGTTCCTTGCCGCAAATGCACTACATATTGTGTCGCTGGTGTTTAAATTTTTTGCGTTCAATTCAAGCGCCTCATTTTGTTCCACCGAATTCGGGTAGTTATGAGGTTTCAAAAGAAAGCGTTTCGCGCTGCGTTTGATAGCGTCCAATCTAGCGACGTTGAATTGTTCATCTTAAAGTCGATATATTAGCTGCTTCTTGTTGCGGTTCGCACGAAATATAGTCCCCTCAAACTATTTTTTATCCAGGGAGGTGATCAATTGAGAAATCACAGGGAAGAAAACGATCGAACCATGTGGTGAGGCAACTATTATACGACTTATTTGCGCTATGCTCGCTTAATGGAAAATAAGGCCCCATGATCATTAATAACGGTAATAGATTTACCGTAAAAATAGTAATTGAAATGTTCGATTGACCAAGCTGCAACCAGTAAATCCCGTTCAATATGACTGTATCGTTCTCCAACTGTGTTTAGAAAACGCGAGGCAAATGCTACGATATGTCAAGTGTCAAGGGTATGTTGTTTTAGAGCGCATCCAAGGCCTTTTCTAGGGGAATCACAATTAATTCGGGATTTTCTGTTTCGGGAGTTTCTAGACTGAGATCAAGGTGTTTGTATTCTGTAGCTTCAGCAATTTTTAATTGAGTTTGGTTTAAGTTTATTTTCCTGTTCATCAGTTTAAATGGGCTTTGTAATTTTCTTTAAAATGTTTCGCCAAGGGTGGCAAAAACTATATTTTCTAAATTTGTGGGTTGCTCTTATAGTTGTAGAATGGCTGCTGTTTTGCTTGCTAATGGTTTTATCTCTGATTGCGTGATTCGGTGTCCCAGCTAATCAATTTGGGTTTTTGCGAATTGACATTTTGGTAACTTTCTTTGTGCAAATTTATGAGGAATTTTCTAACAAGCTGTTTGTGATCTTAAATACTTCCTCTGCACACTGTTAAAATACCACCAAAAACAGAAGGAGTTAGTTTGTCCTGTATATGTGCAATCAATGTGCTTCTGAAGTTTGGCGGGAATGTCAGTTAGGCCATCATATACCGTTTTAACGCAATGTGTGCCACTCATATCACCGCTGACTAAACTGAGGTTACAAGGGCGGGCAGTATCAGCGTGCACAATAAATTGACTGTACGGGTTTTGCAAATTCAACGTAGTCAAATATGCACTCTCTTGCAGCGCGTTTGCCAGTGTTCGCGAAATTGTTCGAATTAACGAATCAATGTGTGGCATTTGATATTTGTTTTTATGGATTGACTTATTTCAGATCTTCGATTTTATGGCCAATTTGATTGACTGATCGTTTTTGACTGTTATTACTATGGGTGAAGTACAGAATTGATTGGAGCAGGATGAAAATTGTTCCATATGTCCTCGTTCAACAACTTTTCAAGTTCGATTTTAAATTTTGTCTCGGTGAAATTGGTACAATTTATCATTTTTGGTGAGCCACTTGATAGTTTTTTTTGTGAAAATTCAAGTTTATTGTATGGTGCTTTGATTTGCAAATTTGTGTTATCGGGTCTGACAAACCTTTCGCTATGGCCCGTTTTATGCTGCATGGTGGGTCGATATTATTGATGTTCAGCTTTTTGCTCTTTATTATACCTAATTGGTCAAATAAATCATGTCCTAGAATGGGTGGAAATCCGTCTGCTGCCACAGTATTTTTTGTCGGCGAATTCGCCAATCAATAAATTTGACTGGTGTTTTCAACATCCCTATTGTTCCCACAGTGTCCTTTGAAAACAGACCTAAGGTCGTGGCTTTTTTCTCTTACCATTTTGCTTTGATACAATTAGACATGATATGCTTAGCAAGTGACAGATTAATGATTGTGCATCCACGTCCACAATCAGGTAGCAAATTACAGTTTGTTTTGCCAATTGGTTTATTTAAGTTTTGCGGTTCGATTGTATTGAAATTATCTTGTTCTATCATTGTGATGAAAATATTGTCGGAAGAGTCATATTGGGAGTCGTATTGTTCATTATAATTAAAGAAATTTAAATTCTGCTAATCTGAGTTATCTGTGTTTTCATGGTTTTCTTCATTGATTAATTGGTAACCTTGCCGTGAGTTTTAAATTATGTTCTGTGTTACAGACATACTTTTGCGAAGTGATTAAGAAGACCAGTTCAGATCATTCTGATGATGAGTGCCTCTTCAGTCCTGCCCACAGATTGACAGATGCCATTTGCTTCGCAATTGAATGTGTTTCTGTTGCGCTGTTGTGTACGTGTATTCGCGCCGCAAATTGGAGTGAGTTGTTGGATTGCCTTCACACCACCTGTGTTGTTGGATTCTGGTGCCCATTTCTATGGTAACGGCGATGCTGAAAGTTTTTTTTGATTCGACGGTGTTTCTCAAAAGTTTGTTTTGTAAGTTGTCTTTGTGATTAAAATGCCCCAAAAAATAATCTCCTTGCAGTTTTCAAAGAGTTGGCAAGCTCTTTTAGAGTGCTGTAAAAATGCTCACCTGTTTCTCCTTTCTTTTGTTTTCTCAAAAAAAAACATAACGGTCGAATATTGTGGACGAATGAAGGCGATCTCTATCATTTCTCACAATGTTAGTGTCGTGAGATTGTAGATATTGTCACGGGGAATTTTTTGTGTCAAAAGTCTGCGGCCTTCATTGCCGATGCTAAGGTAGAGATGAGAGAGGCATTTCCGATCGCATGGTGAGAATACCTGCTTCAATTACTTTCTGACATTTTAGGTCCCATTTGAGTTTGAGTTAGTTATTTCGGATTTGCCTTCACCCCTCTGTTTGTTCCATTGAGTCGTCATTTGTGGCTTCATATTTTTTGGCTCAGGTGGTAGTCAAATTTGGGTTGGTTTCCGCTCGGGAAGGGTAAGCAGTGTTATATTCTCTTGTGCCGAGAGGATCAGTTTGACTTGTACTCTCCATTTTCCCCATCTGACGGCGCTCTAGTTGCGCTCTCCCAAAAAAGCTCAATAGACAATTTTTTAATTCGCTTGATGACTGCGCCATGTCAAGCAAAATTTCCGTTCTGTAGTTAATTGCGGATTTAATGGGCGAAAGTCAACTTATAGTTGCATTAGTGGGTGATATCTGTACTCTCGGTGCAAAATCGTCCAGTTTCTAATTCAATTGAATTCTTTTTGTTCGAAGACAAAAAAGAAGCTGTATTCGCTCCGCAAACATTCTTATTAATTTCAGCGTATTGATCCGTTTAGCGAGTGACCAAAAGTTTAGCTTAGTTCTCTACTAGCTAGTTGGAAACGCGAAAAATAAGTGAAAAAAAAAGGATTCAACTGAAATTTGAATTAAAATTGCAAGAGATTGAAAAAAACTAAAGAAATTTGATCATCAATTTAATCTTGCTTTCAAATTAAATTAAGAGAGACAAATTGAGAAATTGGCGGTAAATTACAGGAAAAAGACTGCGTGTACAGACTTATGACTAATAATCCAGACAACGAAGTCTTAAG
>NC_134470.1:75890072-75970407 GCF_964194025.1 Convolutriloba macropyga
TGCTTTACCTTAGTTAACAGCTTGATTAAATTTTGCGTGAATTCTTTTTATCCGTTCTTGTCTATTTTAATTTTTCTTTCAGTATGCTCGAGAGCTTTTAAACAGCAATTACTTAGCTAAATAATCTAGAATAAACAGACCTAGTCTTCGAAATCGAAGCAACTAGATAAACCAATAAAACCTTATATTAGATGCCCGCTACTTGATTTGTTCCTATATATATAACATAAAGAATCTCGGAAGCAACTCGAATTAGAAATTTGAATACCCACAGACGTAATGCGTTCTACATAGTCATACAAAACGTTTTCAAGAATAACAAGAACATCAACATGCAAAATCTAACTACAAAAACTGATATAGCATCTGATAAAGTTTATTCAAGATGCCAGAACAAAAATGAAAAGTATGGGCGAAAAACATTGTAATATAGGGAATGTGAAACAAAATGATAGCAATTGACTGATAATCTAAAACAATTGGTTAATAGTGAGAAAGAAACGAGGAAAGGGGAAAGAGATGACAAAGGACAAAATCAAAACAAACTTCGAAGAAATTTTTTTTTTCATCTTCTTGATAGCAAAGAACAAACAACCTGAAAAAAAATCAAAATTTGTAGAATGTGTTTCAGTGAAAAAAGTCCAGTCTGGAATTCAAGTGTCGTCTTCAAAATTTGGGTGAAAAATATTAAATGATTCTTTTGCTATTACAGTCACCCACTCAATATTCGGCAGAGTAATATTAAACAACAACTGAAAAGTGCTAAAAACAAAAAAAGAACATTGTACCTGTTAGGGTGAAATGTGCAATGTCATAGTAGAAGCACCTAAAGAATAGTTTTTAATTAAAAGTTGATAAAAAAAACGACAGCAAGAGCTAAAAATTATCAAAAAAATAAAAAATCGGCAAAAATCGGCAAGATTTGCTCAAATATATTGCAATATAAATGAAAAGTTCAAAACAAAGTTAAAAACAATGACTCAAAATCAAAACCAATCAATTAATGTCAACCAAAACTGCTAAACATAACCGACTAACGTCGGGCGAATTGCTCTCAAACGACCGGCGGGCGGTTGTCAGCACCTAGCCACTGTTTAGTGAGGTTAGCTTTCGCTTGATTGAAGAGGCGTGAGGCTAGGGTAATAGACGATATTATCACGCCACATAACAACCGCTGAAGTCAACAAAAGAGTTAAGGAGAGAGAGAGAGAGAGAGAGAGAGAGAGAGTGCCAGGTAAAACGTGAGCTAGAAAGAGAAGGAAAGAAACGCCAACCAACACACACACAGAGAGAAAGAGAGAGAGAGAGCTAGAAATTTTTTCCATGAGATTCTAGCCTTGTTAGTAACTAAATCATATAAAAAACTGAAAGTGCGAAATTCAGAAGAAAACTTTCCACATTTCGCAGTGACGAAAATGTTCAAAGAACATTTTTTGCCTCTGAATTTTTGTCATGTAACCCATCTGCAAGACTTAAAAAGCTTCGTTGGCCAGTATTAATCGTTAAACTCAAAAAGGACTCAAAAACTGCAAATAAAATGACAAAAATTTCAAAAAAGAATTGAAAAAATCATAAGTTTTATTAAAAAATTGATAAAATTTGTGATAAAAAAGTTCAAAACTATTCTATCGCAATGAAAATTGTTCAGTAACCTATTATCAAAGCCTATACGAGGTTTGTTGGGGCTGGAAGAACTTAGATAATGACAAATTTTGAAAAATTTGAAAAAAAATTCAAGTTTTATCCAACAATTGCTAAAAATCGTTATGTTCATATGTTGAAAAACATTCTATTACCACTAGAAACTATGCAGCAATGTATTATCAAACCCTTCAGGAGGTTGTCTGAACCCTGAGGCTGAAAAATCTTGAATAATGAAAATATAAGTAAAAAAATTTTAAAAATATAGCAATTTTTGTCAAAAAAATGCAAAAATTCGTGATGTTTAAATCTTGAAAATGATTCCATTACTTCTAGAAACTACATAGTAACCTATTATTAAACCCTCGAGGAAGTTCCTTGGCTCTTGAGGCTGGATAAACGTAAAAAACGACAAAAACTTTCAAAAACATTGAAAAAATTTGCAAAATTTATCAAAAAATGCAAAAAATTCGCAGTGTTGAAATGTTGAAACCATTCTATTACCACTAGAAACTATTCAATAACCTATTATCAAATACTTTAGGGCTGCTAGGGCTGAAAAAACTTAAAAAACTGACAAAAATTTTCAAAAATCTTGAAAAAAATTGTGAAAATTAGTATAAATTTGCGTTTTTAGCTAGCGGTTGTTCGTCAGTAGCTAGCCACGGGTGGGGTGAGGGTGCACGGGGGTGCCGATGGGGGTGGCGACAGTCGGGTGGGGGGGGATGGGGGGCAACAGGGCGGTGGGGGGGGGCAATAGTGGGGGGGTCAGCAGTGGGGGGGTGGGGGTTGGGGGTGTCTTCAACCTCTAAGAACCGCTGTTCACACCATAAGTATAAGACTCCAAAACTGTTTGAGCTGAAACAGAGCTAAAAAGCTCTAAGAGCACTTAATGCCCGCTGGGCGCTACCTGTTTATCCCGTTTTTGAGGACGAAAAGTCAAAAGCGTCAGACGAAAAATTGGTCAAGCGAAAAATCGCATAAAAAAAAAGACCGACAGGACTAATATAATTGCTACAAACTTCGTTTGAGAGCAATTAAAAATTAATACCACAGAAAAAACTCCACAAATGCCACAAAAACTGAAAGTTAGATCTAATAGTGTACTATTTGCTTGAATTGGTCAAAAAAGCATCCAAACGCATTATTACTAGTTAACATCACTGGGAGAAAAACTTTTCAGTGAAATTGTTAAAATTGAAAATTGAAAAAACAGCTGTCAAAAAGCCGAATGTGATCAAAATTTTTCCATGACTTTTTTTCCGATCGCTCTCAAAAATGTGACATTAACATAAAACCACTTTTTGTTCTCTCTGTCTTCATGTTTTTCAGCAATTTGACCTAAACACTTTGTTTTAACGGATTCCCTTTCCTGTTATAACTACACTCCAACAAAATTACGGATCAAAAAATAGGTTCCACATATACTCCTCTTTGAGTTGTAAAAATAGGGCAGCTAAAATAGCCGATCGAGAAGATGAGCTCGGCTGATAAACATACTCGTCTCGAAACTTTCTTTCAAGCTAAAAAATCCTTCAGTGTATGTGACCATATTTTTTTTCACATTACATCATTTAACTGGAAAAATTTCCAACCCCGATCCCTTTCCCGAAACCCTACCACTAGCTAACTAATCTTTTAAATTGTACCGCCTTATTAAAGAATTGAAATGGATTGAAATGACAGGTGAATGCGTTATGGAATCGAGCTGGGTCAATTAATTCGAACAATGAGGGAATTTTATAAAAAAGAATTTCAGTTTTGACTGACCTTTGATCTGCTTCAGAGTCTTCTGAATTATCTCCTGACAGTCTTTGGGTCCTATGAAGTGGTCCAGCTCTACTGATCTGGCCACACTGCTGCCACCCGAGGAGGACCCAGCACCCTTACTCTGCTTGTTCAACAACCACATGGCAGACAGGGTGTCACCTAGGATCACACCGAACAAATCCACCAACACTAAACCGGGTGTACATGTACGACCACTTTCTGAAATTCTCTCGTGTCAAATTCTCTCACGATCACACGATTTTTTTGAGAAGGTTTAATTTGATAGAGCAGCCGGTTCAAAAAGTCATGTTTTTTTCCCAACTCAACTTTTCGAGGAATAGTTTGATTATTAGTTGTTTTCATCATGTATTAGTCTTCTATATGATGACTAAATTCACTTAGAGGGCTTCAAATGACGGCATTAGAGGTTATTATACACCACAGTAACCCCTAATCCAGTTTGAAGAGAAAAAATACACCAATTTGGTGCCTTTTTATTTGATTTTTAGTAGTCAACTTCCGCCACTTGAGTTCAGCTGCTGACACTTTTGAATGAGGGCGAAATTTAGATAACGCAAAACAAAAAAGTCGAGGACGTGAAGGTTACTCAAAAAGTCATAACGGTCAAGTAAAAATTTTTTATTAAAAAATCACCCCTGTTATAATAATTGCTTCAAAGATCGTTCGAGAGCATTTTTTTATTTGAAACAAAAAACCAGCCAAAAAGGTCAAAAATTTACTGTCAATGAGTGTTACAGATGATGTGACGCGTTTGAAAACAATTAGAGAACGACTTGAAAATCATGATGAAAAGTGTCGTTTTGGGGTTTGTAGTGTGAACAAATGTAATTTAAAAATGAGCGTCAAACGCGAAGTATGACTCCACGTCAACCACAACCTAAAACAAGGATTTCATAGGAAGTTTATATTCTTATTGAATTGTGAAAGTTCCAAGTACTTAATGGGCGTCAAACTAACGATGTCAATGCAGGCGGTAACCCCTTATTTACAATTTACATTGCAAAAATTGCAATCATATTGTCTGCAAGAATTGCCCAATGGAAACTATATTTTGAACGCACTTAATATTCTTGGACAGAGTCTTATTTTAGACGGAAAAATGTTGCATTTGGTGGGTGCCTTGTTCAGCTGCTTCAATTATGACAGCTGAGTATCTTAGGTGACTCGGCAGTAGAGCATTTAGAGAAATAAAGTTTTCGAAACGTTTATGGAATAGATTTTCGCTTAGCACTATTTTATTATTCTAATAGTTTTTCAGAATGATTCCACGCGCATGATCCCACATATATAATAGTTCAATTGTTTGGCTTCTGTTATAGTGAAATCTCACTTCTCTGGTTTCTGTTCAATCGCAGAAACAATAGGTCAACAATGACCTGTTTACAGCTGTCCTTTTCCATTACTTCCCATATTTCAAAATGTTCTTTCCGCGAGCAGCATTGCTCTTTTTGTTGAAAATTAATTATTTTTTACGTATAAAACTGTGAAAATCAGAATGTGGTTGCATCAAACTGTGGTTGCATCAGAATGTTTCACAAACAAAACAGTCAATAAGTCAAACTATTACGGCTCTATCTCATCAAACAAACTAACTTACGCCGTTTTTCCATTTTTATTCCTACCAAAACGGAGCTAAAAAGATTTTGATTGATGAGTAATGCTGAATAATTTATGAAGAAAATTGGCTTTCGAAACTTTTCCTAAAATTCCGTTCTTTTGTTTGTCTTTTGAATCTACTCTATTTCTAAGCAAGCACCTGCCGATGAGGAATAACGTGAATAAGAAACAGAAGGGGCGACGAGAGAGCCCGAAAAACTGTTCAGTTTCTGGTTGAGTTGTCTGTTTAACCACCTTTTTCTGTAGGTATAAAAAATTAGGACTCTAGCGCATAAAATCCATGAAGATTTGACCGTATATTTTTCATCAGTTAAGATTTGTTATTTGGTTAAATAGGAAGTTATTGTATGGTCTGGATAGTACCCAATAAGGGTCAACTAGAGAATATTTTCCATTGCGTTTCAAAAAGAGTCAATTTTGTGGCTTTTTGTTGTAAAAATTTTAGTTTTTATAAAACAGTAGTTATTTATTTCATAAATAAAAACCAGCGGAGCGACGACAGAACCATGTACTCAGATAGTCTGAGATTATTATGAAGACTGGTTATAGAAAAATATGAAGACTGGTTATAGAAAAGACTGGTTCACATTCAATTACGGATGCTTGAGCTACAATAACAGTAATCTGCCAGTGTTGTCCACAAAGGGCTTTAAGAGCCATTTCATGGACAAGACTGACGATACAAAATGACCTACACTGACAGAATGTGGTCAGCAAATTTAACAGAGCATAAAGAAATTTCACATTCTTTAATTCCAACATTTTTTTCTAGTTCCCTTATGTGTTTAATCAATGACTAAGTGCACAAATATCCCTCTCCCACAATTGAGATTATATAAACAAGGGCAAATTTTTCTAATTTACGAAAATCTTAAAATCTAATTACTGAAGTCGTCAAATCTAATTTCATTTTCCTTTTGAAAACACTTGCAATAATCCGTCAGTGTTTTAACTGAAACACGTTTGTGGACAAGACTGACTTATTCCCCTCAAATTATTTCAAACTAAGCCGGTTTAGCAAAGATAAGTTTTTTCCACAGAATTAATGCATTAAGATTGCGCGTAAAATCCACTTGTACAAATTTGTTTTTTATACCTGATTTGGGGGGTTTGTACTGACAACTAATGTTCGGATAAGTTAACCTGAACATGGACAGTATAAAAGACAAATGTTTAAGGCATCATGAGTTTTAGTCATCTCCAATGTAATGCAAACAAAAGACTAAAAAGCCGATATTTTGTGAATTATCATACGGGTGCATATGTGGCAAAACCAATAAGTTTTCTTTTCAAAAAAGATTTTGAAATCTTTCATACAAACAGAAAAATAGGGCTTCGAAAGATCAAGTTTCAAAGTTGCAATAACTAAAAAAATAATGTAACTCTATTATTGGTACGTTTTCTTTACAGCTTGATTCATTTATAACAAACCTGAAATGAAAACAAAGTTTAAACTTTGAAAACTGCTGCTCGCGCCGACAACAAAGGAATTTATTGTTATTTTTATTTTTTTTTCAAGTTAAGAAGCAACTCTTTCAGAAATTTTAGTTAATTGATGAATCAATGTTTGAGCAGTGAAAACGAGCGCACTCTCAAAAATGAAAGATTGCCACAAATTTGTTTAAATTCTAAGATGAATTGCTGGTGATAATTGTTGCAAAAAAATCAAAACGCAGAGCAAATACAAAATGAAAGAAACGTATCAACGTTTGAGCATAATAGCAAACGTCTGAATTTGAACCAATTGAAGAAAAAAGCAAAGAATTGAACAGTAAATCGACATGAGGAAATACTACAATATTCGTTTGGATTGTTTAAAGTTAACTTTTTTCGTTGGTTCCTTTGTTTGATTAACTTTTACTTTGAAAAGCCAATAAACATATCAAATTCAAAAAACGCATCATTTATTTAAAATAGTGCTTAAAACCGTCCAAGAAAATTGCAAATATAATGCATTGCGCTTGGGCTGAAAAAATTTGATATCGAATGATGATTCTCAAAGCTCTTGGTAAAATTAAATTTTAATATATTTGATTGTGTTATAATCGGCCCTCAATAATCTATAATGATCAATAACAATCAGTATATTATATTATATTATCGATGATATAATATATATTATAATTCTCACGAGGCGGTTAAAAACTCAATTTTATTTACCGAATCTAAGGAATTTTTATTCTTGGTATCATGCACGTTAAAACACAATAAATACGATTTTTTAAATCGGTTGCGCTGCACAATTTAATTGAATAACTCAATATTTACGCAATTTGCTTAAGATTTTCTGAACAATAATCAAATATTGCCTCTGAAATAGATTTTTCCATTTGTACAAATTGGCGACAATAATAAATGGGATATATAGTATTATCACGTGGCCAATCTTGAGTTTTTGTTTTCAGACGAGAGAGTGAAAAAAGTTCAGGAAAAAATTGATTCTCGTATCACAAATTTTGATTCATAAAAAAACAAATCACAAACAAATTAACGTGATAATCAGTCTAATGTTTTCTAAGCATTTCGTTTTCGTGGCTGACATTTTTAATTGTTCCAACCCCTCTTGAGGGGGGAGGAACTATATACTCAAAAAGGTTTTTTTTTCAGTCAATTTTGGCCGATTGATATATTCATCGTGGAGAGTTGAGACTGGTGTCATTAGAAAGCTTGTCCAGCGTATAATATGGAATTAAAAGATTTTTCTGATTTTCGTTTATTAAAGGGAGTTATCGAGGTTTAAACTTTTGAGAAAATATAGTGAACTCTTTTGAATTTATTCACATTTTCCAGAATTTTTGACTAAATTTTCGCTAATTTTTCTAAGACTTGTTAAATTTTTCAAAGACAGTGTTTTTGATTTCATAGCAAGACAGAAATATTGTCGACTATGTTTATTTAATTTTTTTTTGTCAAAACCTCTGGTTAAATATTTCAAAATTCAGACTTTTTCATCAAAAATAGCACGAAATAAGTTCCTTTAGTCCACTTTGATTAAATTTGCAGGAAGCACACATCCAAACACCACCAACAAAATCTTTTTGTACTGAAAAAGGGGCTATTTTTGCTTAAACTCCCGTTGCGAGTGCTCCGTAATTAAAACTTTGCCGTTTTTCTCAAACTTTACTCGTTGATTATTAAAAATGCTGGTATTTTTTTTGATTTTTTTTAGTAACAATATATCTATATCTGTTAAATTCGAAAATTAATTGTTCTTAATGGACAAACAGCATTAGCAGAGATGGTTTTTGAACACACTTGGACTGTTACAATCCAAAAACAAAAATCGAATTGTAATCAGTTGGTTTTTTTAAGAAAAATTTCGATCTTTTTTATATATTAATTAAATAACGGAACATTTCAAATAAAAGCTCACTAGTGATAGGTCCAAATTGATTTTTAATAATCTCCAATTTTTTGTATCCTGTTTATTACTTGAAAGCTTATAGTCGTTCTGATTTTTAAAATGTTTTGATTTTTAAATAAAAATGGCTTATTGAATTATGCCTCCATATTTCTTTCAATTTGGTCAATTTTTAGCTTAGTTTCAGCAATGAAAGAACGCTTCCTCTTTCTACTGAAGTCATATTTATTATTTACTGCAGTTTTAAACCTTAAATTATGGTTTTCTGGCTTTGATATTACTAGATTTCACAAATTTTTTCATTTTCAGGTATTTGCTTATTTTTCACATTTTCTAGTTTTAACACATTATCACGTTATTGACAGTTCAAATATCACATTTTTGGCGTTCAAAAGAAAACACAGTCGATAATATTAAAATCGTTAAGGATATAGACTCTGGTATTAACGGCTTCGACAATAGTTTCTCAAATAATTTAATTGAATTTTTTAATTTTGTCTTTAACTGTCGTTTTTACTTTGTTTTTTTTTATTCGTATGAAGTCTCTCAAAAAATGACCCGGTTTCAATGGTTTTTCATGGTGGAACATATAGGAGAATACGGATTTTTTGAGAATAGTAGATAGTTGATGGCTTTCATGATTTTGAAAACAATTGTTTTCCAAAATTTAAAAAAAAACATTTTCGCAATTTTGTCCTTTATTGTCTGTTTGTTACCTATCCTCGTTAATTACGGGCCAAATTTGAAATAATTATTGTCAAGGGAAGGTGTCAAAGGGACTGTTGTCACAAATTCTAATGTTTTTAAAGAATTCTTTATAACTTCACTGGCTTCGACACTGGTTCTTCACAAAAAAAAGTAAATTAATTTTTGAATTTTGTCATATTTTACGTTCTTTTGGTAGGCGTAAGATATATTCTGGCTAGTTGCACATCTTGAGTTATTTTTGGAAGAGTGAATAAACCTATTTGATTATTTCATTTGGTAATTAATGGCTTTCATGTCTTTGGAAATAATTTTTTTTTCGAAAAAAAAACAAAAATTATTTATTTTTGATTTTTTTTCTTCTTTGTCTACTTTTTATCAGGTTTTAATATTGAGAGGCCACATATTAGGTTATTGGTGTTTAAAAGAATTGCAATTAAACATATATTGAGGGCCAAAGTATGGCTTTACGCTTCGAAAACGTTTTCTGGCGAAATTAACTGATTTTTTGTTTGATGTCTATTTCTAGTTCTTTTTGTAACCGCATGAAAATTGAATACCGACAGTTCTTAATTCCCATCTTTACAAAAACTGGTATTCGTTGAACTGTGGGATATTGTATTTAATTTCCAATGGTTTTCAATAATTTGAAATTGTTTTTTAAAAAAAATCAGTGAATTTTTTAAATTAACTGTTTTTGTTCTCTTGTCTAATTGTTACCAATTATCTTCATATATTTTCTGGCCAATTACAAGTTATTTTGTTTTTTTCACTTTTATCTGACGCTGTTTTGACTTTGTTATTAAGTTTTGTTTTTCAGAACGGACATGTTTTATGATGTAATTAATGTTTGTTGTTGTTGTTGTTGTTTTATTTTGCTGTTCGTCTTGACTCGCTTTCTTAATATTGGCATATCTCATGAATCTAATGCATCACTTTTTATTCCACTTTGTTATTTGCTTTAAAGGCTATCTTTTCGTTCATACACCAATTTCTTTTGAAAAATTCCTGAATTTTTTGGGTTTTCTATCTGTTCCTCATTTGGTAGACAATTATGCCAAAATTGTGGATGAACGGGTTCGGAACCCTTTGTGCAATCGCACATTACCGAGCCTCCTTGTTTGTTCTATATTTGATTTTTTATTCGAATATTTTGTTCGCCCAATGATTACTCCAAGCATTGTGACAAACTTATCTACAAGGGTATAAATTTTGCTGTTTAATATATTCACCCAGGCTCTTACTTTAGGCTCAAACACAGAAAAAGGTTATCATTTACTTTTTTCAGTTTAATCTGCTGTTGTTTTCTTTATGGCAAGTTTTTCAGCCTCGACCCTAAAAGAAATCAAGCAAACAGTTCAAAATTTAGCTCGATTTATCATATATATTAACCGCAGTCTTTTAGAACTTATTTGTCAATAACTATTAAAAATGCATTACCGATCAACTACTTATTTAGTGATTGCACTTTCCTGTTGCATTATATCTTTCTAGTCGCATAAAGGGTGTCCTGTTTTTTCACCCCTATTCTTTTAACCCCCTATATTTTAACCCCGATTTTTTAACCCCTACATCATTTAACCCCTCAATTATTTAACCCCTATATTGTTTCACCCCGATTTTAAGCTTCCTATAATTGAGGATAACTAAGCCTCAATTAAATCTATTTTAATTAATGGAGATTAAAATCGGGGTGAAATGACTGAGGTGTGAACATACTTTTCACACCTCAATCATTTCACCCCGATTTTAATCTGTAAATTCATGGATCATAATTGTCAAGGACATAGAGCTAACGACACAATAGTTTAATGCAAACCTATAACAATTAGCGAATTAGTTATCTCAACAAATCCTTAATGGGGCAATTAAAAGCAATTGAAAAGTGGATGGAACTCAAGAACATTTCTTGTTTTATTGCATTTTGAATTCAGCATGATAACTGCTGACTTTGACTTTACTATTTCCTCAAAAAACAAAGAAATATTGGTTGTAGAAGGCCATGAGTTTTATGTTAAAAGATTCAATAAGTTTACCACTGCCTGGAATTGCTCAAAATGTCAAAGTTACAAGTGCCGCGTTTCCGCTTTAACACAAGATGACCAACTTATTCGCGTGAACGGTGAGCACAATCATAGTGCTTCGATTGGAAAGCCGGCCACCCGAAAAGTTATAAAAGAGATTAAAGCCCTGAGTGAAAACCTAACACCCGCAGCAGCCGTCGCTTCCGCAATTTTACCAGTAACTGACGTTCTTTCGACCCAGTTTGTATTGCCGTCAAAACTAAATTTAATACAAACCTCGAAGCGCTTGAGAAAGGTTATACAAACAGTTTCAATTCATGAGCCATCGGACCGGCACTTTGATATGCCTGATAGGTTTCAAGAGTCTTTGCGTTATGACAGCGGAAAAGATTACCACGAGCGTATTTTAGTTTTTGGTGATCCCTATATGACATCGGTTCTCGAAAGCTCCAAGTTTTGGCTTGGGGATGGAACGTTTAAACTATCGCCCAAAAATTTCTATCAAATACAAACACTTCATGTTCTGTGTATTGCCCCTGCTTGTTTATATGCCCTCCTTCCCAACAAAACGGAAAAAACGTACAGCCGATTACTTGACGCCTTAGACACCTTTGCCCCAGATTGTAAGCCGGATAAGGATCTGTTTGATTTTGAAATTGCCCCTATTAATGCCTTTCAAAAACATCATCCAGCTTCAATGTTGTCGGGCTGTTATTTCCATTTAACCCAAAATTTTGTTAGAAAAATTGGAGAACTTGGACTAAAAAAGCTGTTGTCAGAAAATCATGAAGTGGCCCTGGCGCTTAAAATGATCCCTGCTCTAGCTTTCGAAAAAAATGAGCAACTAGAAAAATCTTTTGAACTAATTGTAGAGGAAACAACTAATGTGGCGGATCAGCAGAATTTAGATAGCTTCGTTATTGAGAAAATAGACGAGCTTTGTTTATATTTCCAAATAAATTATATCAAGTGTCCACTGTAGAACCGTCCTGCCACACTCCCCCACAAATATGGAATCAAAGAGCCGCAGCCATTGAGGGAATTGCCAGAACAACCAATGCGGTCGAGGGCTGGCATTATGGGATACAGCCTTTTTCAGCGGATCCTATCTCGGAATTTGGAAACTTCTGACTAATTTACAAAAAGACGCTGCGGTGCAAAAATTAAACTTCTGAATGCCTCATCCGGTCACAAATTCCCAAAGAAGAAGTATGAGAATTTGAAAGGGAAAGTGCAAAACTTGATGCAAATTTACAGGGATGAAACTGATATTCATTTTTTCAGGGCATTTGCCAGTTTGACTTAGTTGTGTATTTATTGTGTATTTTATTGGGTTTGTTTCTGTGTTAATTTAAATTCGAAATCCATATTAATATTTTTGAGTTGGCGCCCTCCTTGCGTCCTCACGGAGTTACGACGAAGCCTCATACCGTGACTCATTAGGGAATTTGATCCCGGGCGTTAACCCTATGATGGGACCCCTAATTGGAAACACAGTTTTGCAACATTTAGATATGAAGCTTGCACAGCGTAGCTGCTAGCAAAAATATCAATCTGGATTTCATTGGAAATTCTGTTAAATACACGGTTGAATTTTGTTTTGAATTGCTATTTTATGCCTGTTCAGAGAGTAGGTTTTAAAGTTTAGCTTACATCCGTTCATTTGAAAAGTACCGGTTCTTCCGTCTTCTAGACTAGGACAGTTTTTGAACTTTTTTGATTCAAATCAAAGTGCAACATAAAAGAGGTCAGAGGTAGGTCAGAGTTGTCAACTGTTCTTTTTCGATCAAAGGCACTGTTCTAAAAAGCAGTCTCACTGTTCGCAAGCTGTTAAATGCCGCACTTTTGAAGGTCACTAGTTTTGTGTTATTTAAGTCCTTTGAACTTTAGCTTTGCTAATTGTTCTTTTGGATGCCGAAATAGATAAAACATTTCGGTGTTAAACCGATTTCGGGGTGAATAAATTGCGGGGTTAAATGACTGAGGGGTGATTATATACGGGGTTAAATTATAGGGGGTTAAATAAATCGGGGTGAAAAGAAGTAGAACCGCATAAAGAACTTATGACTAAAGTTTACTCTATTCATACTGAATCTACAGCGTTCATTTAGCCAGGTTTTCAAAGAAACTTGATTTGGGAAGCAATCAACTGTTTTCTGCAAGTATTCTGTCTATTATTTAAGTTTTCAAGTTTTCGCTCTCTAACTTGAACTTGATTTAGTCTTGATTTGGGGGTGGAGCACCGGGGCAACAGTAGGGGGGGGGGGGGGTGTTTAACGGGTGGGGGGAGGGGAGGGGACGGGGTGGGGGAATCTTAAACCTGTAATTTTAGGCGTTATAAAAATTGTTGTCAAACAAAACGTAGTCTTCAAAACTTTAACCACTATTTCAATTTTTAAAAAACACAGACAATCTTATATGGGCGCGCGAGCAAAAAATCTTAACCCATTTCATTTTAGTGCTCACAGAAAAGCTGCACGGGAAGACAGTGAACAAGCCCAGATCAATCAAAATTTGCAGCGAACCAATCTCTACTTCTAACAAGACACCGCTAACATCATTGTGCCATTTACTTTTTTTCGCATAGTTCACAAATTGATTTTTTTTCAGTTCACTATTGTGCAAAGGACGCTTGTTTAATCCTAATTGTAATGAGAATTCTATGAACCGCCCTTCACACCACAAGTATAAGTCTCCAAAACAGTTTGAGCTGAAATAGAGCTGAAAGGCTCTAAGAGCACTTAATGCCCGCTGGGCGCTACCTGTTTATCCCGTTTTTGAGGACAAAAAGTCAAGTGGGCTAGACGAAAAATTGGTCAAGCAAAAAATTGCATAGAAAATACCAACACGACCAATGTAATAGCTACAAACTTCGTTTGAGAGCAATTAATGAATACCGAATTTTTTGAGGACGTTGTTTCAGAAAAACCCATTGAGCATACCCCAATTTCCAACGATCGAGATGAACCGAAATTAACACAAAGACAGAAAGCCGAGAAACATTTGCATGTCAGCGTGTTGGTTTACCCTTTCCATGACGAAGTTCACGATGGGCTGATGGATGTTATGTTTGAGGGAAATTACAGAGAGCAGTGCAATTTGGAATTCGACTGTTGGTTTAATCAGAAGATAAATCACAACATCACTGCCAGTTTTATCAAGGCTATGGATGTTATTATTATTTGCAATGAGGGAATCACTTGTTTCAGGGAACTGCTTCTGTTGACATAGAAAGGTGGAGAAAAAATCGATGGAGGGGGGGGGGGGAGAAGGATCAGACGAAAAATCGGTCAAGCAAAATATGTTGTCCGAAACCATTCAAAGTGGTCTGCGGCTGGGGTGCCGGTTTAAATTTTCGAGTTTGGAAACTTTCAAATAGCATTAAAAATTTTTGATAGCATTTTGCAAATTATACACCTTCCGAAAAATCGGCCCTAACTGGTAGAAACCGTTAGTGAAACTGGTTTTTATACTGGGCGATTCTTTATATCTGATGAGAAAGCTTGGAAATTATGTTCGTACAAAATCATATACAATCATTAAATACTTAGGAACGAATGGAAATGATCCCAAAATAGTTTTTCTACTGTCAACTTTTCACTGCTTATTGCACGAAGCAAATAGTCTCTTGGAAAAAAGGGAACGAAGACGGCAGATTGCCAGAGACTAGCCCCGAATTATTTTGTTGTCAAACATATCTCAAAATGACCCCAAGGACCAACAACAAAATTCATAATTAGAATATAGAAAATTTCGAAATATCTTTCATAATTATATTCCTAGAACAATCTAATTTGGGTGGATTAAGATTCTCAGCCTAAACTTGGTAATTGACTGCAAAAGTATTTTTTTAAGTTCGGTCATTTGTGTACGGTCAAAATTTTTTGACGAAATTGTCTGAAAACTCAAATAAAAAGAGTAGCAAGTAACAAATGACTTCATGCACACAATTTGGTTGCTGACTGGTTGAAGCCACCAAAAAGGACCCTTTATTTTTTGGCGTGTGATTTCGTAACCAAAAGCAAAATTGAGATCAGCAAAATAAAAATGGTGGAAGGTATTGTCCTTTACAGAGAATTTCCAATGATGATATCAAAAAAGAGAACAGGTTATGAAAAAAAAATTAGACAGTCAATTAGAAATCCGATCAGAAAAATCGGTAGAGCAGTGAAAACTGAGGCTAAATTGCCGGATGAATAAAAGTCCACTACAATTCGTTCTTTGCTTGATTTTCCGTACTGTCGAGACTATTTGGATTTCATTGCAAAATTTATTAAAATATGTCAACAGGTCTTGCAAAAAACGATATTCCAACAAAGTTCAAAATTTTGATTATAAAAAACAATGAGACCGCTAACGAACTCAATATTGCTTCGTGTATATTAAGAAAAAAGTCAATAAGGCAAGAAAAAGAGTGGTGTTATAACATAAAACTGAAGAAAGGTTCGATAGACCCAAACATCCCGCTTTAAACAGAAGAATTCGACCAAGAATGAAATATCAATGGATTAGGAAAACCATTCAGAAAAAAATCTTAAAATCAAGAAAATAGCAAAAACTGAATTACACAATTTAAAATAAGAGTTAAAAAATTTCACGGCTCCAGACCACGTGCTTTTTCGCTTCACATCTTTCAGCGTGACCAAAATTGGCACTTCAATTGGACAATTAGAGTCACAACTCGTGAAAATATGTGAACAGATCTTTAAAAAACATATTTGGAAGAATTCCGTGATCGACTCGAAGAGCGGTCTGCAAAATACTTTGTCCTGCAAAATAATTTAATCTCCAAAAAGCCAAAGAGAGTTTTCTTCCAGCAAATAAGAGTAAAAAAGCTCGGAAAACAATTGGGAGGTCATAATAGTCTAAGAAACTTGTCTACGATTGTAGAGAAAAAGGAAGGACCGCAAAAAAAATAATAAGAATAGTTTATATGTTTCTACATTTTGTCTCCTGGTTCTCGCCAAAAAAACGTTATATACCATCGAAACAGTTGTCAATTTCCATGAAAACACTGCTTAAAAAATGGGCTTCTTTTGAAATCCCGCTCAAGGCAGTAAAACAGAAAATAGAAAAACAGATGAAAAACCTCAAATCATTCCTTGAAAGCCCCTCTTATCAAAGCAGCTTAAAAAGTCCCCAAACTAGAATAAAACACATAATAACTACCCAAAAACTTCCTATCCTCTGTCAAAACATTTCAAAATCAAATTATTAAAATATCATAATTAAACCTCTTATCAAAAAAGAAAAAAACTAATTAAACAGGCGCATGTGAATAAAAAAGGCCGGCCGAGAATTTGTTCCAAGACTCAATTTCTGGTTCTCTACGAAACAGTTATGTGAACATAAACTGCTCTTTTTTGCTCTGCTCTTCAATTTTTGTTCAACAACCGAACAACTTCAAAATTTTGCAAGCTTTTCATTGCCTGCTTCTAAACTCACTCCAATAAAATGGATTAGACAAAGGACTTCTCCAATACTTAAAAATGACATCGCCCCAATACAATTTAAAAAATTAGAACTGTAAAATCAGAGAACCTATACAATCAAAATTCTTTGGATTGTAGAAAAACAGAGCGTCAATACAATCCAAATTTTTTATTGTAAAAATACAATGATAACCCACTGACAATACGCTGCCAAATACGCTACCAAAACGGTACCAAAATGAGCTGGCTGAGAAGTTTTCGGCCAAATTTGGGCAGAATCCTTCACACTTTTGGATTTTTTTGTTAGGAAGAGTACTTGTTAGCGATAAAAAGGCGAAGTAAAGATGCAGAGCCAGGCCACGAACTGACAAACTTGATAATTTCAAAAAAATCGAGATAGGTTTAGCACTGTTTCTTTAAATGAGTTTTTAATGAAAAATGTTTTTGCTCAACGTTATTGCTTAACGTGCAACGCAAATGAGCCTCGGCCAAATAATAATTTTTTAAAAAATGTAAATTTTCAATACTTTTGAAGGCTGTATAAACTTCATTCTATTGCAGGTAATATGGAAACAGTTCCCAATGTGCTTGGGTTATAGATCGGACCTCAAGCAGGCATTTGGAAACGACCCTCGCAGATGGAGAAAATCTGATCAAATTTGGGTAGCTTTTTCAGAGGAATCTGCCCTCAACCCTAGGTCATGGAAACCTTTCCAAGAAAATCCAGTGCTAAACAAATGGTTCAACCTCAGAACGCAACTCGAGGTCTGAGGTTCGATTCCCGGTAACAGCAAAGAAATCGAAAGATTTTTGCTGGATGGTTTCGAATTGTTGGCACGTTTGGAATGATAGATTCAAATTGGGAAATCAACTTATCCAGAGTTTACAAAGTAAAGTTCATATATGGGGTAGTGGGTTCAGAAAACGATGTGTGTCACATAATCCTAACATTGTCAACCACGGACCGGTTGAGGCGTTGTACACAAGCTATTACGATGTTGCTCAGAAGCAAATCAGTGACTGCAAGTTTTATTTTGCGTTTGAAAACTCAAATTGCTCTGATTATGTCACTCGATTAAGTTTTTCAACTCGATCGAAACGGGATCGAAAAAATTTGGCGGATCATTTCAAAAGTCTGGCACCCTGTAACCGAGAAAAAACCTTCCGGTGATAAATTTGAACCTGTTTAAGTTTCTGCTGCGATACTCAGGTTTAGACCTTGATTTATTAAAGGACTTTAAAATTGGCTCAAAATTCACAGTCGCACTTTCCAACCTAAAGTCCAGCAGAAATAGTTTCATGTTGTCGAGGTCTAAACCAGCGTGTAGAAATAAACTCAAGGATGTTTCTTCTTTTGATTTTCCATGTGCAATTTTCAATCCGGTAGATTACTTTAAAAAAAATCTAACGTTTCCAATTTTTTATTTGTTTCAAAGAATTTACTTAGGTTGATTATTTTAACAAACTTTGATTCATCAGCAGACGAAGGAAGCCGCAAAAGTTTTTGATAGTATTTTCCATAGTTTTTTTCATAATATACATAAGCCGATTAACGGCAGACAAATTTGTCTCGAAGGGAGGCGGGGAAATTCAATTCAGGGGCTGTAGCTAATTGTTCTATCCTTTATGGGTGCAAAAGTCACTTTGAGGAATCAAAGAATGTTCTAGAATATAAGCTCGAAAACGGTCAAACAAAAACTTTTGATGAAAAAAGACTTTTCACTGAAATGTTTACAATAAATGCTTCACAGTTCATTCGAGATTAATTAAAACAAACATGAATTGAATTTATTAAAACTGTGTGCAGAGCTCTTGGCAAAATTAGATTTAAGGGATTAACCCAAATTTATCACAATTCTTTAAATTTGAGGGGAGCCATTCAACTGATAAAGCTAAATAAATAAACCATAGACAAAATAATTCTAGAAACATCCACGCAATAAACAAAGTCAGAATTCTCAAAAAAGACACTTTCAAGAACCAATGTAAAAAGCAAAAACGCATGTAGCGGAAAAATATATCCTAATTTTTTACCAAAGTAAACCAACTCTTAAGTAAATCTTTATTATGATTAATAGAGAATCAGCCTTAAATTATACTCACTTGTTTTCAGTTTCGCAAAAAATAAAAACCTGAATTAATTTGACAAAAATTTGCCATAATTGAGTCCCATGAAAACCATTGGATTTGAAATAATTAAGGAAACAGAGGAAAACAGACTAACTTTGTTTTATGTGCCAAAAATTGTTCCCAATTGGGACTATTTTTTACTTAAAATTGATGTAATTATCATTTACTCTTATATACTCCAAAGTTTGTGCTGGAGCTCATTTCTCGTTTTTTCAGTGTATCCATTTTGACTTGAAGTTGCTATTTTGACCCTGAATATAATTGAGCACAATACAGAAAACAACATAGAAACAGTATAGAAATGACAAAAAATAAAATGGCCCGGAAATTGATAACAATGAGCAAATCAACTGATTTTACTATCTTAAGAAACTGAAACCATGAAAAACAATTTTTGTTCTAAAAAATTTTCTTATGAAATAGATCTTGATACAATTTTCGATGCTCTTTTAGGCCACTATTTCAAATTAATTTATGAATTAAGGTCTCTCTATCAATGGAGCTTTATAATAGGGCAGCTTAGCTGACCACTGATAAATTTCAATGTCAACTAAGCTGATAAATTTCAAATGAAGAAATTCAATTCTTGATTTGATTTTAAGAACGGAGAGCAAAAAAGTTATTGTTTTTTCATTATAGTTTGCCATGTTTGACCAACAAACATGGTAAGTTTGGTGGAGTGATAGCATGGTAAGATTGGTGGAGTGATAGCCGAGAGGTAAGGTGTGTGATTCACACGCCAATGATTGAGAGATCAATCTCCTGCCTCCGTGAAGCTGTCTGTGTGAGGATGAGCTCTCACTTAACCATAACTTCAGGTTGACCATATTCTGACCAATGTTGACTGCAATTATGGTACCACTTGAAAGTTTCAGACGCAGAAAAAGTGGCCACAGTCACCAAAAAAAGAGCAATGCTGCTTATAAAAAGAACAGTCTGAAATGTGGGGAATAATAAGAAAAAGGACAGCTGAGAACAGGCTACTGTAGGCCCAATGCTGTTCCGCTGCGATTAAGCAGGAACCAAAATTATTATTATAATATATTATTATAACAAACCCTCGCAAGCTAAATCTCATACCAACGCAAGTAACAATTGAACACACAAAGCTACAGACGCCAAATGTACCAAATTAATATTTGAACCCAAATTGTCACATTATCAGTATAAAATTTTGAATAAGTTAAAGTTTGCTATGCAATAATATTTTTGAAATATAAGTATTATGCAGCAGAAAGCAGCTAGAAGTAAGCATGTGACTCCACTCCACCAGTTTTTTAAAATTAAGAAACTTCTCTAAATTTTAGACAGATTGACAGTGAATGAACACGATTGATTCCGATAACCTCAATTTGGAACAAAGCAAGAACAAAAAAGTTGATTTGTGCACCAAAAATGTCGAATGTATATGCTGTTTTGATTTGATGTTGTAAAAATGCATATGCAAACTCCTTTTTTTTAACGAGGATAGGAAACAAGGATAGGTATCAACAACAAAACTAGCCTGAAGATCGCTGAAAGAAAAGCTCCACTGAACCCACAGACCGCCCTTGCAATCGAAACTGTTACAAAAATCCAGGACAAATTTGGAAGATATACATGAGGCCATGAGAAACAGGCAAAACAACAAATAGTAACATAACCGACTAACGTCGGGCGAATTGCTCTCAAACGACCGGTGGGCGGTGTTGTCACCAACACACACACAGAGAGAAAGAGAGAGAGCTAGAGATTTTCTCCATGAGATTCTAGCCTCGTTAGTAACTAAATCATATAAAAAACTGAAAGTGCAAAATTCAGAAGAAAACTTTCCACATTTCGCAGTGACGAAAATGTTCAAAGAACATTTTTTGCCTCTGGATTTTTGTCATGTAGCCCATCTGCAAGACTTAAAAAGCTTCGTTGGCCAGTATTATTCGTTAAACTCAAAAAAGGACTCAAAAACTGCAAATAAAATGACAAAAATTTCAAAAAAAAAATTGAAAAAATCATAAGTTTTATTAAAAAAACGATAAAATTTGTGATATTAAAAAGTTCAAAACTATTCTATCGCAATAAAAATTGTTCAGTAACCTATTATCAAAGCCTATACGAGGTTTCTTGGGGCTGGAAGAACTTAGATAATGACAAATTTTGAAAAATTTGAAAAAAAAATTCAAGTTTTATCCAACAATTGCTAAAAATCGTGATGTTCAAATGTTGAAAAACATTCTATTACCACTAGAAACTATGCAGCAACGTATTATCAAACCCTTCTGGAGGTTTTCTGAACCCTGAGGCTGAAAAATCTTGAATAATGAAAATACATGTCAAAAAATTTTAAAAATATAGCAATTTTTGTCAAAAAATGCTAAAATTCGTGTTGTTTAAATCTTGAAAATGATTCCATTACTTCTAGAAACTACATAGTAACCTATTATTAAACCCTCGAGGAAGTTCCTTGGCTCTTGAGGCTGGATAAACCTAAAAAACGACAAAAACTTTCAAAAACATTGAAAAAATTTGCAAAATCTATCAAAACAATGCAAAAAATTCGCAGTGTTGAAATGTTGAAACCATTCTATTACCACTAGAAACTATTCAATAACCTATTATCAAATCCTAGAGTGGATTCCTTGACACCTAGGGCTGCTAGGGCTGAAAAAACTGACAAAAATTTTCAAAAATCTTGAAAAAAATTGCGTTTTTAGCTAGCGGTTGTTCGTCAGTAGCTAGCCACGGGTGGGGGGAGGGTGCACGGGGGTGCCGATGGGGGTGGCGACAGTCGGGTGGGGGGGGGTCTTCAACCTCTAAGAACCGCTGTTCACACCATAAGTATAAGACTCCAAAACTGTTTGAGCTGAAACAGAGCTAAAAGGCTCTAAGAGCACTTAATGCCCGCTGGGCGCTACCTGTTTATCCCGTTTTTGAGGACGAAAAGTCAAAAGCGTCAGACGAAAAATTGGTCAAGCGAAAAATCGCATAAAAAAAAAGACCGACAGGACTAATATAATTGCTACAAACTTCGTTTGAGAGCAATTAAAAAGAAGATAGAACAAAACAAAAATTAGGCAGAGTTTCTTGGTAATGATATCTTCAAATCCAGAAGTGTAACGATCAATTAGTCCGCATTGACGAACGTCTGTTTAAGACTAATGCAACAAAAATCTGGAAAAATGACTAAAGAAATGAAAAAATCTACTCCCTTTAATTCGAAAATTGCTCAAAACTGCTCAAACACAGCCGGCAGATTGCCGGAAAACAGCCGCGATAGACGCTTGTGGTCTCCATGAACTGAAATAACTAAAGAAATAAGATAGATAGATCGACCACCAGTCCTTTAGCAGACCACTAGACTTTTAAGGTAAAATTTGGACTGTCATTTTTATCAGACACTTACGCTCTATAACGAAAAAATCCTATTAGAATTTTTTCAAAATTAATAATCGAGATGAAAATTTCAAGACTCATATATGTTTGGCACTACTTATATGCACCCTTTGGCTCTTTAGCTAGTAAATGTTAATTGAGTTCAGTTTGTCTTTAAAATTTGTTTATTTAATGTTCATTCTCAATTTGAAGTTCACTGAGTTCAGAGAACATTTTTGAGTGAGGTGAGTCACACGATAGACCTAAAAGCAGAAATGACGTCTCGCACACAAATTTGAATTGCAAAGCAGTAGAAGTTGCTGAAGTCGTTGAAAATCTAATAAATCTGAGTTCCCATAATTCAGGTCGTAAGAATCATCGACGGGAACGACGAATTAAAAAACATAGCCGGAAGAATTTCGAAAACGCCTCGAAGTACAAAATTGAACATACTCACTGCCGTAATGCATTTTCTGCATAATTAAACTAAGCTTTTTGAAATAACAGGAAAAAACAACATCAAAAGCTATCTGAAAAATACCGATACACAATATGACAAAATTCAACTTTATTGGCATTTCCAGAACAAACTATTTGTGAGGGAACCTCTAATGCAGATAATTGGCAACAAAATAAAAATAATTGACATAAAATCAAAAAATGAGTTTAAAATAGAAACTGGATAGGGAAAGGAAATGACGGACGAATCCGAAAAGTAAGATTCCCTTAAACTCTGTGGAAACGCTAAAAACAATTTTTGAAGCATTGAGAAATTGTTATTTACTTTCTTTGACATATCAGTCACCCAACCAAAATTTGATGAAGAAGTAATCAATAACAATCAAAATTTAAGAAGATCAAAAGAACCTAAAATATTTAAAAATTTCTAATTTTAACTAGGTGAAATGGGCCCTGTCTAGCGTTCAAGACTGTTCCACATATTTTTTTTGGCAAAAAATTTGACAACTTCTGCCAGATCAATCGCTCATGCAAAACGCATGGAGATATATCAGTCGGCTTTTGGGAACCGCTAAGAACAAAAAACTTGAAGAAAAAGTTTTTCATGTTTGAAAAAATTGCCATGACTGGAATTGAATTTTCACTTCAAAGAAGCGTTAATGTAACGCTCGACTTAGAATCGACTGATAAAAACAACAGCAGGGAACTCATGGTTAGAGGAAATAGTCACAGTAAAAATAACAATAAAGTCAGCAAATGTTTGCCCGTTTTTCGTCAATACTCTTCAAATATTAAACATTAGTGAGGCTAGATAGAAATTGAAAGGGCGTGAGTTGAGCGCAGCAGGCGTGCACCTAAGTGGGACGAAAAAAAGGGATCTGGGGGTCTGATGTGAAATGTTGAAAACAATTGCAAAATTTAACAGAATCTCGCTTAATTTCAAGATATTAAAGTCTTCAAAAGCATTCCATTGTCATGAGAGACTATCCAGTGTCCCTGTTTTAAACCTGAAACAGTTTCACCGGCTCAAAATTTTAAATTTTATCAAAAAATTGCAAATACTGGATTGATTAAATTTTTTATTGCCATTCCATTAATTCCAGAAGACATGCAATAGCTTATTACCAAACCTTGGAGGAGGTCCCGCGGCCCCTGGTGCCGCAAAAAAAATCAAAAAATTCAAAAAGATTAAAAAACTTTGAAAAATTTTCAAATGTTTCTTGAAAAATTGCTTAAAAGCATTATATTAAAATCTTTGAGGAGGTTTCGTGGCTCCGAAGGATGGAGAAACCTGAAAAAAGTGACAAAAAACTTAAAAAAAACTTGTAATTGCAGATTTTATTAAAAAAAATGATGAAATTTCTAATATTAAAAAGTTATAAACTAAACGATGGCAAAACAAAAAAAATTTCTCCAGTAACTAATTCTCCAGCCCTAACGTAGGTTTTCTGACCCCATGAAGCTGAAAAAACCTGAATGACAAAAAATGTCAAAAAGAAGAAAATATTGCAAGATTTGTAAAAAAAAATTCATAATGTTAAAATCTTGAAGAATTTACCTTACATTTCAAAACTACAGAGTAACCTATTGTAAAACCCTTGAGGAGGTTCATTGGCTCTTGAGGTTGGAGAAGCCTAAAAAATGACAAAATTTTTCAAAAAACTCGAAACAAATTCAAGGATTATCTAAAACAATTTAAAAATTTCTGATATTAAGAAATTGAGATCTATTCACCGGCCAAAAAAATTTTCATTAACTTATTATCAAACTCCTAAGGAAATTTTCTGGCCCCCGGATCTAAAAAACCTTGAACATTGAAAAATGGATTTCAAAAAGATTTTAAAAATTTGCACGTTTTGTCCAAAAATGATAAAATTGGTTATGTTAAAATGTTGAAACCATTCGATTACAAACAGAAAAGTATGCAGTAACCTATTATCAAAGCCTAGAAGAGGCTCTTTGACAGTTAGGGCTAATAAAATTCAAAAAACACAAAAATTTCAAAAAGCTTGAAAAAAATATTGAAAATTAGTATAATTTTGCGTGAATTGACGAGCAATTTTTCGTCAGTAGCTAGACACGGGGAAGACATTGGGGGTTTTATGGGGGGCAGTAGATTGGGGTGGGCAACATTGACAGAGGGATTGGGGCGTTTGTGGAGGGGATTCAACAGGGGGTTCTTCAACCTCCTAGAACCGCCCTTCACACCAAAAATATCAGTCTCCGAAACAGTTTGAGCTAAAACAGAGCTGAAAGGCTCTGAGAGCACTTGATACCCGCTGGGCGCTACCTGTTTATTCCGTGTTTGAGGACAAAAAGTCAAATGGGTCAGACAAAAAATTGGTCTAGCAAACAATCGCATCAAAAGACCAACAGGACTAAAGTAATTATCACAAAATTCGTTCGGGAGCAATTAAAAGTCCATTAATAAAAACAAACGACCATTAAAACTGCCGCATCAAAAAGTTTCAGCCACGTAATTCCATAAAATCTATAAAAATCGAAAATTACAAAAATGCTAGAGAAGCCTTAAAATAGGCAAAACTGAAGCTTAATGTGAAATATTTGCTTCAGATGGTTAAAACTACTTCCAAACACAGTACCAAAAATTCAGATAGATGTGAGAAACACCTTTGATTAAAAACCGATTGAAAACAAAGAAAATCTGCTTCTGAAAAGCCGCACGTGGTAAAAAAAAATCGCTCGTTTAGCGAAATTCCTCCACACCTAACTTTCAATCCCCCTCTTAATATTTAAGAAAGCTTTCATCAATTTGAACAAAAGCAACTTAAAATTGAATGAGAATCGATCGAGAAAAACAGCAGCAGGGAACGTTAGGTTAGAAGAAATAGTCACAAGAAAAAACACAGAAAAATCAGCAAAAATTTGCCCGATTTTCGTCAATACTCCTCAAATTTTAGATATTAGTGCGGCTGGCTTTAGATTAACTGAACAGGCATGGGTTGAAAAAGTGGATTTGGGGTACTAATGTGGAATACTGAAAACAAATGCGATATTAAACAGAATCTTTTGATTATGAAATTTTTTGAAAAATTCCCTTGTCTCGAGAGACTATCCAGTTTCCCTGTTTTAAGCGTAAAAAAATTTCACCGGCACAAAGATACATTAACTTGGAACGTGATCGGAAATTTCAAAAAAATTTAAAAAATAAATTTTATCGAAAATTGCTAAAACTGGATTGATTAAATTGTTTATAAGTATTCCATTAAATCTTGAATATATGCAGAAGCCTATTATCAAAATTTGGAGGAGGTCCCAGGGCCCCTGGTGCCAGAGAAAAAAAAACTCAAAGCTTTAAAAAATTTGAAAAATTAACATACAGAAACTATGCAAAAACTTTTTTTATCAAACTCTAGAGGAAGTTCCATGGCTCTGGAGGCTGGAGAAACCTAAAAAAATTGATAACGAATTTCAACAAATTTGTAATTGCAGGGGTTTAATTAAAAAGTGTTAAAATTTCCGATAATAAAAATTTAAAAACTAATCTATGGCAAAACAATTCTCCAGTAACTAATTATCATATCCTTACCTAGATTTTTGACCCCTGAAGCTCAAAAAAACCTGAATGACAAATGTCAGAAAAAGAAAAAAAATTGCAATTTCTAATAATAAAAAGTTAAAAACTAATTCATGGCAAAATAATTCACCAGTATCTAACTATAAAACCCTAATGTAGGTTTTCTGACCGCTGAAGCTGAAAAACGTGAATGACAATATATGTCAAAAAATAGAAAAAATTGCAAGTTTGGTAAAAAAAAATTATAAAATTAATGATGTTAGAATCTTAAAAAGCTTTCCCTTACATTTGGAAAGTGTAGAGTAACCTAATGTAAGCCCTAGAGGAGGTTCACTGGATTATGAGGCTGGAGAAGCCTAAAAAATGACGAAACTTTTCAAAAAATTTGGAACATTCAATTTTCATCAAAAAAAATTCTTAAGTTTGTGATTAAAAATTGACAACTTCTCTATGGCCAAAGATTTTGTCAGTAACTTATTATCCAACCCCTCAGGATGTTTTCCGAACCCTGAGTCCGCGAAGACCTGAATAAGGAGAAACAAATGTCAAAAAATTTGAAAAAAATGCACGTTTTGTCAAAAAACATTCTAACGTTCGTTATGTTTAAATGTCAAAACCATTCCATTACAACCAAAAAAGATATGCAAAAACCTATTATCAAAGCCTAGGGGAGGTTCCTTGACACCTAGGGCTCAAAAATCAATAAAGACAAAAAAAATCAGAAAGCTTAAAAAAATTGTGAAAATTAGTGTCAAATTTCGTGAACTAGCGAACGATTGTTCCTCACTAGCTAGACACATGGGGAACTTGGGGGTTTAATGGGAGGTGGCAATAGTGTGTGAGGAGGTTCAACTGTGGGGGTTTCCAAGCTCTAGGAACCGCTATTGACACCGAAATATAAGTATCCAAAATAGTTTGAGCTGAAACTGAGCTGAAAGGCTCTGCGATCATTTAATGCCCGCCGGGCGCTACCTGTTTATTCCATGTTTGAGGAAGAAAAGTCAAATGAGTCAGACAAAAATTTGGTCAAGCAAAAAATCGCATAAAAAAGACCCACAGGACTAATAGAATTGCTACAAATTTCGTTTTAGATCAAGTAAAAATCTTTTAATAAAAATGAACGACGTCTCAAACTGCTGCGACAACTCATTTCAGCTACGTAATTCCAAAACATCTATAAAAACTGACGAATACAAAAATTAGAAAAAAGTCCCCTCAATGTTCCAAAAGGACGAAATTAATAAAAAAAACCCAAAAGTTAAGTTTAAAACAGAAAAATATGAGCCCATTCATTTTACACATGGAAAGTATACTAGGCACTATAGAATCTTGTGTTGTCCATTTGAGAAATTTATAAATTAAAGCAGCACTGATCAAAATTCATTTCTACAAAAAAATGATTAGAAAAATTGAGCCAAAAGGGGGCTAAAAACGGCTATCTATATGCTCCGTTCTCTCAACAACATTTTTCAAAGTCAAAAAGTTATTTACTGAACGCAGCGCACGAAAAAAAAATATCTTGCAAACATATTTTGCGTAAAATCTTTTTGACTTCTCTAGGCTAGTTTCTCTCTTTTCTCATTCTGCTAAAAGTGAATTTAACATCAGTTGCTAAGCAAAGCAATTCAAAATGAACAGAGTCGGTATAAAAAATTGAAGTCAGAAATAGAAACGGGATAAACCCATAAAGCCCAATTTTAGATGTCCGCTATTTGAACGTCGTTCCTATAAGTCTTAGTTACCATCTCTTGTGCTTATTGGTATCGATATTAGCCCTTGTAGCCTCTCTCTAAGAAACAGAAGTATGTTCAACTACGAAATACCATCAAAATAAATCGGACAAAAAAATGATTAGAAAAATTGAGCCAAAAAGGGGCTAAAAACGGCTATCTATATGCTCCGTTCTCTCAACAACATTTTTCAAAGTCAAAAAGTTATTTACTGAACGCAGCGCACGAAAAAAAACATATCTTGCAAACATATTTTGCGTAAAATCTTTTTGACTTCTCTAGGCTAGTTTCTCTCTTCTCTCATTCTGCTAAAAGTGAATTTAACATCAGTTGCTAAGCAAAGCAATTCAATATGCTCCGTTCTCTCAACAACATTTTTCAAAGTCAAAAAGTTATTTCCTGAACGCAGCGCACGAAAAAAAACATATCTTGCTTAGCATCTCTTCACTATGACAAGCTTTTCTCACTTTCGCTTTTAGGTCAAAATGCTGCGTGAATAAAACTATTTCCTGTAAAAAAAAGACCGATAAAAAACCAATAATCCTCTTTGAATCGTAAAAACACCACAATGTACTCAATAATAGCCGCTATTGCTTTGCGGCTATTGAAAATAACTTAACAAACCCGGCAGATTGCCGGAAAATTGCCGCCGTTGATTCCAATAAGAATGATTGGGATTGAAAGAATAGAAAATATTGAAAAAAAAGATTTTTGTACAAAAACATTTTTTAAGTCCGATTTATTTTGATGGTATTTCGTAGTTGAACATACTTCTGTTTCTTAGAGAGAGGCTACAAGGGCTAATATTGATACCAATAAGCACAAGAGATGGTAACTAAGACTTATAGGAACGACGTTCAAATAGCGGACATCTAAAATTGGGCTTTATGGGTTTATCCCGTTTCTATTTCTGACTTCAATTTTTTATACCGACTCTGTTCATTTTGAATTGCTTTGCTTAGCAACTGATGTTAAATTCACTTTTAGCAGAATGAGAGAAGAGAGAAACTAGCCTAGAGAAGTCAAAAAGATTTTACGCAAAATGTCGAAAAAGCGGCAAAATGGTAAAGCGAAAAAAAGTCCGACGAAGTAAAAAAAAAGCCGGGAGAATTCCGAAAACGACTCGAAGTGAAAATCCATTTAAACGCCATCCAACTACTCATCAAACAAAACATGCCCTCACTAATTTATGATTATCTTGAAACAAAATCATGAAACAAAAAAGTAAAAACATTAAAATCAAATCTGTTAAAATATGATAAAAAATCTGATCAAATTTTGTTATAATTTGAGATCCCGAAAAAAAACTATCGCTGCCCAAATAACTTCATCAAACCAACTAGTACTTACAAAAACCACTTATGTGAATTTTGAAAAAATACTTTAGGCTAAATTATGAAAAAAAAGCTCAAAAACAACTTTTACTGAAAAACTGGAAAAAGTTACTATTTTTTTTTAATATTTCAAAAAACATATAAATCCAAAGAAAAAATCCCTTCATCCAATAGGGTATCCAGATGCTCGCAAAACAATAAGCAATTTATAATAGGCAGAGAAACTTCAAAAAACTTCAAAAAAGGGTATCCAGATGCTCGCAAAACAATAAGCAATTTATAATAGGCAGAGAAACTTCAAAAAAACGAAAAACTGCAAAAAATTAAGAAAAAAAGTTCCAATTTTCGCATTTTTTTGTCATATTTCTCAACAAAAAAAAGATTCTTACCCACAAAACTGTAACCAATTGTTATCATAATATTGTTCAAGTGGAAGGGGTTTCTTCAATACCCATTTGAGCCAGTAAAAAAAATCGTTAAAAAAACGCAAAAATGAGCCCGAAAATCAGCAAAATACATTAAACATAACCGACTAACGTCGGGCGAATTGCTCTCAAACAACCGGCGAGCGGTTGGCTTGGTCAGTAGCTAGCCACGGGAGGGGGGTGCACCGGGGGTTGATGGGGGCAGCACTGGGTGGGGGGGGGGGGGCAAAAGCGCGGTGGGGGGGTGGAGCCAATAGTGGGCGTGGGGGGTCAACAAAGGGGGGGGGTGTCAACCTCTAAGAACCGCCCCTCACACCATAAGTATAAGTATAAGTCTCCAAGACAGTTTGAGCTGAAACAGACCTGAAAAGCTCTAAGAGCACATAATGCCCGCTGGGCGCTACCTGTTTATCCCGTTTTTGAGGACGAAAAGTCAAAAGCGTCAGACGAAAAATTGATCAAGCGAAAAATCGCATAAAAAAAAGACCGACAGGACTAATATAATTGCTACAAACTTCGTTTGAGAGCAATTAAAAACCACCGAATTATCATATAATTCATATGAATTTCCAGAAACCTTCAAACCACTACCAAAACCAGCCTAAAATTGAAACAAAAATCATAACCAAACCTCTTAACGAAAACAAATAAAAAAAAATGCTTTAAAATGCCGCACGTGAACAAAAAAATTTCGCTAGCTTAGAGAAAATTTTTTCACACATCAATTTCTCGCTCTCTCAAAAACAGCGGTACGAACAAAAACCACTCTCTTTTCGCTCCGGTCTTCAATTTTGTTCAGCACCAAAATCACGCCAAATTTTTTCACGCATTTCATTTCCCGCTTCAAAAATCACTCCAAAAAAATTGATTAAAAAAGGACACCTCCAATACTCCTCTTCGAGTCGTAAAAATAGGAGCACTATAATAGCCGGCTGAGAAGATGAGGGCGGCTATTAATCAGTAATTTAGGTTTTACTGGAAGCTTCAAATCCCCAAGCACATGAAAGTCCAGTAAAGTTTGATGAGGTCCTCTAATGAATCTTTGTTCCCACTGTGCGTTACCCATTTATCATCACATTCTAAGATTGATTAAATTAATAGTAGTAGACTAGGTCACCATGAGTTCAGTGGATTCATTTTCAGTCATTCTGATTACGAAAACTTTTGATATTTATAATGGAACATTTCCTTTTCAATTAACATTTTCTGGACATCAAAAATTTCGAAGGGTCGTTTCAAAGGGTCGAGCTAAATTAATGCCTTAAAGTTTGGGTCGAGCTATTGTCCAGCTGCTAAAATTTGAATCCAGCTACAGTCCATGTGACCACTAAAGACGAGCTAAAATTTTTCATGGACTATTTTAGTCGAGTTTGGTCTTTTCATATCAACTTTGTGTCTCCCGCCTTGTCTTTTCATAAGTCGAGGAGCTATAAGTAATCGTTACGGGACTCTGCTTGAAGTCACTGAGAACTTCTGGCGTTTATTGAGAACCGCGTTCATCGTTTCGTGATATTAAGTCAGAATTTCGAAGTAACTTCTGCAGAGTCACTTAACCATGCTTAAAACACGAAACACGCACGTTTTAAAATGACGAAAGTCAACGAAATTCAACTTCTGTCTAAGTAGCAACTTCTGGCATTTTGACTTCTGGCACTGCAGACTTTGGGTATTTTAAAATGCGCACGTGAAAGTTTTAAATTGGGTTCCAGATGTCTCTTACTTGGATCTGTCATCTCTCTGTAGGTTTTAGCCTTCAACATCAGACTAGAGTCCATGTCTGAGTCGAGGATATTGTCGATGTCTATAGACGCAAACACTGGCTGAAACAATACCTCAATTTTTACCCCAGTCTTCAGTGGATCCAAATTTTGCAAGATAATTTAAAACATGCAAGATTCGTTGAAGAAGGTTCTAGAAGCTGCGAAAATTCTCATGAGGTTTGAATCCTGCTGAAAAAAGCTCTAAAATGAGCTTCTAATACTCAGAAAAGGACTCTTGAGATCACTAAAACTCACTACAAAAAGTCAGAGCAGAGTGGTTCAGAATGTGAGACGTTGCAAGATTCATAAAAGACTTAAAATATTTTAATTTGACACATCGCACCAATTTCAGAAATGCTGCATCGCAGTTTTCGTTTCAATACTATTTTAATTACTATCCCGGGTCGAGATGTCAGCGCCATTTGAGCGCAAAATTTTGTAACAAATGCACTAAATATGCTAAAATTACGTAAGAAATGAGCTGAATGTGCTGAAATGCGCGTATTTTTTAAAATTTTCAGCGCAAAACTTACATAATAGTATCCCGAAATGCGCTGAAACTTTGTAAGAAATGCATTCAAATTTCAGCGTATTTTTAAACTAATTTCACTGGGTTTGAACGCTTTTTGGCACTGATTCAAATAGTTGGTACCTTTTAAATTGATCTGACATTAACTATTACCGTTTTGTAAGAAATGCGCTGAAATTATGTAAGAAAAGCGCTGAATAATATTCGACCCCGGATATGAAAAATGCACCTTTTCGTAATCCACTTTTGGCATGAAGGCAATTTGGGGTGACTTTTGTTCGGCCAGAGCCAGAGTACGCATACGTTTGGCCACCGCAGTCTTCAGTTTCATCGCAGAATACCTAAACACAAATGTTCACGTTATTCAAAAACCTTCCACGCTTAGGCCTTAGAAAGGACTCCATGTTTGGCTAAACAAAATAATTTTATTACTTAATGAAAATACTGACCGCACGCATTCTTAGAATGGGTACACAATGCATTAACTTAGTTGGAGTCAATGGCAGCAAACTCAAAATTGAGGTAAAACTAAGGAAATTGGAAGAAATTAGAAAATTCACATATATTCACGCAAAACAATTCAAATACAAACGGTGTCTCAGTCAATGAAAAAGTTAGCTAGAAATTGAAGCAAAGGCCAATGAGAAACGTAATTTCATAAGAGTCAGCTACAAAACCGCAAGAAAGTCAACAAAAATGCTAGACTAAAGAATCAATTTTCAGTTTTTGAAAGCTTTAAAATCAAATAATCGACTCCTGTGAACTTTATGCATTTAATTAGATGCATTTTTTCCTCGTCGGCAAACAATGAAAGCTGTCATCAATGAGACCAAATAATAAATAAAACAAAAATACAAACAATTTTCTTAAAAACCAAAGAACCGGCCTCAACTTTTTGATGATTAAAGGTACTAAAATGTCATCGAAAGCATTAGCTACGCACTGAAAGAATTGCTTAACTTAGATAAAAACTCATTGGCCACCAATGATATCTGTAATTATTGAGAATAAGTGATTAGACAGCTACAAGTGCAACAAGTACATGAGAAAATCAAAAGTTCACAGATATCTTTGAAAACGAACAGCGTATAACTCATAAAAAGCAATAGCTTTGACATCTAACCATTAACTCATATTATTTATGTAAACCTATTGACTGAGAAGACATGCCATTAAGGAAATCAAGTGATAAAACAGCAAAGTGACCTTAAAATGACAACCCAAAAAAAAACAACAGAATGACCATTTTTCTAGAAAGCAATTAGTGTCAAAGTCAGAACAATCAAAAAGTTTTAAAATGAAGAAACAAAATAAAATACCTATGAAAATCAATCAAATTCTGTCTATTTGTTACGACTATAAAGTGTCAAACTCATAAACATAGACTGCAGATTGCCAGAAAATAGCCGCGATATACGCTTGTGGCCAACATTGAATTGAAACAACTAAAAAAATAAGATATAGACTGACCACACTCTAATACTCAAGAAATAGGGCATACAAGTTTGGCACTACTTAGATGCGCACTATTGATTTTCATCTAGTAAATGTTCATAAAATTTTAAGTTCCATAAGTGAGTTCAGAAGTCATTTTTTTGAGTGAGGTAAATCACGCAATTGGCCTAAAAGCAGAAATGACGTCACAAACACAAATTTTAACTGCAAAGCAGTAGTAGTCACTGACGTCATTGAAAAAGTTAATTCCAAGAAGTCAGGTCAAGACGAAACAACAATCTGTTAGACGATAAAAAAATTGAAGAGCAATAATAGCCGCCTGGAATTGCTGACGCGGCTATTAAAAAGCAATAACTGCTGCCAATTGATAAAATTGTAATTGCAAATAGGCCTAATTAGAACGCATTTGAATGACTTTAAAAGAATTCAGAAGAATTAATCATTCCTTTTTAAATTAATCACGCCGTATTAATCACTCCTTTTAAAGTGAAATTGCGAAAATATACGCCTCATTTTTTGATCCCTTTACTACTTCAGTGTGACTAAAATCACTCTATACTGAATTCTCATTGACGTGAAAATTGTGAAACGATCTTAAAAAAAGACAGCACACCAATAGAATTCTTCAAAGCACTTTGGATTTTGAAAAAAGGAGTGCTATCATAGCCGCTGAAAAATTAAGGGCAGCCATGAATAAAAGTACAGAATGAAGTAACTCGTTTTTTCTCTTCAAAAGTACACTTAAAATAAATATATTGAAGAAAGTAAATTGTTTCCACAAAAATGTTTTTGAACATGGCTAAATATTGACTGGAGAGCTCTGCCTGAAGACCAGATAAAAATGAGCATTTTTTAGAAAGTGCTAACGTGGCGTCAGGTCTCATCATCAACAAGAAAAATTGAACTCTCTTTCGAACCGATCCTGAAAAAACCTGTAATGAATTTTTTTGCTCTATAGAAGTTTGTTATAAGATCATACATCTTCTTACTTATTTGTACTAATTTTTCCTGTTTAGTACGGGTACGAGCGGTTGTTAAAAGATAACCGGGGTAAATGAACTGATCTTTCTTTAAAGGTATTACAAGATGACCGTTCTTGAATGTAAACAGCCCGCCGCGAAAACTGTTTATCCCGTGTGACAAAAAATCAAATGGCAAGACGAAGAAACTTTGAGACGAAAGTCGGTAGTACAAAAATATCATAAAAAAGAACACAAGGCTAATATAAATGCTACAAACCTTAGCGGGAGTAGCATTTAGCGGGAGTAGTTTGGGAGCAATTAAAAACTAGACTTATACTGGTTATGTCCAATTATTGTTTTGATGAACGATCCACTAAACCTGGGCAGCCTCAGATAGAATAAAAATCTCAAACAAATTTTTCTGATGACACAAATTTTCATCGGTTATTTTAATTTTCAGTTTCTTTTTAACCTTCAAATATCTGCCTCAAAATTTTAACTGCCTTACCGTCTCTTGGCATACAGGAGTCTCTTGGCCAGTTCTGAGAAGGCGATGGGAGCTGACCGGGATCTTCTCTCTTGTTCAGATCTGCCCAGAGACACAGACACAGCTCTTCGAATCCTCATTCGAGTGGAGCCAGAGGACGCCTTCCGCTTGCTAGTCTTCCTCGGCAACTTAACGAAAACAACAAATTTTGTTGTTACTTCATTACTAGTATTTTTTTACAGTTGTCCTAATTCGAAGTAGACTAAGAGTACGCTGTTAAATATATTGCACTTTTAACGGTTTACGTCTCAAAAAGTGTCTTTTTAGGTGCAGACTCATAAAAAGACTTTGGGGGGGGGTATTGACTATAATTAGACGGTCCAGCAACCAGTTAAGGTCCAGCTAAGATCTTTCCATGTGTCCAGCTAGAGTCTGTCATAACAAATTAGAGTCGAGCAATGTCTTTTCATGTGTCCACCATTAGTCTTTTCACAACCAACAAAGTCAAGTTGAGGACTTTTCATGGGTCCGCCATTTGTATTTTCATAAGTGTGCTTTTTTCAGAATTCAGATTTTTTCTGCTTCTGTACAAACCGAAGCAGCACCGGAGCAAGAATAAACGGCGTTGGTCCAGAGCAGTCCAACTTAAAAAAAATTGGAAAAATGCCAAATCTTAAAAATTTTGTTAACTCTTGTCATCTAAGGTCTTTCCACAATAGTGTCATCTGGATTTTATTACCACAATAGATGATTGAATGATACCAGGTGGCTAACGTGTAATTAACCTATTCCCATTAGTCATGAAAAAAATGGGGCTATTTTGAGTTTGCGTTCCCTTCCAAAATTATGAACAATCTTTTTTAAAACAATGCAGGTTATTGAAGGATTGGTTTATCTTCAGAATCGTAAAGATGGAGGTGAATACATGTTGACTACATCATAAGCAGTAGTGATCAAAAGGGTTGCACCCAAAATATTTGTGGTAAAAAGCATACTTAGGAAAAGACTAATGGGGGACTCATGAAAAGACCTTGACTGGACTTTGGTTATGAAAAGACTAATAGTTGACCCATGAAAAGACCTTGCTAGATTTTATTTAAACATTGGGTCAAGCTAATGTCCTGCCCTCACTTTGGGTCAAGCTAAAAATTTTGGTTCCAGTTAAATTCTTTGGTAACAAATCTGAGTCGAGCTAAAGTCCAGAAAGAATTAAATTTCTTTTCATAGCCCATATGAGTCGAGTCATTTCTTTTTTTACTACATTTTGGTCGAGCTTTGTCTTTTCATAAGTGTGGACCTAGACATGAGATGCCGATATCGTCCTTTTTGTTGGCATTAGTGATTCTTTATTTGCTTTTCATCGACATGAAGTTTTTAGACCCTCTTGATCATAATGATTTCAATTATAATGCTTCCATAAAGTTAACCATTACAATATTTTTAATTTTAAAACTGCTTTAAAGCAATGTCTTTTTCTGGTAATCGTGGTCGGTTCAATATATTTGAAAGCAATATATATGCGAATAGCTCTGACAAGACTGGCGCTGTGACTTGCATACTTAGATACTTAGAGTATAGTGAGCCAAAAGGTTCTTAGAGAACTTGATGCCCTCCGGGCGTTACATATTTATCATTTTCTGAGGACCAAAAGTCAAAGGCGTCAGACAAAAAAATGATCAAGCGAAAAATCGCATAAAAAAGATTGACAGGACTGATATAATTGCTACAGACTTCGTTCTGAGCAATTAAGAATCTCCCACTCGGGTTTCTCCGTTTTCAGATGTATTACACTGACACTGTTAGATGTATTGCATTGACTCACCTTAGAGGGACCTCTGCTATCTCTTTTGGTAATATTGGTCGGACTTGGAGCCGGGGATTTCTCATCTCCAGACAAAATCCCTTTCTCTTGTTTCCCTTTCACCTGAAAATTAGTTACCCAAATGGGGGCGAGGTCATGTCTCTGAAAATGGTTTCCAGATCTGAAGATATATAATTAAAAAAGCGGTCAAATGGGGCTCATTTCCGTGGGATATTTTGCTGTGTTGTTCGGTTCTGGTAGTTTCAACTTGAGGATGAAATCTGGGGTATTTTTTGGGCAGTTTGTCACATTGGGTGTTATTGTCCTGACACCGTTTAGTTTTGTATGTTAAGTGTTTTGCGTAAATAATAAATCTCAGAAGCATTGACAAATGCGCTCTTTAACAGTCAAATGAGGGGGGGGGGTATTTCCGTGGGGATATTTTTGTGGGTAAATAGACAGTTTAACCAGTGATTTGGATATGAGGCTGGATTGACTTCCAGCGGGCGATGAAAAGCGTGGACTGGTAGACTTTGATCCTCCCCCTCTCCCATCTGGAAGAGATAAGTACCTGCTACTCCGCTTCCCAACCTTCAGCAACTCCAGTTCTATAATAATCAAACGTCCAGTTACATAAAAAGGAAATAATTCATTCAATCTACAGACCTTTATGATGCTATTAGCATAACAAGTAATATCTGCCAAATTCACGCAATTTTGCAGCTCATTTAATTAATTAAATTCTATCTTGAGAGTTTCTATCTTGATTTCTATCTTAAAAATTAGTTTTCTTGTCATTTTCTTCGGGAAACAAGGGAGTGGGGATGCTGTATTGGTCGACAAGACGTTTAGCCGACAACTAAAAAATGAGAAAATTAGCCAACAATTTACGGAAAAGATGCTAAGTAGGTTACTGAAAACGTCACTGGCCTACTTAAAACGGATTTCGTACGCGGGCAAACATTATGTTTTTTATCAACAAGCGCAACGAAGGTCTATCCGTAATTGAAGCCTCCCAATCTTTGACCCCTGCACCCACGAATAGGCCGAGTGGAGCGCTAACCAGCCTCAAATTAAAGTTAATGGTCAAATGAACTAGCGATTTACCGACCAGTTAGAATAAACATAACCGACTAACGTCGGGCGAATTGCTCTCAAACGACCGGCGAGCGGTTGGCTTCGTCAGTAGCTAGTCACTTAAAACGGATTTCGTACGCGGGCAAACATTATGTTTTTTATCAACAAGCGCAACGAAGGTCTATCCGTAATTGAAGCCTCCCAATCTTTGACCCCTGCACCCACGAATAGGCCGAGTGGAGCGCTAACCAGCCTCAAATTAAAGTTAATGGTCAAATGAACTAGCGATTTACCGACCAGTTAGAATAAACATAACCGACTAACGTCGGGCGAATTGCTCTCAAACGACCCGCGAGCGGTTGGCTTCGTCAGTAGCTAGTCACGGGGGGGGGGGGGGGGTGCACCGGGGGCTGATGGGGGGGGGCAACAGCGCGGTGGGGGGTGGAGGCAATAGTTGGGGAGGTGTCTCAACCTCTAAGAACCGCCCTTCACACCATAAGTATAAGTCTCCAAACCAATTTGAGCTGAAACAGAGCTGAATGGCTCTAAGAGCACTTAATGCCCGCTGGGCGCTACCTGTTTATCCCGTTTTTGAGGACGAAAAGTCAAAAGCTTCAGACGAAAAATTGATCAAGCGAGAAATCGCATTAAAAAAAGACCGACAGGACTAATATAATTGCTACAAACTTCGTTTGGGAGCAATTAAAAATTATCGGCTAAATCTCTCATTTTTTGTTGTCGGCTAAACGCCGCGTACGCTAATTTTCCGGGGGAAGGTTAGACTATTGGCTACATCGTGCAGACGGGGTGAATACAGAAAAAAAACTTAGTAATGCTATTGATTACGCTCGCGGCTGTATCAAATATCACGATGCCTGGAGTCAAGGCCAGTAAACAAGTCTTTAATTATTATAGATGTCATAGGTAATAAATAAACCAAAAAAACAGAAAGAGTAGTGATCGATTAGAACAAAGTCAAGATACAACCAACCTCTATCCATTGATGATAAAGATGCCTGAAATAAGAATCACTGTTAATCAACTTCTTCAGTGCTGATTTTGGGTTACCTAAAAATATTGCGAAGATTGTCATAGCAAAAAGTCGGCATTTAAGTGACATTTATGTAACATATTTTGGCAGTATTGTATAATATCGCTAAAGAATAGAGTTCTTTTTCTCTTAATGAAATGAAAAAAACAAACATAACCAGGCTGCTTTTGAGGCTGAAAAACCTAAAAAACGACAAAAATTTTAAAAGAAAACGACAAAAAACGACAAAAAAAACTAGAAAGAAAATTCATTCTCATCAAAAAATTGCAAAAATTTTTGAAATTGAAAAACTGGTCCATGGCCAATAAAAATTTGTCAGTAACTTATTATCAGACCCTTTAGAAGGTCTTCTGGCCCCCTGGGTCTGGAAAGACCTGTAAAAGAAAAAAAACTTCAAAAAATTTGAAAAAAATGCATGTTTCGTCAAAAAAACTAAGATTCCTGATGTTAAATTATTGAAACCATTTCATTACTACTAGAAATTATGCAGTAATATATTATAAAAACCCAGAGGAGGTTCCTTGACATCCAGGGCAAACATAAATAACAAAATTGACAAAAATTTTCAAACAGCTTGAAAAAAAATGCGCAAATTTGGTATAAATCTTTGTTTTTTTAGCGAACTGTTGTTTGTTAGTAGCCAAAGACAGGGGGAGGGGTGTACCGAGGGCTCATGGGGTTCAACAAAGGGGGGAACAACGCGCGGGGGAGGTTGGGAGCAAAAATGAGGCCATAAACAGTGGAGGAGTCTTCAACCTCCAGGAACCACCCTTCACACCATAAATATAGGTCTCTGAAACAGTTTGAGTTGAAACAGAGCTGAAAATCTAACTTAATGCCCGCAGGGCGCCACCTATTTATCCCGTTGTTGAGGACGAAAAGTCAAAAGACATTGAAACTGAAAAACTGTTCCATGGCCAATAAAAATTTGTCATTAACTTATTATCAGACCCTTTAGGAGGTTTTCTGCACCCTGGGTCAGGAAAATCCTGAATAAGGAAAAAAAACATCAAAACATTTGAAAAAAATTGCACGTTTCGTCAAAGAAATGCTAAGACTAAGATTCATGATGTTAAAAGATTGGAACCATTCGATTACCACTAGAAACTATGCAGTAACCTATTAAAAAAACCTTGAGGAATTTCCCTGACATCTAGGGCTAGTAAAAATCACAAAATTGACAAAAATTTTCAACAGATTGAAGGAAATTGTGCAAAAATTGTATAGATTTTCGTTTTTTTAGCGAGCTGTTGTTCGTCAGTAGCTCAAAACAGGGGGAGGGGTTGTACCGAGGGCTCATGGGGTTTAACAAGGGGGGAACAGCTCGTGTGGGGGGTTGGGAGCAATAATGAGGCCATCAACAGTGGAGGAGTCTTCAACCTTTAAGAACCACCCTTCACACCATAGGTATAAGTCTCCAAAACAGTTTGAGTTGAAACAGAGCTGAAAGGCTCTAAGAGCATTTAATGTCCGCAGGGCGCTACCTGTTTATCCCGTTTTTGAGGAGGAAAAGTCAAAAGTGTCAGATGAAAAATCGGTCAAGTTAAAAATCTCAAAAAAAAGACCGACAGGACTAATATAATTGCTACAAACTTCGTTTGAGAGCAATTAAAAAATCAACATGCTTACTGCAGGGCAAACTTAAAAATATTGTATAGTTGAAAGTATCATGTAAACAATTGCACAAACTTGCTCGAGCATAGAATTTCGTGCCCACCGAGTTCTGAAGCAAGTCGTTCCCCTATTTCAGCAACCAAGCTCAAACTGACGAGAGGGAGAGAGAGAGAGAGATAGTTTTCATTTTTAATTCGTTTTAGCCCGTTTATTAGGACAAAATGTCAAAAAACCAGAACAAAAATTAATCAAGAGAAGCGGGGTGAGGTGGTGGGGTTTCAAACTTCAAAAACCACTCTTGAACAACTCAATTTATGTCTTTAAACAGTTTTGGAACATAATTGCACATTTAAGGAGTAGTGAGCTGTGAGGCCTCTTTATCTCATTGGTCAACTGTTTTTTCCTCTTTGAAGACAAAAACACAATTGCAAATGCTTAGAAGAAAATCAATTGTTCATGTTTATTGTCAACATACTGTTGTTAAAAATGAAAAAAAAATTGATGGAAAGAAAAGCCAGAAAGTCTAAGACAGGTTGGTTTGCGAAGTTTCGTCTTTTTGTGTACCGATAACGATCATAGAAAAACTAACAATTGCCGCGGTTTTAAACTGTCGAAAACAAATATTTTTAAGGAAACTGTCTACATTTCTAATTCTCAATTATTCTCAATTAAATTGACCTGACTGAACTTATCCAGTTTAATAAAATAAACCTAATCCATTCCCAGGTTGAGGTCCAGACCCAAATTTGCTTCTGATCAGACTTTCCAGACCGAAATTATCTCTGATCAGAATTTCCAGAGGGAAATTCACCCTCATCAGACTTTCCAGGCCCAAGTGACCTCTGATCAGACTTTCCAGACACAGAAAGTCTCTGACCAGACTTTTCAGACCGAAGGTGTTCTGATCAGACCATCTTCAGACCATGGTCCAGACTCAAATTCAGACCATTGCCCAGACCTTAATCAGACTATGATCAGACCCAGTTGCGCTCGAAGCAGTTATGATCAGACCCAGTTGCGCTTGCAGCTATTTATGATCAGACTGAAGTGCGCTCCAAACCGGTTCTGATCAGACTCACGTGCGCTCGAAATAGTCTGACCAGAGACAGATTTTACTTATAAAAAAATCTTCTAATTTTGCTATGATATATTCATTTCATAAAAACTGATGTTTGCAGTAGTTAATTCATATAAGGAAAAATCAATTTTAAAAGTATTGCTAAAGAAAACAAAACCCAACTGTTGAGAACAAATTGTATTTAGTGTACCGATTAGTTTATAATTCTGACTCAATGGATGAGTTAAGACACCAGTTGATCAAAATTTCTTCTATAGGGGACCGGCCTCAGCTATCTGCTGGACTCTTTTTTTCTGATCAGAGCTATCGGACTTTAGATGAGTCTCTGATCAGAAAGCTGCTTTTTGGCTGCCTCATGGCAGAGCCAACATCTTTCAGTAAAAAAAACAAAAAAAAGAAAAAAAAATGCGCTCGAAATGGTCCCTGATCAGACCCAATTGCGTTTGAAGACATTTATGATCAGATCCAATTGCGCTCGAAGTCGCCTCTGACCAGACAAAAGTGCGCTCGAATCCGCCTATGATCAGACCCAATTGCGCTCGAAATTGCCTCTGATCAGACCCAAGTGCGCTCGAATCCGCCTATGATCAGACTTTTTCAGACCAAAATGATCTCTGATCAGACCATCTCCAGACCATGATCAGACCGTAGTGCGCTCGAACTTCCGAAAAGACCCTGTAATTTCGGTCTGGGAACACACGGGTGTGCGCTCGACTGGGTCTGATCAGAAGTCCATTTGGGTCTGGACCTCAACCTGGGTTAAGCTTCTCAATTAATAATTTGTCCACACTTTTAAGTTAATTGTTTGATCACACCAAACACTTACAGACGCGTCTGCCGTAGCCCGCCTACTGCTTAGTGTGTTTGTGTTTGATGGGAAGTTGGGTCTGTCCCCCAACCAGTACCCGTGGTGTCTCCTTTGTTCACTTTCCTTCCTGATCCTCTCCAGTTCCAACTGTGTCATCTTCTCTGCCTCTTTCCTCTCCTGAATCATCTCACTATAGCTCCTCTGTCTTTCCTTCTGCTTCTCAATTAACTGCTCTCTGATTTCTTGCATTCGAAGGTCATTCTGACGCTTCCGCTCCAACTAAACATTCTCAAATTTCCAAAATGTTGAAAACTGAAAATGCATTTTTAAACCGCATTTTTTTCTGTCTAATTTACACTTTTTATCCGATGTCACCATCCAGTGTGTTTCAGTTCCGAAGCACTAAAATTCACTACATCATACATCGTTGAAAACCAGTAATCATTCAGTCTGTTTCAAGTATAATTAATGATTTATCCGCCGCGTCAAAAATCATAACAACAGTTCAATTTGCCCGGTCTAAATGTAGACTTTAGCGTTGACAACAGACAATTACTAATCATTTAAAGGTTACAAAACTCAATTAACGTAATTATCATTTCTGCGTTTTTTGCAGGAATGTTGCTCTTTTTATCTACGTGTTGTAGTTCTACTTCTAGTGTTCTCTACTTTACATCAAACTATAGACAGATATAAATTACTCATAAAAACTCAATAAAATCAAAATTCTGTTTTTCTAAAGGACGAAAGTTCAAACCGCGTCGTATTACACTCAACTTAAAAAGTGAGTAAACATGCTTAAGGCAAATTGTCTACCAAATTGCACTTTCCTTGGTGTTTAAAAGTATCCCGATCTCCGAATTCTGCTGAAATAACAGAATAATGACTTTAATGATTAAGGAAGGGACTGAAACGGTCTCTCTTGCAACGGTTGCAAAGAGTGAACGCGGCATAGAGCAGATACTTGATCCCTTATTTCCCATAAAAAACTGGTTTATACTAGTAAAAGAGAGTCTATTGTTTTTATGCAGATGTCACCTCAGCAAAACAAAAAAAAACAAAGCATAAATGTTTTTGTTGATGATTAAGCGGCCTTGTTTTTTTCAACTCCACAGTATTGGTTTTTGTAAAAGCTCCAGAAATTCGTAAGAGGGTAAGTGTTAAATACTCTGAGAACAATAACATTAGAGAGATAGTTTTCATCAAGACGGATTGTTTTTGACAAACAAAATTTGCGAGTCAAATTAAGGCGGTTTTGAAATTTTTCCGAGCGAACGTTGCAATCAATTGATATTATTCTATCTACAAATCATATACAGTCCACAAAAATTCTATGCAGCAAAAGACAATTGCTAAAATACCCGTAGAAATTTTTTCACTAATCTGACGCTAAGTTAATTTTTCTAATTAAGTATTTATAGCCCACCCCGGTAATTTGCCTTTTTAAATAACTTTTCAAAAAAGAGAGAACCATTTTATTTGTAACAATTTCCTAGACCATAATTTTTAAAGATTTTAAGCAATCAAAAAAATCTGGTTAATTGTTTTCTACACACTTATTCGCGATACGCCCATTTGCAATGGAACTATATGAGAAAAGTCTTGGCACAAAACGCAAGTGGTATAAAATCAGTACTTTTGGACAGGCGTCCAGTTTTCAGATAGCATTTTTTCTATAAACATCAAATGAGCTCAATATGAGCTGGTATAAACTTTCCTTCTTTTACAACAGTGGCAAAAAATTACATTGCAACGGTCAAAACAAGTTACAGTGTTATCTGTCGCTCCAATCATCCATCGTACGCAACGAAAAAATTTTCTTTAGTGTTACAGAGGCTAATCAGTCAACTTCTATCAGCGGCTCCTAATCTTTCACAATTTTAAGACGTTGCTTACAACAATTATTCTGTCTGTGATTTGGAAACTGATTTTGATAAAAAAATTTCCTTCTAATTTTTTTTCCTTTTTTGAAGTGGAACTATCCCTATCGCCATTGAATTTCTCTTGAAGTGTTCGCGAGACTGCAGTTGCAAATAAAGTTTAAATTGTTTTTTCAAAACAAAATACCTACCTTTAAGTTTTCTAACAACTTTCCCACTAGTAGGATGAGCTGTCCAATGAAATCTCTGAGATTAAAAACACCTAAATTTTCATCACAATTTTTCTTTTACTTTTTTTGTATAGTAGGCACCAGTGGTTACGTCATGTTAGGTATATTTCTTTGCGAGGTCGAATGAAACTAATATATTTTTAGTAACCCCAGTGATTCTGGAATTTTTATCGTGTAAGATCTGATAAGATGCTTATCAAAAATTTTTATCGTGTAAAATCTTATCTGGTCTTACACGAAAAAAATTCTGCCCTACGTGAACTTTGATCGTGTAACATCTGATAAGATACTTCTCAGATCTTATATGCTAATAATGTAGTTTTGCTGAAGTGTTATTTTATAAGATCTGATAAGTATCTCATCAGATCGTACTGCTTGAAAACAAATCTGAATTGTCTTCAATTTGAAGAACATGCCAAATTTTAAGAATTTTTATCGTATAAGATCTGATAAAAATTTCATCAAAAGATGACTCATAGCTTTTCGAATACTTATCTAACAAGATCTTAAAAGATTGTTATAAGATCTTACTATTTTTGTGAGATACAAAATTTTTGTTGTTAGGCACAATTTTTATCGTGTAAGCTCTTATAAAATCAAATGGGTTCGATCCCGAGTTCTCCAGGACAACAGTAACAAACATAACCGACTAACGTCAGGCGAATTGCTCTCAAACGACCGGCGAGCGGTTGGCTTCGTCAACAGCTAGCCACGGTTTAGTGACCACAGGGCACTACCTCTTTATCCCGCTTCTGAGGACAAAAGTCAAATTGGTCAGACAAAAAATCGGCCAAGCGAAAAATTGCATAAAGGACAAACAGGATTAATATATTAAAATAAAAATTAAATTATAAATTACTGATTTTAAAATCTTGAAGAACATTCCATTACATCTCTAAACTACGCAAAAAAATATTATCAAACCCTAGAGGAAGTTCCGTGTCTCTTGAGGCCAGAGGAAACTAAAAAAAGACAAAAAATTGCAAGCTTTGTTTAAAAAAATACCAAAACTTGTGATACTAAAGAGTTGAAAATTAATCCATGGCCAACAAAAAATTTTCCAGTATCTTATTATGAAACCTTAACGTAGGTTTTCTGACCCTTGAGGCTCAAAAAATGTGAATAATGACTATAAATGTCAAAAAAATTGAAAAAAAAAATGGCAAAAAACATCAAAAATATGCCAAAATTTGTGACGTTAAAATCTTGCAAGACATTCCATTTAATCTAGAAATTATTCAGTAATCTATTTTCGAACCCTATAGGAGGTTCTTTGGCTCTTGAGGCTGATAAATTCTAATAAACTACAAAAAATTTCAAAATAAATTGAAAATCTAAAAAACTGCTAAAATTTGTAAAAGTAAAAAGTTGAAAAAGTATTCCACTGCCATTAGAAATTTGTCAGTAACTTATTATCGAACCCCTTAGTATGTTTTCTGACCCTGGGTCTGGAAAGAACTGAATAGGAAAAAAATAACAAAAAATTTGAAAAAAAATTGCACGTTTTGTCAAAAAATTGCTAAAATTCGTGATATTGAAATGTTGAAACCATTCCATTACAACTAGAAACAACGCAGTAACCTATTATCGAACCCTAGAGGAGGTTCTTTGACACCTAGGGCTGCTAAAAATCAAAAAATGTCAAAAAATTTTTCAAGAAGCTTAAAAAAATTTCAAAATGGTAAAAATTTACGTTTTTAGCAAGCGGTTGTTCGTCAGTAACTAGCCACGGGAGGGGGGGGGGGGGGGTTTGGGGGTCACTGGGGGTTGATTGGGGGGCATCACTGGGCTGGGGAGCATTAGCGCGGTTGGGGTGGGTGGGGCAATAGGAGAGGGGTGGGGTCAACAGTGGGGGTGTCTTCAACCTCTAAGAACCGCCCTTAACACCATAAGTATAAGTATAAGTCTGCAAAACATTTTGAGCTGAAACAGATTTGAAGGGCTCTAAGAGCAATAAATGCCCGCTGGGCGCTACCTGTTTATCCCGTTTTTGAGGACGAAAAGTCAAAATCGTCAGACGAAAAATCGGTCAGGCGAAAAATCGCAAAAAAAGACCGACAGGACTAATATAATTGCTACAAACTTCGTTTGAGAGCAACTAATTATTACCCACTAAACTACAACGATTTTGCTAATCAGCTGCTTGCAATTACATTTCATGATAGCAATTATTTTTAGTGGGAATGAGAGCAATTGAAATCCATCAAAAATTAAGAAGTTAAGAGTAGAAAAACACTTGAGAATTCACAGAATGAGAACAAAAGAGCAGAAAACAGTCAATTGAAAATTTAGCATAAAAACATAGGCAACTAACGTCTGACGAATTGATCTCAACTAGGAGTAGGGTAGGGGGTGGGTGGGCTGTACGAGAGGAGGTTCCCAAACCCAGGTAGAGGAGAGCGAACTGGAGGTGTGATGGGGTGAGTGCGGGGAAGGGGTGGGGTCAGTTCAAGTATTCAAGATTAAAAAACAGTTCAAGTTTTCAAGATTCAGAACTGTTTTTTTGCCCCCAAAAAATTGTCTCCGCAAAACAGGTTCGTTGGATCGCATTTTTAGACTATTGTTAGGCATAGGGCTCTATGAAAATTTAATGCTGTCTGAGTGCTACCTGTTTCTCCCGTTTTTGAGGATGAAAAGTCAAATGGGCCAGTAGAAAAATTGGTCAACTGAAAAATCCCATAAAAACACAGAACTAATATAACTACTACAATCTTTGTTCGGGAACAATTAAGAAAAGCAGTTTTTGTTTATGGACACACCGCGGCAGACTAAAATCACGTCGAGATGTTAAAACTAGAAAATTCTTCTAAAAATTAAGCATTGTGTTGAATGCAGTAAATGCTTGCCAGGATTGTAGTTTCCACCTCTGAATACGGTGAAAGCGATAAACCTACTTGGCAGATTGCCGAAAAATAGCCGTCGTTGATTCCAATAAGCCTGATTGGGATTGAAAGAATAAAAGATATTGAAAAAGAAAAATTTTTTGTACAAAAACATTTTTTAAGTCCGATTTTTTTGATGGCATTTCGTAGTTGAACATACTTCTGTTTCTAACAGAAAAGCTACAGGGGCTACTATCAATAACAATAAGCATTAGAGATGGTAATTTTAGGAACTGGACTTTTAGGAACGACGTTCAAATAGCGGGCATCTAAAATTGGGCTTTATGGGTTTATCCCGTTTCTATTTCTGACATCAATTTTTTGTACTCTTTTCATTTTTAATTGCTTTGCTGAGCAACTGATGTTCAAAATCACTTTTAGCAGAATGAGAGAAGAGAGAAACTAGCCTAGAGAAGTCAAAGATTACATGCAAAATGCTGAAAAAGCGGCAAAAAGAGGTCAAGCGAAACACTTTTTTTTGTTCGACGAAGTAAAAAAACATAGCAGGACAAGTCCTGACGTACAATTTAAAGAATTTTCATTGACTAAACAGAAAAACTAGACCTAGCATGGACTATGAGTGAATTGAGAAAACCATTTTTAAAAAATCAGATCAAAAAATAAGAAAAAAAAAACAAAAAATCAATGTCAAAATGCCTCATGTGAACAATAAAAACCACTAGCGAGAAATGAAAATTTAATTCAAACGAAAAACTAGGCCTAGAATGAGCTGTGAATGGATTGGGAAAACCATTTAGAAAAAAATCTGATCCAAAAAATCGAAAAAAAACAATAAAAATCAGAGTGAAATTGCCGCATGTGAACAAAAAACCACTACTGAGAAACCGAATTTTTTTCAAACACCATTTTCACACTCTACTTTAAAATTAGAGTGAAAAAAAATTCACGCCGCAAAACCACTCGCTTTTTCGCTCCACTTCCTGTTTCGGCCTGACCAAAATCACTACTCCATTTTGACTTCAAAAATCATGAAAATGTGTAAACAGATCTTAAAAAAAAACATAGCCGGAAGAATTCCGGAAACGACATTGTCATACAGATTTGCAATCTGTAGATTTGAATTGTTTCGTAGCGCCAATTAGCGTTCTTTACTTCGGCCAATTTAAGAGTGAATTGGCGGAGCGAATTCAGGCTTTGTTTTGTTATTCAAATATTGATTAATTGAGTTACAAAGTTTAGGTTGATTTGGCGGAGCGAAATCACGTTCGACTAACTATCGGGTATTTCGCTTAGCGAAAGATACCAAATTTTAGATGCGTCTGAATTTAGACTTTTGCGGATTGAAATCTAGTTAAGAGAGAGAGTCAACTATTTTGAATTACGAAATTGAGAAGAATGAAATTAGGCAAGATTAACAAAAATGCTTCACAATTTGTTCACAAGATAACATTACTAAATTGCGGCAACTGACAATCACGAGACAAGGTGAACAGACAAAAGATCATGCATAGGATATAAACAAATTAACAAGTACGAAATCATCGGATTTGATCTTCAAAATTAAACTGAATAAATGAACAAATTAAAATAAGGAAATTGAACTAAATTAAGTTAAACAGAAATTGAACTAAATTGGTTGCACCAAATTAATGAACTCAAACTAAAAATGTACTATTGTACCACATTTCCCCCTTGGCGGAAATAAATAACATGTTATTTATCAGAAAATTAGTGAGAAATATGTACTTGTTAAATAATTAATACTGTAATGTTTTAGACAGAGTTTTGAATAGTCAGTTTTACTCATTACTCGTTTTCGCTTTCATAATACCTCTCCGCTTCGCCAACTGTCATAGACAACTCTGGTTCCTCGTAATTCGGAGAAACGTAGAATTGAGTGGGGTAGGAATTTGTTGGGGAGCATGGGCCGACTGTGAAGTTTGACTCCTCTTGATTGGATTGCGCTGCAGCCGTTTGTATTGCAGAGATTATGGACTTGTTTTCGATTTGTTGTTTTTTAATGTTTTGCCGTCTCTTCTGTTTTCCAATTGCTGAAGTACTTGGTGTTGTGGGAGGGCATGATTGAATTGGATTCACAGACCCATCCGATTCTGTTGTTGAAATGGCAGAGCGTTTTCTCTTTGAAGGAATTAGCGCTGCGGATGCTTTCGTGGCTGCTTTTCTTTTCGGTCTGCTTGGTGGCTCCGCGATAATGATGCTTGAAGTCGGTAGTTCCATTGGCACTGCGGGATCGTTATTTGACTCCGTGGTTTGATTTCGCGGCGCCGTTGTCTGTTGTTTCTTTGGCTTGGTCGGCATTCTTACTCTGAGGGCGCGTGTTACGTTAGAGTGAATGGACGACACTGTGCTGACGTCATCTGCCACTTTTCTGTGTTTCATTTTCTTTCCACCTTCTAACTTTTTTCGTAGTTCTTTTGCATGGTGATGAATGATTTCCTCAGTTGTTTTTCCCGTGGGGATTTTCGGGCGTCTATTTGCATATATTTGCAAATCTGTTTCTCGTTCCGCCTTTGTGCCGAACTTTGCGAGGTCAGAATTCCGTATTGTAACCTCTCTCTTGCCCGGTTCTTTGATTACTGAGGTGTTTTCGGTTGTTTTAATAACTGACGATCCTGGTGCAAGTACGTCGTATAGACCGTCGAGACTTTTCTTTGATCGTTTTATTTGTGGTTTTTTTTTGCCAATTTGAGCTCCAGTGACGATTCTGTTCTTGGTATCGGTTGGCCAACATCTGGATGAGAAATTAATCTCGATTCTTTATTTGGGTCGTCCCTCTGTCTTTTCATTGCCTCTTTGCCTAGTTTGTCCTTGTTTATTTCCATTTCTATGTCGCTTCGCTCCTCATTGTTCCAATTGTCGTCTGTGATGAGCTGGTCCCATTTGACAGTCTCCAAATCTAAATATTTGTTAAGAATACTTTTGTAAGTTAAAGTTTTTGAATCTGGATTAGTTGTTATATTGCTTAATGGTGTATTCGCTTTTCTGCCAAAATGTGCCTCAAAAGGTGATATTCCAATAGTCTTTTGACGACATATTCGTAACTGATAAACTATTGAATTTATTGATGCTTTCATGTTAAATTGATTTTGCGCCGCCGTTTTAATACAGGCTAAGCGATTCTTGATTGTTTGAATGAGTCTTTCAACCAAACCAATAGCTCTGTGGTCGTGTATTGGCGCCTCGATTAGCTGTATATTATTTTGATTACAAAATGTTTTAACTCGATGCCCCGTTTGACATCTAGCCTGATCCAATCTAATCGCGCGGAGTATACCGTGTAGCAAAACATATTCTTGAAGGAACTTTAAAATATTATCTGCATTGGCTCTATCAAATACCTTTGCTGTTGGGAATTTCGAAAATCGATCAATACATGCAAGAAAATAAATCTCTTGATTTTTCTCATTATAAATGGGTCCTCCAAAATCAATTTGAATCTCTTCATTAGGAACTTTACATAGCTTTAATGGTGTCCATTTATTTGCTGGTATAATAGGTTTTAAATTTTTACCAATTTTGACACATGGGTTGCACTTTGCTGTTTTGGTGGCAATATCCCTGTGCATGTATGGCCACCACGCGTGTGTTGCCATATCCGTCATTCCCCATGTGCCAGGGTGAGTTGCGTGGATTGCGTCTACATACGCGTCCTTGATAGCATGTGGGAGTGCAATTCTGTCGTCTATGCAAACACACCCATTCTTCACGTGTAAGTCCTTCCAGAAGGAATGAATGTAGGATGAGATTTGTCTGCATCTATCTTCATTGGACGTCAAAATGCAGTCGCGAATCTCTTTCAAGATCGCGTCCTTTGTTGTCAGGCTGGCCATGAGAGAGAGCTTGAGAAGATTTTTGAAAGCGCGAAGTTGAAGGAATCCATGTACAAGTCGTCTACTGAAGGCGAAGTGGCTGTTGTATCTGTAGTAGGTGTAATGGGGGTCACAGGTGCCGCTTGAACAGTAGAAGGCCCCGCCTCTGCAAATCGGACTCTCGAAGGGGTCGATTGTTTTACAGTCATCAGTGTGTCGTCGTCAGAAGGTGATTGAGACATCATATAGACGTTCTTGAATTTTGTTGCGATGCGTTGAAAGTGATTTAGATTAGAGTGTGACTGTTCGGTGGGTGGGTTTAAGGCAAAAAGCGAGTGAGGAATGTTAGTTGTTTCGATTTTGGGGATGGAATTTAAATTATTTATCGTTAATTCGCTAATTGAGTCGTCAATTTGCGTGCTTGTAGAATGTTCTGGATTTCGCGGTGCGAAATCACTACATAAGTTATTAGTGGAATTTGGATTATTTACGACGCAATTTGTAGATTGATTTCTCGCTGCGAAATCGACGTAATTTTCAGCATTTAATAAGAAGCGTTTCGCACTACGCTTAATTATATCCAATTTAGCTACAATGAATTGCTCGTCGTGTGTGGATATATTAGCAGCTTGTTGATGCGGGTCGCGAGATATATAATCCCCTAATCCCATTTTTGTGCCCGGAAGGTGATCTATCGAGAATTCAAATGGTAGTAAACGATCTACCCATCGTGTCAGTCTACTATTATATGATTTATTGGATCTGTTTTCTCTCATAATAGAGAGAAGGGCTCTATGATCAGTTATCACAGTAAAGGGTTTGCCGTATAAATAATACTTAAAGTGTTCCACTGACCAAACAACACCCAGAAGTTCTAGTTCGTTTATGCTATATCTGTCTTCAACAGAGTTCAAAAATCGCGACGCGAATGCTACAGTATGCCACCCATTAGGTGTTCGTTGCTCCAATGCGCATCCCAATCCCTTACGCGAGGCGTCACATTTAATTCGCGTTTCCAAATCCGGGTTGAAATGTTTATTTTCAGTTGTTTCCGTAATTTGTTCTTTTATTAAAGAAAACTGTTTATCGTGTTCTTCCGTCCAGAGAAATTTCGAATTTTTCTTAAGCAATGGTCGGAGGGGGTAACATAATTGTGACAAATTCGGAATAAATTTTCCAAGATGATGTACAGATCCCATAAAAGAGCGAAGTTTTTTAAGATTAGTAGGTGCCGATAATTTTCCGATTGCATCTGTTTTACTTGAAAGTGGGGTTACACCAGACTGCGTAATATTATGACCGAGCCATTCAATATTCTCTTTTGCGAAATGACATTTTGCCAGATTTATGCGTAAATTTTCCTGATCCAGTTTTATTAGACATTTTCGTACTAATTGAAGATGTTTTTCGATTCCACCTCTACTAACGATCAAAATGTCATCTAGGAAACAGAAAGTATTTTCTAAACCGGCTAGGGTACAGTCAATAGCTTTTTGGAACTCCGCCGGCATGTCCGTCAGCCCGTAAAATCCAGTTTTAAATCGATATGTGCCAGTCATATCACCACTGACTATATTGAAGTTACAATGGCGAGCCGTATCACTGTGTAGCTTTAATTGACTATAAGCGTATTGCAAATCAAGAGTTGTGAAATAAGCAGGCTCCTGCGGCGCCGTTGACAGTGTTTGCGAAATCGTTTGAATTAGCGAATCTATATTAGGCATTTGATACTTGTTTTTATGAATAGCTTTGTTTAGGATTTTTGAATCAAGTGCTATTTTGATTGACTTATCCTTTTTTACCGTAATGACAATCGGAGATATGAAAAATTGATCTGAGCAGTTGTTTAACTTTTCAATATGTCCTTCGTTTAACAGTTTCTCTAATTCAATTTTCACTTTCGGTTGGAGGTGAATGGGTACTTTTCGTCCTTTTTGATGTATTACTCGATAATTTTTGTGAAATTTTGAATTGACCGTGTGGTTTTTTGATTTCCCAATTCGAGATATCAAATCAGGAAATTCCTGTGCCATTGATTTCTTGATTGCACAAGGTGGATCTATATTATTAACTTCAGATTGCGGGCAAGGCTTCTGAGAAATTGTAATACCTAACTGGTCAAAAAGGTCCCGTCCTAATATTGGTCTAAATCCATCGGATACAACTGTTATTTTTGCCTTCTGTATACTCCAATCATTGCATTTTACCGGCGTTTTCAAAGTGCCAAGAGGTTGGACGATATCCTTAGAAAATGACTTCAATTCCAATGGTCTTTTCTCCGACCATTGTGATTGAGCGCAATTGAACATTATTTCTCTTGCGAGTGACATATTAATAATGGTACAACCACTACCAGAGTCTAGAAGTAAATCGCAGTTTGTGTTTCCAATTGTTAGTGTTAAGTTTTTCAGTGTCAAATTTGGGGAACTCGTATTTTCAATAGTGGCAACGTAATTATCATCCGAAGAATCATAGTCTGAATTGATTTGCGTATTATAATTGATATAATTGACGTTTAGACTTTCCTGACTAGAATTTTGGATAGATGTTTCTGCCGTATCTATATTGTTAATGCGATTAGTTTGTTGAGAGTTTCTCGTAGAATTAAGTCTTCGACGACAAACTTTAGCGAAGTGGTTTTGCAAACCACAGTGATTACATTTCTTACCCATTGCGGGGCAAACCTGACGATGTGTAGGTGTCCAGACTTGACCACAACCACGGCATTGACCAATGGATGCACGGTTTGTGACTGTTCTGCTTGATTGAGGTCCTCGTACTCCCGCGCCGCGAAATCGATTGAATTGGTGTACTGTGTTTAATGTACTGCCAGTTGCTCCGTTATTGGATGAAATTCTTTGCTGATTCTGATTACCCATTTCCATGTTTACTGCAATGCTGAGTGCCCTCTCTGGTTCGACTGTGTCACTTAGAAGCTCTCGCTGAATGTCATCGTCTAGCATGTTAGTGATGAAAATGTCCCTGATGATGGCTTCTTCACGGTTTTCAAAGTCACAATTTTCAGCTAGTTCTTTTAAGATGCTGTAGAATTGCTCTACAGTCTCGCCCTTCTTTTGCTTCCGAGAGAAGAACACAAATCGATCAAATGTGATGTTTCTTGGGCGGATAAAGGCAATCTCCATCATTTCCCAGAGTTTTAGAGTAGTCAAATCGTAAATGTTATCGTGCGGGAATTTTTGTGTTAATAGTCGTCTTCCTTCAGTACCAATACTGAGGTACAACAGGGACACGCATTTCTGATCGCACAAATTCCAAGGACGCTCCCCACATAGTATTCCCGCTTCGGTTATTTTTTGACACTTTAGTTCCCATTGTAGCTTCAGCTGGTTGTTTCTTACTCTACGTTCTCTTTCTGCTTCCTCGGTTGTGTCGTCAATCGGCATTTCGTACTTCGGTTCCACTGGTAGGCGAACTGTCGATGGTTTGGGTTGAAGCAATGTGTCTATAGTTATGTTCTCGCGAGCGAGAATCGCTAGTTTTAATTGAATTCTCCATTTCTCCCATCTGATTGGTGGGTCTGAGGTTGGTTGTTCCCAAAATGGCTCTATCGACAGCGGTGTTTTTCTCGATTCTCGAGCTGGCTGCGCCATGTCATACAGATTTGCAATCTGTAGATTTGAATTGTTTCGTAGCGCCAATTAGCGTTCTTTACTTCGGCCAATTTAAGAGTGAATTGGCGGAGCGAATTCAGGCTTTGTTTTGTTATTCAAATATTGATTATTTGAGTTACAAAGTTTAGGTTGATTTGGCGGAGCGAAATCACGTTCGACTAACTATCGGGTATTTCGCTTAGCGAAAGATACCAAATTTTAGATGCGTCTGAATTTAGACTTTTGCGGATTGAAATCTAGTTAAGAGAGAGAGAGTCAACTATTTTGAATTACGAAATTGAGAAGAATGAAATTAGGCAAGATTAACAAAAATGCTTCACAATTTGTTCACAAGATAACATTACTAAATTGCGGCAACTGACAATCACGAGACAAGGTGAACAGACAAAAGATCATGCATAGGATATAAACAAATTAACAAGTATGAAATCATCGGATTTGATCTTCAAAATTAAACTGAATAAATGAACAAATTAAAATAAGGAAATTGAACTAAATTAAGTTAAACAGAAATTGAACTAAATTGGTTGCACCAAATTAATGAACTCAAACTAAAAATGTACTATTGTACCACAGACTTGAAGTGAAAATCCATTTAAACGCCATCCAAATACTCATCAAACAAAACGTGCCTTCACTAATTTATGGTTATCTTTGAGTAATTCTTTGAATTGTAAAAAGAAATTAGGAGCGCTATAATAGCCGGCTGAGAAGATGAGGGCGGCTATTAAAAATTAAGGTTTCATTGCAAAAAACACTAGTCTTACAAAAATATAAAATAAGCGCATATGTTTCTCCATAAGTGGATTGAGTCCAATTTAAATGGTAAGACAGTAAGCAGATGGTGCAAAAGATGTGACTAATAAAGATGTAGACAAGGGTGCCCAACCGGGCAAAGGAATTAGTTTTTGTGTCCATTTCGGTAAATGCCGTGGAAAAAAACTCTACCGCCAAATTTACTGCATTATTTTCTTTGTTCATCACTATTTTCCTACTTCGAAAACATCGCTATGTGTTAGAGTGCTAGCCTCTTCCGATAATACCCCCTCCCCCAGTCACAAAAAGTTGGGGGGGGGGGGTATAACGTGAAAGAACCAAACAATTTTTACTGTGTCATATTGATCCCTTCTACAGTGACGACCTCGAAAAATTTTGTACAAATTAATAACTTGTTTTCTAGGAAAGCAAAACCAAAAATTTTTTTCTGATTTTTTAACCTACACATAGTGGCAACCCCCCCCCCCCCCACAGAACTGTTGTTATTGGACTACCAAAGAGACTGCTTTGTGAAAGAACGGAAAGAACTCCTCAATCTTAGTTGTAGAGCATAAAGAAAGGAGACGAATAGCGGTGAATTAATTTTTTTTCACCGCATTCACCGCAATCACCGCATTTCTTACAAAAAAATCACTCAAAAACCTCCACCTGGGAATTAAAATCTTGCCCCGACTTCAAATTTCATGTTTTGTTTGCTTACTTTTGCCTCCTTTGCTTCCTGTTTACTCCTCTGTGCATCCTGCCATATCCTCTTCAGTTTCTGTTCCTCCCTCTGCTTCCTTTGTTGCATCCTCTGCTCCCTCTCCTCCTTCAGGTCTCTGTTGTACCCACTCACAGGGGCACTCTTCCTACAACAGATGTCAACTCTCCAGGCTGAGGTGTGCCCTCGAAATTGTCCTAACCAGACCATTTCGAGCGCACACCAGATCATTTTGCGCTCGAAGTTGCACTAGCGCACACAGCCTGGGCCGGGTCCAGCAATAATGGCAAAGTATGTAAGATTAACGATAACAAACGTTGAAAATTAAAAAATTCGCCGAAATTTTTTTACTTAATTTCTCGGTAAATGTAATGAAAGTGTTGAGAATGTGTACGATCAACTCTAAGAATTGCTGAATTATGTATAACTTTTGTCAAGTAGTTATTAACAATGAGATGTTAGGAAGGGATGAAATTGGTAAGAAGGGTTCTCAGTGTATATGGAGTCTAAAATCATCCAGAATTTTTGCTATTGTTTGTCTACGAAAAGTAGGACTTTTCTTTGGTTTCGTACAAAAAAAGGAAAAAAGTTTTCGAATTGAGAACTTCTTTCAAGTTGTCAAGAAGCCACTTTAGTCTGAAAGAAAATGTTTGTTGTACGATCTTGCAAGATTCTGACAGAATGTTGCAACACGATGCATCGGCTTTCAAAAAATCTTGAAAGAACTGGTAGGAAATTTTTTTCTAGCAAGAAACTTTTAAAATACACTCTTTTGTTAACGAATCTTACAAGTTAGCATTTTTTTACTTTTAAAAACATTTTTCGGCCTTCGGGACCTATTCTTGAGACCTCTACTTATTGCAGGAACTCTCGAATGTCTTGTTAAATGAATATACAGATAATTTGGCATCATTAAAAGGGAAAAACATCAGAAAGTTATTAATCTAAGGCATCAGAAAAAAGTTCCTCTAACTTCATTTTTCAATATTTCACCTGGTTCTCAAAACTCTCTGATTCATGTTTGTTTTACGTTGCGAAAATTTTATTGCAACTAATTTTTTTAGATAAGTGTTTCGTCCGTGACAGATCACCGGCAGCATCTTGCATATAATCATTTTTCTTCCTGAAGCTGCCAGATTCCTACACGATATCTATCTTGTATTGCCTGAGTTAGCCTCAAAATTACTGTCTCCTCGAGATTGAGATAATTCACTTGTCTTAGATGTCCACTCTGTCACTGTATACATTATTTGCCTCTTTTGTTTCAGCTAGAATTGTTTAATTGATCATAGCCTGACCAATGTTGGCTGCAATGATGGTACCACGTGAAAGTTTCACACGCAAAAAAAGTGACCATAGTCACCAAAAAAGAGCAATGCTGCTAATAAAAATAACAATCTGAAATGTGGGGAGTATAAAAAAAAGGCCAGCTGAGAACAAGCCGAAGTCGCCTAATGCTGTTTCGCTTCGATTACGCAGGAACCAAAAAAATTATTGTTGTTATTTTTAATTCAACTTTTCTTAACGTTGTTTGTCTGTTTACAAGATCTTGCAATATAAAAATTTTTCCTTCTCAACCTTGCAAGTTAAAACTGTTTTGCAAGAATTTCCGACAAAAGTATAGAGTCTAATTCATCAACATCTGTTGTTATGGTTTGTCTAAGAAAAAAATCGCATGATACAATATATTCGATCCGAAGCAAATACGATTTTTTTAAAATAAAAACTGGTGTATTTCAAACAAGCCAAGGAACTGTTCAGATCCAACAAAAAAAGTCCTGGGCAAGTGTAGTGCATAAGGATAAAGAGTATGATTATCAGGAAACTTAAGTAAAACTTGACCAGGAAAAAGTTGGACTGATACAATTTATTGCACAAAAAGAGAAAAAAGCCTGTCAAGTAAGACGTGTGAAAATTTTTAATAAAGTGTTATGTCAAGCTTCATTTTCTGAAGGCAATTTTCATCATAGGTTTTCTGGCTTTTGCAATGTTAAGTACTCTGACCTTGGTATCGTTTAAAATCATTTATGGTGCAATTGATGTTTTATTTTTAAAGGCAGGTACTCAAAACTTATATTAAAATGCTCATGGACGTCTTTAGATGGATCACTACTGTCCAACTAATGTGGCACTAATGTCCTATTAATGTCCCGCTAATATCCCTCTTATATCCAACTAATGTCTCTCTCCAATGTTCCTTAAAGCTCAACTAGTTTTAATAATGTCTGCTAATTTTTCTCTACGCACCATAAAACGGCAGTAAGCTAACACTGGTAAACTATTTTTTGCGTGGAATAGTAGTTAACCACTGGTGAGAGCATCAACTTATAATGCACTGCCATTAAAATCAGCACTAGTTTTTCCTTTAGAAATTTATGGTTTTCCAATCGGTTCAAGGAACTGTTCAAATCCAACAGAAAAGTTGTACGCAAGTGTAGTATTTGAGGAGTCCAATAATCAAGAAACATATTAAATCTTGACTAGGAAAAAGTTGGGCTGATACAATTTATTGCACAAAATGAGAAATAAAATGAATTGACATTCTTCAAGCCTGTCAGTGAAGGTGCTTTTTCGTTGTGTGATTGCTATAAGATGTGCAATAAGGTTAAATTATATGTCAAGCTTTTTTATCTGAACGCAATTTTGAGCATATTTTTCTTCCTTTTGCAATTTTAAGTACTCTGGCCTTGGTATCGTTTAAAATCATTTATGGTGCAATTGATTTTTTATTTTTCAATGCAGGTACTCAAGACTTATGCTAAAAGTGCTAGAGAACGTCTTTAGATGGATCACTAGTTTCCAACTGATGTCGCACTAATGTCCTACTTATGTCCGACTAATATCCTGCTAATCTCTCTCTCTCCCTCTCTAATGCTCCACTACAGCTCAACTAATTTTAATAGTGTCTGCAGATTTTTTTCTATGCATTATAAAATGCCAGCATGCTAACACGGTAAACTATTTTTGATTGGAATAGTTGTTAATCACTGGCGAGAGCATCAACTCATAACGCACTGCCATTATGATCAGGACTAGGAAAGGCAAGCTTCTGTAAGATCAACGTTAATTGAAATTAATTCTTAAATGCGTAATTAGATAGGACATTCGATCGAAATGACAGTAGATAGAAAACAATTTAACTTGGACAGTATAGCTAAAAATAAAAATCATTTTTATTCTCTTCTTTTTTGCATTAAATAATTGGACACAAATTGGTAATTATTATTTAAGGCATCTCTAAATTAATTCAACAACGTAATTGAGAAAAGTGATCTGAAATAGTATTTGAAGAAAGTAATTGAGAAAGTAATCGAGAAAATAAATAGTAATCTGAATTTTGCAAAAAACAATTGCCATCGACGGTTTCGAGCCGGAAAATTTTTTCAAATTTTCGCAAAACTTTCTCGTGTAAACAATGGACATCAACTGTTTTTTGGAAATCAATCAACGCTATTTTTTTTACCCACAGTCCCAGAGTCCGTTCATATAATGACTTGTTTCTTTTGATATCCTACACGGGTTAAATCAAAAATTCTTTTATTTTTTCGAGTTTTTTAACCAAATAATTAAGTCCACACATGTTCGACCCCGACCTTTTGTGTTCGAGGACGACAGATGTTCAACACATATTCAAACCTGATCTTCATCAACCAATCCAGTCAATATATTTGATCAAAGATCAAATATATTAATCAAAGATCAAATTATTAATCAAAGATCAAATTATTATTCAAAGATCAAATAGAAGAACACCTATCAAATTACAACCTCCTATCGAAAACACAGTTTGAATTCAGAAAAAATTTTCCAACAATTGATGCTCTTGTTTATCTGACAGAAACTGTAAGACAGAAACTTGATGAACAAAAAGTGGTCACTGCAGCGTTTTTAGATTTGTCAAAAGCTTTTGATTCAATTGACCACTCGCTTATACTAGAAAAATTTAAACACCTTGGTTTCTCCTCTTCGGCTATCTTTTTCAGTAAGAGTTATCTCAGTAAACGACATCAACGAGTAGTGATACCAGAAGCTGAATCTGACTGGCTGGAGGTCAGGCAAGGAGTTCCACAAGGCACAGTTTTAGGACCACTCCTGTTCAACCTATATGTAAATGATCTATCAAATTTCATCAACTGCAGTTTAATCCAATAAGCTGACGATGCAGTTGTCTATACTTTCGGCAAAAAAATTACTGATTGCAAGCTTCATTTAGAGAAATCAAATTCTCCTCTTGTTGACTATTTTTCATGCCATTCTTTAAAACTGAATTCAGAAAAAACTGAGTTCATTGTCTTTGGCACTTCAACCGCAGCAGAGTCTATTAAAGTTGACAACCATATAATAAAAGAAGTTAAGAATGTGAAATATCTTGGAGTAATTTTGGACAAAAAATTAAAATTGTTGTACCAACAACAAGTTAAACAAATACTCAGCAAGATGGCGCAAGGAATAAAAACACTTTATGTCCTGAGAAACGTAGTACCATACCATTTGCGCAAAATCGTATTGAATTCTCTTGTAATTAGTCATCGTCATCTCCAGTACTCAGCTGTTTTGCTTTCGTCAATTTCAAAATAACTTCTGACAACCTTAGAAAAGCAACTCAATTGGGCAGTTAAAGCTTGTTATTTTCAACGATTTAACAATTCATCACTTAGTATCAAACTAGATAATTATATACTGCCAATTAAACAATTGCTTGAATACTTGAACAGCACTGTATGTCAATCAACTCTTGACATTTAAGAAGCCTGCCTTCCGGAGAATAACAGGACTTAGCTTGCCAACTTATAAGTTTTACCGACATTCAAGAACGAAAACTATTTTTCTTGAAGAGAGGTCAAAAACATCATGGCTGGACAAAAGTATCATCCTATGAGGCTTATCATTTAATAATTGTCTTGAAAAAAACTTAAAAGGGAATGAGTCAAACAGACGGGTTAAAAAAGTTTTCAAAAACTACTTATTCCAACATTTTCAGAAGGACCCAATGGGAAATATTGTCGGCAATGTTTCTTGGGAAGCTTTTAAGTTTAACTAATGCTTCATTTTTGAGTTTGTATTCTCACATGAGAGCTTAGAATTTGTTTCTTCTACCTAGAGAAGAAAATCTTTTATCTGTTTTTTATAATTTATGTTATATCTTTACACTGCCATTTGTGTTATTATTAGGCTCCTTGACCTATTTATACTCATTTGGAAATTCAGTGTTTTTTTGTGTTGTACCCGTAGTGATCACCAAATGGTCGACACTGACCATTAAATTTCCTTTCATATGCATAAAAAACTTAAAAATTGTAGAAATTGCCATTTATACTTGTTTATGTCTTTCTGACCAGATTTGGTAGATATTATGACGCCTAGGGACGGGTAAAGCTCTCTAATAGCTGCTCAGCGATATAATGTCCTCAGGGTTTTGCTTGTTCATTTACTAATCAGACAAAAAAACTCAGACAAGGATTCTGTAGTATAAAAAATTGCGTTAACAAGACTAATTGTAATATTAATATAACTAGCAAAATTTGTTTGAGAGCAATTATTTTTGTTGGATGTGAGCAATGAATTATGTCCCATCTAACCCATCAATAAAAAATGAAGAAATGTAGCACTGAGAAATATGATTTAATATGAACTTGCGGTTTTGAAGTTGCCACATCTTATTCATTGGGTTCTCCACTGGTGTATATTTACCTTTCTCCAAGTCACACGTGCTTATTTGAAATATCCATTTTGAGATTTTTTAAAATCGGACGCTATATAAACTAACCTTGCATTCTATATTTTCGCAATGAAGGGATCGGATCTATTTGTTTTTCGCCCCTGCACTTAAAAATTATGTGTATGCAACCCACTACTACCCGGGACGAGGGTTTTTGTCAAAATTATGTAAGCTAGCCGGTAACTAACGTTGACAGGTTGGAAAATTAGCCGCAATTCATTACAAAATTTTGCGGTTTATACAAAATTTTGCGGTTTATAACCGTAGATTTTAATTAATTTTTCGTTTCTAAGTGGAATTCTTAGAAATATGCCGTACTTATTAGTTGCATTTAGCCAAAGTTTAAGGTTCCGTACAAAATTGTTGAGTTTCATAGACTAACACTTGAGTTATAAACGCGTTTTCAACGCAGTTAACATGAACTTGACAAAAGAACGCTTTGGAGACTCTAAAATCAGTAACCTGACCCCATCCCCCACGTACCCAACTACCCCCTCCCCCTTCTACCCTCCGACCTATTAAATCAACGCTAAATTAAACGCAAAATTATATAAGATCTACGCTCAAAATTAGGTATGATCAACGCTTAATTCAACTCAAAATTATGGAAAATATACGCTAAATTCTATGCAAAATTACATAAAATCTACTCTCATAATCAAAGCAAAAATTATGTAAGATCTACGCTTAAAAACGCAAAATTATGTAAAATTAGCGATAAATAAATTGAATTTTTGTAAGATCTACAATTGATCTCACATAAATTCAACGCATTCAACGCCAATCTTATATAAAATAACCGGCTAACGTCGGGCGAATTGTTCTCAAACGAACGGCGAGCGGTTGGCTTCCTCAACAGCTAGCCACGGTTTAGTGACCTCAGGGCACTACCTCTTTATACTGTTTCTGAAGACGAAAGTCAAATGGGTGAGACGAAAAATTGGCCCAGCGAAAAATTGCATGAAAGACACACAGGATTAATATATTTGCTACAATTTGCCTATTAGATCATTTATGATAAAGATAATTCAACTATAACTCATTGATAATGAGGATCAGAGATGATGACATTACGCTACATTACAGCAGCTGAAGTGCGGCATCAACAAAGAGAGAGAGAGAGAGAGAGAAAGAGAAAAATAAAACGTGAACGAGAAATAGAAGGAAAGGAACCCTAACCGAAAGAGAGAGAAAGAGACAGGAATATCTTTCATGATTGGATTCGACACAGCAGCTTCTAGTTTTTTTTAACCTTGTTAATAAATAAATCACATAGAAACTAACTGAAAAAGGCAAATTTGAAAAAAAATTTTCAACTTTGCAATAACGAAAATTAAAAACTTTTTTTTTGTCTCGGAAGTTCTGTCCAGTAACCCGTCTGAAAGACTTGAAAGAATTTATTGGCCAGTAATGGTCGTTAAACTCAGAAAAGGACAAAAAATATTAAAAAACTTTGAAAAAATTTACAAACTTTAACAAAATCTTGCAAAAATTCAAGACATTTATATCTTAAGAACCAATTCATTGTCTCAAGAGACTATCTGTTATCCTTTTTTTAAGCCTGAAATAGTTTCACAGGCTCATAAAGGTCCATACAATTGGAACAAAAAAATTTTCCAAAAACCTGAAAAGTTTAAAATTTATCCAAAAACTACTAAAACCGGAGTCATAAAAAATGTTGAGATCACCATCCCATTAAATCTAGAAATTATGCAGCAGCTTATTGTCAAACCTTGGAGGAGGTCACAGGGCCTCTGTTGACGTAAAAAATTTCAAAAACATGAAAAAATTGCAAACAATTTAAAAAATTGCTTAAATTAGTGATATTAAAATCTTCAAGAACAGTCCATTACATCTATAAGCTATGCAGTAATATATTATCAAACCCTAGAGGAATTTTCGTGGCCCTTGAAGCTAGAGAAACCTAAAAAAATGACAAAATTCAAAAAACTTTAAAAAAATTGCAAGTTTTACAAAAAGAGAATTGTAATATTTAAATGTTGACAAAAAAAATATTCTCAGAAACTAATTATCAAAACCTAACGGAGGTTTTTCGACTCTGACCCTTGAGGCTCAAAATTTCTGATTAATGACTATAAATGTCAAAAATTTGGGAAAAAATGGCAAAAATTATCAAAAATATGCTAAAATTCGTGATGTTAAAATCTTGCAAGACATTCCATTTATTCTAGAAAAAATTGAGTAACATAATTTCTCCTAGAGGAGGTTCCTTGGCTCTTGAGGCTGAAAAATTCTAAAAAAACTTCAAAAAATTTCGGAAAAACTTGAAAAAAAACAAGTTTCATCAAAAAATTGCTAAAATTTGTGACACTAAATAGTTGAAAAACTATTCCATGGCCATTAAAAACATGTCAGTAACTTATTATCGCACCCCTTAGAATGTTTCCTGGTCCCTGGTCTTGAAAGACCTGAATAAGGAGAAAAATGTCAAAAAATTTGAAAAAAATGCACGTGTTGTCAAAAAATGCTAAAATTCGTGATGTTAAAATGTTGAAACCATTTGTTGACAACTAGAAACAATGCGGTAACCTATTATCGAACCAAAGAGGAGGTTTTTTGACACCTAGGGCTGATAAAAATATAAAAATATCAAAAATTTTCAAAAAGCTTGAAAAAATTACAAAATAGTAAAAAAAAATGGGTTTTTAGCAAGAGATTGTTCGTCAGTAGCTAGCCACGGGAGGGGGAGGGGTCACCGGGGTTTGATTGGTGGTATCACTGGGGTGGGGGGCATTAGCGCGGTGGGGGGGGGGGTTTGCAATAGGGGGGTCAACAGTGGGGGTGTCTTCAACCTCTAAGAACCGCCCTTCACACCATAATTATAAGTATAAGTTTCCAAAACACTTTGAGCTGAAAAGCTCTAAGAGCACTTAATGCCCGCTGGGCGCTACCTGTTTATCCCGTTTTGGGGGACCAAAAGTCAAAAGCGTCAGACGAAAAATTGGTCAGGCGAAAAATCGCATAAAAAAAGACCAAAAAGACCGACAGGACTAATATAATTGCTACAAACTTCGTTTGAGAGCAAGTAATTATACATTTTTGGCGTTGACACCTCGGCGTGGGTATGTAAAACATATTATGTTACATAACTAAGGTGAATTCATGGAGAAAATTTGGCATTAATTGAGAACTGCGTAGCGGCTCGAGATGCAAACCAGAAATTCTCAGTGACATTATCAGATTCACACAACATTACTTGAAACACGAACTTGAAAGTTTGAAATCTGGCACTGTTTATGAGAAAATCTGGCCTACTTGAATCTGGCACTTTGGGACTTGGCATTTTCAAAGATACACGAGCGTGTTTCAAGCAAGCTTACGTGACTCTCCAAAACTCCCTTTCATATTCTGGCTTATATCTCGAACAGTTACTCGATTTCTGCCACATTTTTGCAGTGACTTCATCAGGGTCACGTGACCTATACAAGAATTGTGTGAATAATTGTGATCCATACCCAGTGAAGTGTTTAGTGACCTCTGTGTGAGATACTCCTTGTGTCATGTGCTCTCTGGGCATTAGTCTGTCGCTCTGTCGACCTCTAACTACTGCAGCTGCAGTTGTGGGGTTCCTATAACATACTCAAACAACTCCCTATCCAGCCGAGAACAGCATGTCCCAGGTTTAGAACTAAACTTAGCACATGTAACTGCAGGGCTTAAAAGCTAAATGTCCCGTCTGGTTCTTCAGTTCGTTCACGGGGGGGGGGGGGGGTTATACTCGGTTCGAGCGAATTTCTTACATATTTTTGTGAAAATTTATGGGAGAAATGCGCTCAAACGCAATGATTTTTCAAAAATTTTAGCACAAAAACTTGATATAATAATGCGCTGAAACATGCTGAAATTCGCTGAACTTATGTAAGAATTGCACTGATGCGCGCCCCATGTTCGAACCCTGCTCTACTGTTCGTTAGTTGTCACCCAATCCTCCATACCATTGATTCCTAAAACTCGGCTCGTTCAGTTTGATTTTATATTTATAAACCGTTTTGTAAGAAATGCACTGAAATTATATAAGAAATGCTCTAAAAATTCAGCGCATTTCTTACATGATTCAAGCGCATTTCTTACGAAAACAGTAAGAGTTTCAGGGCACAAACCTTCCAAAATAACAAACTGAAATCAGCTAAAATTTTTTATCAAATGCGCTGAAACTTTGCATCAATTGCGCTGCAAAAGGTGCTGAAAGTTATGTAAAAATCTGCTGAAAATAGTAGGAAAATAATTAGATTTTTTTCGAAGATTCGCTGAAATTTTGTAATTTCATCGCATCTTGAGCGTTTCAGAGCGCATTTCAGTTCCTTCAACTCATTTCTTTCATAAATTCAGCGCACTTCTTTAAAAAAGCAGTGAAACAGCGCTGAAATATCAACCCGGGACTTATACTGATCATGACAAAATTTTCAATTATTTAGAATTAGCACTCTATAGTGTTACAAATTATTAGTTCAATATTCAACCAAAACTTTTCAAAAGTTTATCATTTTTTTTGGAAAAACTTTACAACACTGTTCCCTTTTCTAGTGATCTTGGCTACAGGTGATTTTGACATAAAACGTTAGGCTTACGTGCCAGATATCCCGCTGTCGAAAAAAACAGCATTCACAGTTGAAAGAAAGTAGTCTGAAATTATAATGTTTAAAATTTGTTAAACTTTGACTGATTTTGATTTTATCTTAAACACTAAAAAGTAAAACAGCTATACGCTAAGTGTGTTATTGACATTGTATTATCTGGTAAATCTGAGTTGCTTTTTTGTTACCATTATTAGCGCAAGATATGTATGAAGTTTTATCAAGCATTTGAAACAGAAATGATGAAGTTTTTTTTTTGCTCGAGCATTGAAATTATATTTCGACAAAACCATACTAGTTTTTTTTTGTTAGTATATATTATCGAGTAAATTTAATCCAAGTTATCAAGACACTCACAGCCTTATTTTAAGACTAGAATTTCAAGCCCGTGTGGGGAACTATTACATTAAACGCGAACAGTTCGAGTCTGCTTCAAAAGTGGATAAAGTTGTCTCATTGGAGCGCGTTTTTGAGCAAGTTTAAAAAACCGTGATTACATCTCACCGTTGACCACACCATAACTGTTGCCACCGTAACATTATCCAATGTGCGGGATAGTTAATTATGTGTCAATTATGAAATGCCAAAATGAAATACAGCTGAATTGGTGATTAACTTCAAAAAAGTTCTTAGAATCAACTTTACATTAGTTGGTTTACGTTACTTATTATCTTAACAATCTAGCTAAGCAAGGCCACTAGCGTACAGAACTAATGGCGTAAAATTTTTTGTAATTTTATCACAATTTGGCTTAATATTGCGTCAAAAACTGAATGTTTATTTCGTAAAACTAGGTCTGGTAACTTAATTCTGACATTCAGTATCGTTTTTTTTTTTGCTGTAATTCAGGAATTCAAAATATCGAATAAACTCAAACCTTTTAACAAAATTTACTGCGCCCACTCCGATGTTAGTATTTTTTAATCGCCGGATCAAAATTTTCCGGCCAAAAAAATGTAAGGGTGGTGCTGCAATGGGAGGATTTTTTAGGAAAGTGCAGCTGAAAACTCTTGCATCTTTTTGGGCTGCAATTGTCTGCTGGGGGGGGGAGGGGGTGGGGGTTAAGATGATGTAAGAATTTGGGGGTAATTTCAAATACTCAACAGGGTGTAATTAGTAAATATTTGAATTTATTCTGTGTTGTATTCCTGCAATAGGATCCGAGTACAGGAATACAAAACAATAAATACAAATCCAAATGTTTATACACCCTGTTTTGTACTACCCGGGTCGAGGTGTCAATGCAAGATAAGCGGTGAATGCGGAAAATTTTAGAAGATAGGCGGTGAAATTACATAAATCAGGGGGTGAATGCGGTGAAAAAAATTTTATCGCCTGGTAGCGGTGAGCTTACATAATTTTACCGCATTCACCGCATTTCACCGCACTTCACCGCAAAATTATGTACGAAATTTGCGGTGAAAAAACCAACTTTCCACCGCTTATCTAACATTATTTTCCGATTTTTTCTCGACCCGGGTACCTGATGTGATGTATGTACTAACCTGCCAATTGTGGGTAGAGGAGGTCCCCAGTGAAATCCCCTGCCGGAGGGAGTGAACGATGGTTTCCTGTGAAGGCCTCTCGAACTGTAGTATGCCATCGGAATTAAGCTTCAGTTTTTTATCTCATCAATCTGTCTGATGTGTAATGAACGGCCAAAGTTAGCTAGCGCCCCCTATTTCTACGAAGTAAAAAATCGGTTTTTGAGGCAATATTACTGCAACTTTAAATCAAATTTCAATAACAACTTTCGGTAAAAATAGAGGGTGATAACTTACTTTTGCCGTTCAGTATAATACTGTAGCAGTCATTTGAGTTTGTAGTATGGTGGGCACAAAACGATAGCGAGAAGTTATGAACTGCGATGTGATTCAAGTAGGCAATAACAAATCGTGTTTTAATGTTTTTAATGAACTCCCGTTGCAATCAATTCCAACAGTTGCAAAACTTACCGATGAAACAATTTATTAGCGCCCGATGAAAACAACGCAAATCCGAAACTGGCGAAACTCTTCTTCGATATTGTATTATCTTTATCCGACACCCACTCTTTCCCGGGTCGAGGTTTGATGGTGAATTTTCGTAAGAAATGCGGTGAAATGCGATGAAAAATAATAATTTTTACCGCGTATTTCTTACATATTTTTAAGGTGAATGCGATGATTCGCTGTGAATCAATTTTTTTCACAGCGTTCTCGGTGGTGGTGAATTATTTTTTCCATCGCATCTAGCGGTGAAAAAAATAATTCACCACTACAGAGAACGCGGTGAAAAAATGATTCATCGCATTAAGCGGTGAAAAAATATATTCACAGCTACCGAGAACGCGGTGAAAAAATAATTCTGCGATAAATTGAATGCGAAAAAAAAAATGTAAGATCTGAGCTTTAGAACAGAAAAGTAGACCTGATCAAGGCTAAATTTAACTCAGAATTATGTAAGATCAATGCAAATTTATGTAAGATCTACGCTATATTCAATGCATAATTATGTTAGATCTACGCTAAATTCAACGCAAAGTTATGTAGGATTGGCTCTCAAGCGTAGATTTTACATAAATTCAATGCAATCAGCGCCAATCTTACATAATTGTTTAGCGTTGACACCTAGGCCTGGGGTCGAATAGTGGTTAATTATTTTTTTCACCGCATTCACAGCAATTAAATTAATTTGCCATATTAGTCTATGCGGGGAATTTTTGAAAGAAATGCGAAAAATTTGTGGTGATTTCCTAAGAAAGGCGGTGAAAAGCGTTGAATAACTTTTTTTCACCGCATCCATCGCCATCACCGCATTTCCTACAAAAAATCACCGCATTCACCGCATTTTTTAAAAAATTCAACCAAAAACCTCGAGCCGGATTGTCGCCATTGTTGAAGTTTTGAAGTGTGGCGAGAAATGAGTGGCGGAAAACGATAGTCTAATCAACTACTAAGTGGCAAAAGTTATGCAACTGTTGCAATCGCAACGAGATTTGAAGAAAACATTACCACGCGGTTATTGTCACCCTATTGAAGATATTCAAAAAATTGGCCAAAACCGTGTGGTAGCATTCAGTAATCAATTTTTGGAGCGATTACAACAGATGCATAATTGTTGTCAAACAGCAGCTGATAAGATTTTTTCGGCCACTTTGTTTTCGTTCCATTGTTCACAAAACATTTCTGTCGGGACAAAATGGTCGCCGTATTAATGGAAATTAAACAGAGTTTATTTCCCGGGCACTAACAAGCAATTCAATCAGAAACTTATGCACTTGTTGTTCTTGCAACAAGACTTGATTAATGAATACAAGCACAGGATTGTTGTCATCGAGAAGTTTTCAAACACCGAGGCAAGGCCCAGCTGTTCAATAATTTCAAGAGGATGATAACAACTATATCTGTTTTTAATCAACTCTCATTGAGACTACAACAGTTGCATAAATTATAGAACGTTTCAGTTGATTGTACTATGTTTTTCTGCCACTCGTTTTTACCAATTTTTCACATAACAACACTAGCGAGAAAAAGTGGTGATAGAAGACAGTCAGTTCAGTACAACAGCAAAATTTTACCACTGTTTTAGTATTCATTGGGCTCTAACATATTTGTCATCGAAAAGTTACTGAACAGTTGTTACTGCAACGAGAGTTTTTAAATGAAACTGAAAGAGTAATTTATGTGTGGCATTGTTGAATCTTCATTGAGTTCACTAAAATGCGATAGGAGTATATATTTGTCCTCTGATTTGTGAATTATTTCCACGGTTGAAAGAATCAAGAGCACAAAAAGTCGCAAAATAGGCAGTCATTTACGTGCAATTTATTTTGTATTCCATCGATACAATTCTTCACTCTAAATAATTTGCCGTTTGCTAAAACATTTAATATGAGTAAAAATTTAAAATATTTTTTTTTGTCATAATGTCATTTTCAACAGGAAGACCTCAAAATATTGTTTGAAACAATTTTTTTTTCAAGAGATAAGAATGTTGGAATATGAAGCATTGCTTGCTGTTTATGTTTCTATGAAGCAATTTTCCCGTAAATTTATTTGAAAAACAAGAAGTCAATCCATTTCTGAAAAAAATTGCTGCTTTGTTTTGATTCAGAAATTTTGTTAAATCCACACCTGAAATTTTGATTCGCAAAAACAATTATTATGGGACACTTTTGGTTGATGGTGGAGTTGTTGGAGTCACGGCATTTCTTCAATTTGCCAATTAAGTAAGTGGTAGAGAAGTCTGGGAACCAATTTCACAGTCAGCTGATGTAATGAACGCCAGAAGTTCTCAGTGACCTCAAGCACAGTAATGTAACCATTAAAGAAGCCCTTTAGGGAAAAAGCTGCGCCAAATTAAACCAACTTTAATGTTAGAGAATATACTCGGCCACTTGTGGTACTTAGAAACCAATAAGTTTCAATAAAAATCACCATTAGAGCCCAGGGTATGAATTCTGAGCTGGAGGCACGTGCAATTAGCAATTAGCACGTGCAAAAGTGAAATGCCAAGTTTTGTGGCCCTAACTTAGCGGCACTAACTTAGCGGCCCTGACTTAGAGGCCCAATCGCAATAAGGAAGCATAACTTTTGGCGGTGAGGCCAAACACACTAATACTTTTGACATTAGTATTAGTACTAGTTCCTGACGCCAGTAACAGGAAGAAAGCTCAACTTTCTGGTGGTGAAAAAAATAGATAACTCTCGAAGAAATGAAATTGGCAGCTACCGGGCAAAAATGGTCTCATGATAGCAACAACTTCGATAGTGCTGGCGATTTGGAGCAGAAAATGATTGCAATAGCGGAAAAAACAGGAAAAAATTAGAAAAAATGACAGAAAATTCTAGTTAAATAATTTGCAAAACTCTACTCTTAATTTTAATTTCAATTGAAGGTTGACCCCCTTTGTACCTTTTGGTTCTCTAAAAAGGTTAGCACATGAATCTTAGCCCCCTCGGGCACTGTGCCCTGCACTTGCGCGCAGGCGCCCTCGTGTCAGGGCACTAAGCTTCTCGGGCCGCTAAGATTCATGAGCTAAAACACACATAGAATTGAGATTCCGCTCTAATTTGAAGCAGTTTGCTTGTAAGAAGTCATTGTGCGTTTTTCGTTTATAGCCTAATAACTGTTTTCAGACTTAGTTAAATTTTCTGTAAAACAAAGGCTTCCGCATGGTGTAAATTAAACAAACTGCTGAGCCAACTTTTTGAGGAAAATCTTTTGAGGCCTGTGTAAACTACGAAGAAAAATTTAATGGGATCCCAGTTACCTATATTTTGTCATTTATTTTTCATTTGAGATGACGATTGATTTTTATACGAGAAGAAATTATGCAACCATCAAATTTTGAGCTATTCTCAGTACAATTTTTTTGTTTCAATTGAAATAGAATGTGGTATGTATTTGCGAAAAAATGTATATCATGGCAAACTACTGTATTCCATCACATATTGCAGCCAAATTTGAGTCCAAAATAGTTAGAGCATAGTTCCAGGAATTCTTTCTCATTTTGAGCTCAGCTTCGGGCGCAAGTGACATTGAATCTTAGCTCTGATATCAGTAGGCATCCGAGACTTATATTTTAACCGACACTTAGAGTTCTGACACGAGGAAGCTTGCGTCCAATGTTTGAATACACGTCTGGTCAAGAACATTGATAAGTTGAGAAAAATTGGGCTTCCAATAGCACATGAATATTAGCCCCCCTCGGGCCTTGTGCCCTGCACTTGCACCCAGGCGCCCTTGTGTCAGGGCACTAAGTTTCTCGGGCCGCTAAGATTCATATGCTAAAACATACAAAGAATTGGGATTCAGCTCTAATTTGAAGCATTTTGCTTGTTAGAGGTCATTGTGCGTTTTCAATTTTATTACTGTTTTCAGACTTAGTTGAAATTTCCGTAAAACGGAGGCTTCCGCGTGGTGTAAATTAAACAATCTGCTAAGCCAAATTTTTTGAGGAAAATCTTTTAAAGCCTTTGTAAACTTCGGAGAAAAGTTTATGGGAATCCCAGTTACATATAATTTGTCATTTATTTTTAATTTGAGTTGACGATTGATTTTTGTACGAGAAGAAATTATGCAACCATCAAATTCTGAGCTTTTCTCAGTACAGTTTTTTTGTTTCAATTGAAGTAGAATGTGGTAGCTTCCAAGAATTTTTTCCAAGAAGTTTGCTCAGTTGATTGCCCATTTTATACCATTTTGTAATTTTAACTTCTGAGACAAGAGTGAAAAATGAGCAAAAAAACTGATTAAGTTCAAACTCTAGTGTGATATGAAGTATGAAATAATGACTTCTTGCTTGATCAACTTTCAAAATTAGTGATTGAACCTAATTTTATTGTGGACTTTCTTTAACAGCGAAATTGGGGTCTAAACAGGTCTACAGATTACAAAATTAGATGATCCATAATTGAATTGAGCATTTTTCGAATTTGAGCAATTATATTTGATATCTTGGTAAATTTTTTAATTGAAAGGCTCTTTTGTTATCTGGAAATTGTGCTTAATAGCCTTATATTTCACACTGTCTGTAGCGCATGTTCGTTTGCAGTGTAGAAGGTATCAAAATTGAGATTTTTTTCTAGGCCGTAGTCTAATTAATCAATTTTTTACAAAAATTTTAGTGATAAATTTTTTCTCGAAAATACCATAGTTTTGACTGCAGTTTATCTTATTTAAATTTATGAGGTAGTTTTTACAAAAAGTAAGAAATTCTTTTTGTAAACAACATGGATCAATTATCTAATAATCTCAAAACCTCTGTAAGACTTTCATCTCTAGTGTACGACCTACGATAATTCAATAAAGTTCTGATAGCGTTAAAAGCGTTAAATGATGATGAATTTATTTCAATGAGAGTGAAGCTTCGCAAAAATATCTACAGACAGTCTCAGAACCGGGGCCAGACCAAACCGACGCAGAGCTTACTGGTCTTGGGCTGAAGACTTCAATATGTGCGAACCAGAATTCTGGCATCGGAATCCTGGTGAACTCTATAGGAGTCAATATTGCATTACGTGGTCAATGTCCAAAAAGACTATTTTCAATATTTTTTGTGTTTTGTGAAAACGAAAGTATTTTGAGCAAAATTTATTGCCAAAATTTATGATAAACTTGAGAGCAAGCTCAAATTCTTATATGTGAACAGTGCTGTGGGTAATTGTAAAACCACTAATTGCCATCTTTCCTAAAAAACATTCACCAATTAGATTTCTTTCGTTTTGGCAATTAAAAGCTTTATTCGTGAAAAGTAATTTTGAAGCCAATTTGAACTGAATTTTGTTCAGAGTGACAAATTTCCACGCGCTTACAACACTGGTCTTAAAACATGGGTAGTTGAAATATATGACAAAATAGAGTATAATTAAGGATTAGATTTTTCGGAGCTTGGCCACGTATTGTGATCCAAAAACTGACACACAAATTTTAAAATTCCAGATCCTGGTATTGCCTGATTCTGGAGCGCCAGGTTGTTCTATACGCAATAACACATTTCAAAACTTGCAAAGTTCATTTTTTTAAACTAGGTTTAAGGACTCTTCGAAGATTTTTTCAACTTCCGATTTAGCATCTAGTTCAGCTACGTGATCATTAGGTTGCCCGATTTACTTAACCGCGATCACGTTATATATACATACTTTTTGGCGTACTGTTGGTTTTACAAGAGTTGTTTTTCTTTTTAAAAAAATGACTCATGTGTTTTTCAAATAAAATGTCAAACTTTGCGGGACAGTTCATGTGATGTTCGCCAAACAACCAAGCCAACATTAGATGATGTTAAAAATTTTGCTGCACAAACTGCAAGCTCAATAAGAACTTGAACATCGCGCTGGCCTATGCTCGATCGTAATCTTTCTTTTCTTCGTTTTCATGTTCGATTTCATGTTTTGTTTGTTAATTGCACAAATGATTGCTCTAACACATCCGATTACCATAACATCATGACTTTGCATTCAAGTGGCTGAAAACCGATTTATATTCGCAAATTACATATATCAAAATCAAAAGGGAGAAATACTTTACAGGTAATGGCGGTCATTAACAGAACTTGTGCATAGCATTTAGCAAATATAGGAACAGCCATCGAGAAAAAAACAATTAGTATAATGGTTGATGAAAAATAAATTTCCAGACCAAATAAAACCCCACGGCGTGCAGTTTCTCATTTATACACTATTCAATTTCTTCCGGACGAAGTTTGAAGCATTCAAGTTTGAAGATGTTGGTTTTTTGTATGCGAAGTTTTTGCTTGACCGTTTTGACTTTTTGAGTGACTTTCACGCTCTTTACTTTTTTGTGCTCCCGGATGAAGTTTGAAGCATTCAAATTCGAACATGTTGGTTTTTTGTATGCGAAATTTTTGCATGACCGTTTTGACTTTTTGAGTGACTTTCACGCTCTTCAATTTTTTGTGCTCCCGGATGAAGTTTGAAGCATTCAAGTTTGAACATGTTGGTTTTTTGTATGCAAAATTTTGAAATTTTTGCTTTACCGTTTTGACTTTTAGAGTGACTTTCACGCTCTTTACTTTTTTGTGCTCCCGGATGAAGTTTGAAGCATTCAAGTTCGAACATGTTGGTTTTTTTATGCGAAATTTTATGCAAAATCCTCTGCTCTCGATAACTGCTCTTAATTGACATAGAGCATTGCTAAAATTAATATCTGATTTGATTGAGGAGAGTAATTACCGATCAGAATGTAGTGATTACTCTTTTCCTCAACATTATGTTTTTAAACTGCTCTCTTCAAGATTTTTCTTATTTAAGCAAACTTTTTTGTCCTCGGATTCTCGAATCCGTTTCTGTTGGTCAAATATCAATGAAAATACATTTCACCCCAGAAGCGATGATTTTTAAATCAGTTCAACCCAATTTTTTGTTGATTGCTGCACAAAATTTCAAAAATTTATGAAAGGCAAAAGTCTTTAAACAAGTGAGGGTAAAATGAATGAAAGACGCTTTTCGGTATAAAAACATTTAGTACAAGTTTTCGGGTTTACTATTAGAAAAAAACTATCACAGGCACATCCATTTCAATGACAAAACACGATATTAAAATATCAAGTAGGACTGCAGAATTGTTACTTTAATATCAGGCGATTACAATTATTATTTCTTAGAAAAATTTTTTGAAGTCGTTTGTCCTCCGCTCTCGCAAATTGCAGTTATTTGACATAGGGCCTTGCTGAAATTAATATTCGATTTGATTTAGAGGAGTAATTAGCGATCAGAATATAGTGAGTGCTCTTTTCCTCAACAATAATTTTTTAAATTGCTCTCTTTAAGTCTTTTCTTATTTAATCAAATTTTTACAAATTTTTAAATTTTTTGGGACCTTGGTGGGTGCCTTCATGGTGGCGGTCCTGTATAAGATGTGTACTATGTACATACTGAGCTAGCATCCACTTAAAAATTTTTTTATACTGGAAAAAAGCGGCTCATTTGTTGGTTAATAAACTAACGGGAGCAATATTTTCCGACATTCTTGATAATTCTTGATAATTCTTGATAATTCTTGATAATTTTTGATAATTCTTGCTTATTATGATTTCTTATTTTCTTATTTCTTTCTTTGCTTATCTTATGATTTCCTGCTCGATCTTGTTTTTGGGTGCTATTGAATTTTTAATACTTAATATATCTTGCCATGTCATGGTTAATCTTTCTTGGAAATCTTGCCAAGATCTTGTTTCTTGACACCCATGCAAAAAACTTGCAAGTTTGTACATACCTTGATGTTTTCTTGGCAAGTACCATGGCAACATCTTGGCAAGATTTACCACGATTTAGTATGTTCTTATCAAGATGTACCAAGTTTCGATTCACTGGGTATATAATAACTAGATTTTTCGGAGCTTGGCCACGTATTGTGATCCAAAAACTGACACACAAATTTTAAAATTCCAGATCCTGGTATTGCCTGATTCTGGAGCGCCAGGTTGTTCTATACGCAATAACACATTTCAAAACTTGCAAAGTTCATTTTTATAAACTAGGTTTAAGGACTCTTCGAAGATTTTTTCAACTTCCGATTTAGCATCTAGTTCAGCTACGTGATCGTTAGGTTGCCCGATTTACTTAATCGCAATCACGTTATATATACATACTTTTTGGCGTACTGTTGGTTTTACTTTTTAAGAAAATGTACTTTTTAAGAAAATGACTCTTACGTGTTTTTCAAATAAAATGTCACACTTTGCGGGACAGTTCATGTGATGTTCGCCAAACAACCAAGCCAACATTAGATGATGTTAAAAATTTTGCTGCACAAACCGCGAGCTCAATGAGAACTTGAACATCGCGCTGGCCTATGCTCGATCGTAATCTTTCTTTTCTTCGTTTTCATGTTCGATTTCATGTTTTGGTTGACAATTACATCAATGATTGCTCTAACACATCCGATTACCATCATGACTTTGCAATCAAGTGGAAAGTTATAAAGTGGAAACCAAGTTATCATAGCAAACTACATATATCAAAATCAAAAGGGAGAAATACTCTACAGGTAATGGCGGTCATTAACAGAACTTGTGCATAGCATTTAGCAAATATAGGAACAGCCTAAGAGAAAAAAAACAATTAATAAAATGGTTGATGAAAAATAAAGTTCCAGACCAAATAAAACCCCACGGGGTGCAATTTATCATTTTTACACTATTTAATTGCTCCCGGAGGAAGTTTGAAGCGTTCAAGTTTGAACATGTTGGTTTTTTGTATGCGAAATTTTTGCTTGACCGTTTTGACTTTTTTGTTTTGCCTGATCTAATTTTCTCTTTCATTCACATATGCCAGCAGCTGAACTCAAATGCAGTTCACTAATAAAACTCAAATAAAAAATGAGCCCAAAAAGGAGTAACTTTTTCTATTTAATTGTTATTATTGGTTAGAAAATATTAGTGCTATTTAATAACATCTAATGACGTCATTTGAAGCCCGCTGTAGTTAATTTTGCCTCCTCCCCCAACTGAAGCAGGCAAAAACAGATTTCAGCTCCCATTAGTTAGGCAAATTTTTCTCCAGACTGTCTTTGAACTTTTGTCCTATAATATTCTTTCAATTTCACTTCTCTAATAACTTTTTGACGCTTGACTTCTGTAATTTTTATGACCTTTAAAGCTCTTATTCAGAAATTAAGTCTGTTGCTAAAAATAAAAACGATTGTAAGTTGAGCTAGCACATTCATTGCCATGGTCAGTCCATCACAACGCAGCAGTCTATCATGTATAGCGATTATCAATCACAGCAACAGCATATGATAACAAAACGTTTAAAATAATGATCGCTGAAAAATTAAATTTATCAGACCACAACCACGAAACAAAAAACAACCCACGTCACTGCTATTTCTCTTTTTCACATTTTTATAATTTTTTCTAAGGGTGGGGGGATTTTCGAGCTGCGATTTTGCTGTAAGAGCTGGTCGAAGAAAATATTTGCTCATTTTCACTGGATGTCAAAATTTGTTTATTCCACCTCAACATTATTTGTCTCAACTGGCTCTCTTTGTTAATGTTGTGGATTCAAAATTCTTTCATTAGGATCCAGCTGACATAGTGTGGACCCTTTTGTTTCTTCTCCACAAGTGGCAGTGACTGCCTTCCATGACAACGATCGGCTAATTAGAACACAGTCTTTTCCTTCGCTCAGATCTGGTTCACCATCCGCCCACAAATCATAGCCCATTACCTTACCGTCAAGAATTCCCCTTGAATTGGTTTTAACAGGGGCATTTTTCGCAGCCATTTTTCATCACTTGAAGGACAAGTTTTTCAAAAAAAGTCATAGCAAAAATACATGATTGCATGATCATTCTTTTTCTGCTATTGATGAATTTTATATTGTTTTTCTCATTCTCGCAATGCTCACTTATTTTCAGTTGTTGAGTAATCGTGCACAGTTCAACAAAATTCTATGACAAGGAATTTTTTGTTTTACACCCTTTAGCATTAATTTCTCATTGAGCAGTTCTTGTTTTTTGATATCAGTATGTCAATTTAAAAATTTCTGAAGAACTTGACTTAAAAGTATAATAAAACCTGTTTTGATAAAGTTTTAGGAATACTTTAAACTATTAATTGACCATTGGAGTTTAAGATCTGTCCATGACAACTCGTAAAAAGTCTTCGAGTTTATATGAAACAAAACAAACAGCATGAATCTAATTTTGTATTAAAATTTCAAGCTCTATTCTGGTATGACCCGCTCCCTGGTTGAAGTTTCTTTGATTTCATACAACGATCATAAATCATTTCGCACTGTCCATACTTGATTTCTTATTACGATCCTTGTATGATTACCAAGAAATCTTACATTATCCTAGTATGAATACCAAGAATAATACATTGTTTTCAATTTTTTTCGAGTTATGTTTTTTGTTGTTATTCGGCAGGGAATCGCCTATATGAGTCCTCGGCATCACTTTGTGTTTCGCCAAAAGACCCTATCCTACAATATTATTTGTAAAGTTGGGCACTAAAAAAGAGGAAGTCCGAATAGATAACTAAATTTTTGACGTACTCTGAAGCCAGTTCATTCTTATAAATGCTCCTTTATAATAAATAATCAAGAAAAAATGCATGTATCCTCAATTTCGCTTTCTGAATATATTTAAACTGCAAAGTTACTCTTTTAGCGCACATACCGAATCAAATGTGGATTTCAAATGCAATATTATAGTTTACTAAGTCCTCTGACTACATTATACAAGAATTTGTGGCACCAGGCAATGTTTTATGTCATATATGACCCTGTATGGTTTCCAATTTTTTTTCAGTTTCAATAGAAAAACAAAATTATACAATTTTCAGTCTTTGAAAATTTTGTATGATCCGTGAATGGTTTCTAGGAAATCATATATGGTCCTTGTATGACTACCAAGAATTCATACAAATCAAAGAATCATATATGACCTCGTACGAAATCAAAGAAAGTTGTTCGATCGATGACCGGTGATACGAACTTTTAGCTAAGTCTTATTAGAGCTCGTAAATTTTCATTTTTCATAAACAGTAAATCTTGCATCTTGCAATTCTGGTCAAAACGAGCATTTTTTATCAATTGAAAATTTTCAAGGACATATGCTTCTTCAAGAAAGGTTGACTAAATTATTTCCTTTTTCATCTGAACATACTCAGGAATAAACAAAACCGGAACATTAAAACTATTCGAACATTAGAACTTATTTCAAGTTTTGTATAAGTAACATATGCGTGAATTTTGATCTTTGTCTGATTATTGACCCCCCATTGAATTCTTTATCTGGCATCACTATACTGTTGTGAACAAATACATGCGAAAGAGACCATAACAATTGAGTATGTGTATTGTTTTAGTGCTTGACACATAACTCATAATTACCTCTCGTTTTTTAGGAGCTTTGTCGTCTTTCCAATTTCTTATCTAAGAAAAAATTTTGAAAAAAAGAACTATCTTGTTCAGTTTCATAAACAACATATCAAACTTGGTGGAGTAAGGCACGAAAAATGCTGTCACTTGAATTGCTGCTTCGGATTTGGATTATTGTTGATCACTTTTTCGTAGTTCAGAAAATATTGCTGAGCATTTCCCGAACTATATTTTGAAGAGAAGAATTAGAAAGATTTCCGACATATTGAATAAAGTTGGGCTAAGTTTACGTTGCGGATATAAGGAAAACTGTTATTAAGGTAAAAATGAGGTAACCAATACCTTAACTTTACCTTAATTTGAGTTAAAGTAAGAATTTAGCTTAACATTGATAAGGTAAATTACCTTAAATAACCTTAGTTTTTTGTCCTCGGTCTCTTGATTTTCTTCTTGTTGGTCATATTTTAACAAATCTACCTTTCAAACCCGTAGAAACGTTCAAAACCTGTAGAAATCCCGTTTTTGTTCCATCTCAGCTCATAGAGCACTATAAGGTCTGACTGTTTTCTTAATGTGGTGTCTAGTTTGACCATAACAAGTTCGTTTCCCGTTCTGTTAACTTGTTCATTATAACATTCTAC
>NC_134470.1:75970607-75973107 GCF_964194025.1 Convolutriloba macropyga
ATTAACTCTTGATTGGAGTTTTTTCTTTCGGAGAATTGGCCCCAAAGCTCTTTTTTCCCCTTCTACGCATTTTGCCGAGATTGTCAAAAAATAGGGTGTTGGTTATATTTTTGTTGATTTCTTTTTGAGTATACTACCAATGAACCGGATATTGTCAGGAAAAAACTCGGGATCTTAATAGGGTTACAGGGATCCGACGCACTGGGTTCATACTCAAGAAAAGTAAAAAAAAAATAAGAAAACATCTTTGTGACACTAGTGGAGACGTCGGTGTAAGAAAATACCGTGGTCGACTGATAGTTGGGTTTCAAAAGATGGCGGTTCGATGTAGTCGGTCTTATTTTTCATGGTCAGCCATATCCGGGTACAAGGATACCGATGGTTGACTGATCCGCGGTTGACCACAATCGGCAACGGACAGAACCTGGGTTTTCGGCCTTATTTGGGTTGGGGTAACTGTGAGTCGGCCTAACTGCGCTCAAGCATATATGGGCATGAAAAGTCCAGGGTCCAATTTACGAGGCCACACGGTCGACAGTAATTGGGTATGAAAATAAGTACGTTGAATTAAGAAAAGACTTTCGCGAACCATGATTATAAAAGCGAAAAAATGTAGTCGATGCCTTTTTTGCGCTTTCGGCCTGCAATTGCAAGAAAAATTTGCGACATCAGATTGTAATCGCCGTAAAAATTTGCTACTTGAAAAACTTGAAAAATCCGGCATAAAGTTTGAAGTTGTTGCAAGAATGGTCAAAAACTTAGACGGGCTGTTGATAGTAAATCAACAACTCTGGTCCATAGGTTCCTTAATTGGTCAGAAATTTAGAAATATAAAAATGGCTAGACCAAAGTATTAGAATTTTGTTGGATAACTTCGACCGGATGATAGGTTAAGCACTTTCAAAAACCCGTGATTTCAGTTATCCGTTGTCAACCATATTTTTGTCTCGAAAGAACATGGATAATAGATATCGTTTCCCAAAAACGACTCAGACGACAATAGTTCTTTGATTCTGACAAGTTTGATTTCCAGAATGCCAAATTTTCTAGTCTTTTACCCGATAATACTGTTGTCAGGAAAAAACTCGGGATCTTAATAGGGTTACAGGGATCCGACGCACTGGGTTCATACTCAAGAAAAGTAAAAAAAAAAATAAGAAAACATCTTTGTGACACTAGTGGAGACGTCGGTGTAAGAAAATACCGTGGTCGACTGATAGTTGGGTTTCAAAAGATGGCGGTTCGATGTAGTCGGTCTTATTTTTCATGGTCAGCCATATCCGGGTACAAGGATACCGATGGTTGACTGATCCGCGGTTGACCACAATCGACAACGGACAGAACCTGGGTTTTCGGCCTTATTTGGGTTGGGGTAACTGTGAGTCGGCCTAACTGCGCTCAAGCATATATGGGTATGAAAAGTCCAGGGTCCAATTTACGAGGCCACACGGTCGACAGTAATTGGGTATGAAAATAAGTACGTTGAATTAAGAAAAAGACTTTCGCGAACCATGATTATAAAAGCGAAAAAATGTAGTCGATGCCTTTTTTGCGCTTTCGGCTGCAATTGCAAGAAAAATTTGCGACATCAGATTTGTAATCGCCCGTAAAAATTTGCTACTTGAAAAACTTGAAAAATCCGGCATAAAGTTTGAAGTTGTTGCAAGAATGGTCAAAAACTTAGACGGGCTGTTGATAGTAAATCAACAACTCTGGTCCATAGGTTCCTTAATTGGTCAGAAATTTAGAAATATAAAAATGGCTAGACCAAAGTATTAGAATTTTGTTGGATAACTTCGACCGGATGATAGGTTAAGCACTTTCAAAAACCCGTGATTTCAGTTATCCGTTGTCAACCATATTTTTGTCTCGAAAGAACATGGATAATAGATATCGTTTTCCCAAAAACGACTCAGACGACAATAGTTCTTTGATTCTGACAAGTTTGATTTCCAGAATGCCAAATTTTCTCGTCTTTTACCCGATAATACTGTTGTCTTTTACCCGATAATTTTTCTTGTTTTATAATAGCAGAAATCAATTCTGCATTTTTGAGAGATGGTTAAAAAACGATGAGAATAAATAGTTCCGTTCCAAGGGCAAAAATTAATACCCTGAAAAAAATCTTCACAGCAAACAGAAAGTTCTTATTTAGTTTTGAAACACAAAACAATTTATTTGAACGCGTTAGTGTTACAAAACTTTTTCTGTCTACTTCTGCCTGGTGTCCCACCATAAGAAAAACTTCTAACGCAGCATTTTCAAACAAAGGCCAATTTTTCGGGAAAATCGAATTTAGTATAACATGTGCTTGTTTCAAGATTATAAAAAAAAGTCAGCATCGAATCGACAGCTTTTTAAATTTGACAAAACTTAAAAATTGATGGAGCGAGATGAAACAACAGATCCAGATCAACGGCTTTTCTTGATGCCAGTTGTTAAAAGTATCAGTAAAACAATTTTAGGACTTTCCATGGTCGAGAAACAGTTAGCAAATTGA
>NC_134470.1:75983107-76058464 GCF_964194025.1 Convolutriloba macropyga
TCGTGCCCTGGCCTCATGTAAATTTTTTTTTACTTCTAGGCTTTTTATCGGCCAATCATTTTACAAGATCCTTCCGAATTACCAATTTTTGCCATAAACTTGCAAAATCTTGACAGTTAACAAGCCTGTCTTCCCAGACTGGCTTGCCATGCTTTTCCGCTGTCATGCTTTTCCACTGAGCTCATGTTTCAGAGGTCAGTCAACTAAGTAGCTACTTTAGCCATTTTTCCACGCGCTGATTTATGATTCTCCAAAAATTCAGTACTTTTTCGTAAAGCAAGTCAAAATTCCTCAATCAAATTAAGTCAAAATTCAAGGTTGAAAGTGAATCACGACGCAAAGTAAGTAGGATTTCAATGCTAAGTTTAATTATATTGGAATATACTTATCAACATGGCTTTTAATTATTTCTAAATGCCTTATGGCTGATGTTTCACTTACAAAAAATATAGACAAAAACTGATGACTTTTAATGAACTAGATAAAATTTACTCACCTTTGTAACTAACCTTATAGTAACTCTTATCGTTACTAACCTTATCGTCACTCTGCTGATTGAGAAAATTGGATCAATGAAACTCTTTTTTTGACTGCTTTACCGTGTTCACTTAACTTCCATTGAAATTGGGAACAAGATTTGCATGAAAAGTGTTCTATATCGATTGCTTATATATCTGTCGATGAAATGATAAAATCGTTGATTTTTGTGTCAAATTGATTTTTATTTTCTCGGGACAAAGAATTCAACTTTCTTGCGCAAAGTCACTTAGTGTATTGGTGACTAGCGTTGAGAAGTTAGAAAGTTATCCTTTTTCTTGCTCAGTTCTGCTTTGAAGCAGTTTGAATAAAACGAAATAAATGCTAGTTTTTGAAGAAAATTTATCATTTTTTATTGATCTGGCTCATATAGATTGATGAGATTCTGGTAGACTATGCCAGTGCACTCCAAAAACGTCTTATTCACGCACTCGACAATTAACGCTAAATTATGTATAATCAAGGCCAAAGAAACCGTTTTTTGCAACGCGTGTACTGTTGATGTTACCTAAACTCAACATATTAACTGTCAATCTTACATATTTTGCCATTTTTGGAGGTAAAATTTTGTTTTGGATTGCATTTATCAGCTGCATTTTATAATATGGAATGATAAAAAGTATTGAAAATTTTTGGATATAGTTGTTAGGGGTTCTCTGCAGGTGTAACTACTGTGAAAATGGATCACTACTGGATCCGAAACAAAATCTTTCACTTGCAATCCTATTGTGCTACCCATTTACATTGAACTATCTTAAACTCTCAATGTTGTTCATCTCATATAACCCGTTCTCACGTTCTTTCTTCTATCCTTAAGGCTTCTTTTCTCTAGCCAAGCATAAGTTGAACAAGTAGAGCTTCATGTCAAGCTATGTCAACGTTATCTTATGTACAGTTATACATCAGGTTGTTCTCAAGTAACCTTCTAACAATAATTGTTCCGACCCACTTTAGTGGGTGAGGAACTATACACTCAAATGTTTTTTCTGTTCAGTCAATTTCTGCCGATCGATGTATTAGTCGTACAGGGTCGTGAGTTTTATCATTGGAAAGCACGTCTACGTTAAAATGTATAAATGTAATGATTTTTTTTGGATTTTGATATTTTCCACGGATTAATCGAGGTTTAAATTTTTGTGAACATTTGATTGAATTTTGTTCTCTTAATCAAATTTTCCCTATTTTTACATACTTTTTTTTGCCAATTTTGCTTATAATTTGATAAAAATTAGACCGATTGTGTTGTTGTTTTTTTTACCTCTAAAGATGTTTTTGACTTGCAACTTTTTTTAAAAGTGTTCGTGAATTAAAATTGTGGCGGTTTCTTGCTAATTTAAATCGATAGTTATCCAAAATGCGTCTTTTATTTTTGACGGATTGACATTTTGTCGAATTGTTATTATCTGTAAATTGCGAAACGACTACGTGATCTTAATGGACAAAGAGCATTTGCACGGCTAGTTTTCAAATGGTTTTTTTTATACACTCCAAAAATAATTCGAAATAAAATCAGTCGCAGTCTTCTTTACAAAGCAAAGTTCCATTTTTGCTAATTTTTTTGTTTTTTTTTACAATACAGCACAGTTTTAATTAAAACCTTCTAATGCCAATAGGAATTGTCTAAGGAGGAAAATTTAAAAAAAAACGTTTTGTTTTCTTCAGTTGAAAGCCTATGGTCGCTTTGTTCTTTTAAAAACTTGTTTTCATGTTAAACAATGGATTATTAGGCTTTGCCGCATTGTTTTTTTTCTCGGTCAATCTACTGATTAATGTCCGCAAAAAGTCACATCGCATTTCTAATAGAATAAAAATGAATTTTTATTTTACCGCTATACGTTTACAGTTGTACGTTTTTAGTAATCGTTTTTTGGCTTTTATACTAAAAGATTTCACAATTTTTTTTTGAATTTTGGAGTTTTTCCAACATTTGAGGTACTTCTTGTCTGGTTACATCATTGAAAATTCAATTATTGCATCATTGGCGTTGAAAGTAAGCATAATTGAAAATAAATTTTTTGCAGTGGATAGATTATGGTTTTAGCGGCGTCGGCACCCTCTTCCAGCAGATCTTAACGGATTATTTGTGTTTCTGTCTCTGTTTATAGATTTTTTGCAGATGAGCGAAATGTTGCTGATAATTGCAGAATCTTAAATGATTTCCTGTGGATGAAAAAAATCCTATTTACTGATTTCAGTAATCTTTGAGAATTTTGAAATCAAGCGTTAAAATAGACGTATTTTTTAACTTTGCACTTGGCTGTTCTTTTTCTCTTAATCTTACCGAATCTCATTAAATACAGGTTTAATCACAGACTTGTGGTTTTTAAGAAGCGCACAATTGAACTTGTCAATGTTTTCAGTGCATTCCTAATAGTTTTAATGACTTTCACACCAGTTTTCCGCAAAAAGTTTTGAAATTTTGATTTTTTTTTTCCAATTATTTTAATCTTATTGTATAATCATGACATATTCTGAATAATCATTGGTCTCAATAGCGTTTTTGAAAAAATAATTGGACTTATGTTCTGATTTCAGCTAATGTTTATATGACTTTCAAGTTAATTGTTTAGGAAAAAATTGTTTTTATTTTGCCGATTTTTGCCCCTTTTTTCGTGTCCTTGTTAACTAATCTCATTATTCAGAGGTCACGTATCCCATAAATCGTGTAAAAAGAAGTTGCAAATGACCATATCTTTTTTCCGGAATAGATTATGGTTTTAACGGCTTCGACACCGTTTTCCTACAAAATTCAATTGAAGTCTAGTCTTTCGTCTGTTCATGAATTAACCAAAACTTTTAAAAATTTTTCTGTTGATAGCTATTGGTTTCCCTTATTTGAATTTATTTATTTTCAGAAACTAGTTAGTTTTTAGTTGAGGTTTCTTTTGACGCTGTTTTGTCTTTGTTTGAATATTAAACTAACATTTAGTGAAGAAAATTATGCTTAAAATTTTCAACGTCTTACTCCATTGCACACCCCAATGCATTTCAGTACAATTTTCTGGTACATTAATATGAAAATTGGTATACTCTAATTTTAGTGCCACAAGGGGGCAGTTCATCTACGCACAAATTTGGCAGCCAATAAGCTATGCAGAAACGACAATGATAACAACAGATTTGGAAAGGAATGTGCGAAGGAGTTGATGACAATTTTATTCTGTTTTACTTTAACGGTTTAATTGAACACCCCCCCCCCCCCACCTTGAATCGTATCAAGCCATCGGCTGCATCCACTCTATTTGATCATTTGGACCATTTTACCTCTTAAACTCAACAAAGCACAAAGCTATTAATACATGTAAAAGGGCCCAACTGCGTGAGATGTGGCGACAAAGGAAGGATTATTATACTAATTAGCAATTCACAGTATCTTTGTCGTCAAATTTCAAAACTCAGCTCAATAATAGTTAAAGGTAGGGGTCCTGGCGTGAATTGAAATAAATTTTTGATGTCTTATAAAAACTAAAAAAAAATAAACAACGCATCATTTTAAACGATGGATGCCCACTTTTCATTAATGCCAAAAAGAATAAATGCTGTCAGAATTCAAATTAAAATATAATTATTAAAAAAGAGTTTACATAGTTTGATTTTCTTTATCACATTAAGTGTATATTATTGGGGAAATATGCTTTGCCACCAGTGGGCAAAAAATCAAAATGAACAAGCAATGGAGACGAAAACTCAATGATTCATTCTTAACAGAAAATGTTTTTAAAGTAACCAAACTCATCAGTCATTTCTTTTGAACCACTATACAAATAAAATCATGTCTCTTTTGAAATGCGTATATGAACTTACAATACAGAAATTAAGTAATATAAGGAGTAAAAAGTATGCGCAAAACTAAAAACTCACATTTTTTAGACTTGCACAAAATTTTAAAAGCAACAGCTGCCCATTACAAATACCCACAAAAGTGGAACTATTCAATAGTAAAAAGTGTTAGTTGAAACATTTTTTACGGATTGCATAAAAAATACAGTTTTCTTAGATTTATTATGTGCATAAAAAGAAATAGGAAAAATAAACAAAAACATAAAAACTTAACTGAATACAAGTCAACTTCCCGGACATGAGTCTCAGAGCCTTTCAGCGCTGAACCAGCACATTTCAAGTGTAAAAACATAATTCAGTTCTGAAACATTGCATCTTTAGAAAATTTTAAGATTCCTTATGTGCAGTTCTTCTTCATTATGATTATGTTAAGGTGATGTAGTTAGCCTAGGCTATACTTATCCTGTACAGTCTGAAAACTACTCATACCACAAAAATAAGTCTGAGCAAAGTAATTTCATATTTTTGCAGATTATTACTGTTAATTACTATAGTAGTATACACAATATTTATATATAAGTTAGTTTGTAGGCATTTACCACAAAGCCCATTTAGCTTAGTGGTTACGACTTGCTACGCAAATTAAGTTTTACAAGTACCCACGCCGGAGTTCGAATCGCATATAAAATCATATCTCGTTGGCGGGAGTTAAGCTGCGCATATTATTTTTCATGCAGGAAATTTTACACAAAAATCAAGACTGGCCCGTGTAAATTGGGACACGAGCAGATTACTGACCATCCTAAAAACAGAATGTCTGTATACTGATTGAGCGCTGATTCAATCTGCCACCAACCTCCGGGTTTACGCCTACTTTTTGACCAGTTTGGAGTAATTGACATTAGAAACCTACGCGTGTTGAGAAAACGCAACGAAATCAACGCAAGAAGCGTTGTTTTTGTCGAGTATTGTCGATTTCGTCGGTTTTTATGTAGGAAAAGTCGATTATCGTCGTTTTCATCGATATTGTCGGTATTCGATGTAAGAAGCGTCGATTAGCGTAGTTTTTGTCGGAATTGTTAGTTTTTGATCTAAGAAGCGTCGAATAATGTCTTTTTTGTCGGTATTGTCAACAAAAAGAAGTAGAGTAAAACTTAGGTTCAAATCCTGACAGCGACTGACATCTTTTTAAGTTTTTGGAACGGACGACGGTTCGTAAAAACCGACGATTCCTACGTTCCAATGCCGACACAAATCGATCAAAACGACGAAAAAAATGTTGGGAATAGGATCGGTTTTGACGAAGTAAAAACGACAACATCCGACAATTCTTATGTTTGAATCCAACAAAATTTTCAACACGGGTAACAGTTTTTTTATATTTTTTGTTTTATTGCATGACTGAATTAATTAATCAATGTTGACTTTAAAACTACATTAAATTAATCAAATTGTGCAAATTCTGCGTACAAACAACACGAGAAGAATTTCAAAACAACTCAAACAGCCAAATTTGTAAGTATTTTGTTTCTGCTCCAACCTAATAATGGGAAATGAGTAATTTTCAAATTATGCAGAATAAAACCTGAGGGAACTTCATGATCTCAATATAATCATAACGAGGAAAAACGGCACATAAAAAACTTAAAAATTTTTAAAGATGCAAAATTTCAGAACAGAAAAAAAATTCCTCTATTGAAAATTACTCAGTCAGTGCTGAATGGCGCGGAGACTCAACTCCGAGCGCCCAAACGAAAATTATATGTGTGTTTTTTAATCATTGAAATTGGAAGTATTGCTTACCTTGTAAGAGTTCACTGTTTGTCTTAACTACAAAATTACTGGCTTTTTACATTAATTCTCTTATGATTAACTCTAGAATCGATGTAATAGAAGAGGGAATATGAAAACAATTAATTGATAATGGCCCAAGAAGTGCAGGCAACGCTGTTACTTATTGAATGAATCGGAAACGGAAAATTCGACTTTTAGGTTTCGAATAAGTTTTGCCCGGCTACAAAAATTTTGAAGTGTTTGAATTGCAACTATAGTCTGAGTAAAAAAAGACGCAAATAAAACAAATGAAAATGACATTGCAGTCGTGTTGAGGATTGAATATGCATATGATAAACAAATAAGGTTAAAAAGTGATCAAAATATATGATATTTTTTATCAGTCAGGTTAGTGGTAATTCACAATGGTAACAACTGATCAAATCGATGCCCTTTTTCTTTGGAATAGAGCAAAAGTTATTTTTGACACACAATTTAATTTTTGTTGACCTTCATGCTTTTTTGTCAAAAAAATCAAGTCAAAATTTCTTCTGTCTCGGAAAAAAAGGAAGATGCATTCATTTTATGACTCGAAAAAAAAACCTGTTTCAATGTTCTGCCCAGAAACGGAAAACCTGTTTCATGCTTCCACTCGACATTTTTTCTGTAATAGAAACAAAATTTTCAGGTATTCACTTCAAAATCATTTTGATTGATAATGAAATGTGAAATAAATTCGAGCAAAAATGTATTTACTTAAAAATCAAGGATAAAGAAAGCGTTCAAAACATTTGAAATTTGGATTTTTTAATAACTATCAGGTATGTCAAAATTTACTGTTAATTTTCTATGTTAAAAAGTGATCAAATCATCGCACTTTTTAATTGAATGGAGCTTGATTGTTGTTCCAACAAAAATAATTTTGTTTCTCACTTCATGCTTTTTTTCTAAAAGACATGTCAACGTTCATATTAGTACTAAAAAAGCGAGAAATTGAAACTAGTTCGATGCTTTCATCCTACGCTTTTTGTGTTATGGGAACGAAACTTTCAGGTCCTTACTTCAAAAATTCTTAATAGATAATGGAGAGTTAAAAAGCAAAGTATATCGAGATGAAAAATTAAGTGAAACCAAAAAATTGTTTTGTGTCGAGACATTTCGCTGGGATAATCTAATTAATAGTATTGTTCAAAAGCCAAGAATATTGGCCAACAGTGGGTTTAGCCGACAAGGACATCGGAACAAAAATAGCCGACAGACACTTCTGATTGGCCGACAAACCTCATTGGTCAAAATATCACTTTAGTTAGTCGAACCAAAAAATTGGTGTCGGGTCGCATTATCGGTTTCACTTCTAATTTTGGTTGTCGGCTACACCCCCTGTCGGCCAATTGGGTGTTCGCCTGTTAAGGTCAAAAGTCAGCTGAATCAATTGCTTGTTTCTTTAACTCCTATCATCACGAGAGCAGGAATTTTACAGCGCAGAGGTACTGGTTGAATTACGAAAAGTTAATGTACGATTACCCGATCATCAAGCAACGATTCAGGTAAATTCATAACGCATTTTCCCAATTCAAGGAAAACAATTGATATCCCAAGTCTAGGTACTGCTATAAAAAATTGTAATGTCTTCGGTGAATAGCTGTGATAATAGATGTTAGCCTCATCCTTTAGCGGTGAATGCGGTAAAAAGTGGTTGTTTTTTCTTTAGTTTCCGGATTTAGTGGTGAATAATTTTAAGAATTGCGGTTTTAAAGAGTGATTTTTTCTCTTCACTGCAATAACAAGAATATTTTTTTACTAACATGCTATAATAGAATATACATGCTATAGAATATTTAAATAACAAGCCTCACCACCGTTCGTACCTCTGACCTCTTTCACTGAGCTACCTCTCAGTACTAATTTATTTTTTGTATTTTAATAAGGTTCAATTAATTTTTTGATCACAATAAGCGTTGAATTTTGCAAGAAATGCGGTTTAGGAAAACACAATAATTCAACGGCTCTTTGCGCTAAAATCTTTGGTTCCATCGCATGAGCGGTGAAAAAAAAGTATTTCACGCTACAAAAAAAGCACTGACAAAGACAAAATTAACATTAATAAGCGCCGATCTCGTCACAAAGAATTTTAATGTGATTTCTTAGCGGTTAATTAAAGTAAAAAGTACGATTTTAAACATCCAACAATTAGTTGAAAAATTATTGAATAGCTAACACAATGGTCTTCAATTTTTTTTGAAGAAGCTACGTAATTGGTGTTTGCTTGAAACATTTAGTGTTCTTTTGTCTAGCTAAAAATCTAGGGCGCTTTCTGATTATTTTTTTAAAAAATTAAGTACGTTTTTTGGCTTTTGTACAGATTGTGATGTGCTGCCGAAGCTGATTGCTTTAACTTTCCCGCATGTATGTTCGATTTGACGAATTTGCTTCAAAATTGTATGGATCTCAATGCAAAATTTCATATTGTGTGCCATGTTGTTGATTGGGTTGAAATTGCTCAGTAGAGAAGAAGAATGGAGGTAACTCAGTTTAGAGTTGATTGCAAAACTAAGAAACTTGGGTGGGTTTTGTGCTGTAAATGAAAAAAATTAAACACTCATGGATTGGCTAGATGAGCTGTTGCTTAAAATTTAATAATTTTTCTGGTTTTGGAGTTGATTTGAGCTGAGCTTGAGCGGGCCCTTGATGAGAACAATTTTCAATTCTTAGTTAATCAGTCATAGATGTCGTTTTCTGCCTTTGAAAAAAGTTTCTCAGACCAGAGTTCGGTTTTTAATTTTGAATAAAAATCATCAAAAATACATATGTCGTATATCTATGTTTATATTTGACCTTTTATTTTTGTTGGATTTTACTTATAATTGGAAAACGTTTCCTCGCTGTCTTATGTTAAATCTTTTAAGATTTTTAAATCTTGTAAACCTAAATACAAGGGCATTTTGTGTCTATTTAATTGGCATTCTGAATCAGTTTACTGTTTGACTTTTGCTATTTCGTTCTTCCATGCATTAGGTCGTTTGGTTCATTTAAAAACCCAAAACTTCAAAAAGTAACTACAAATAAAAGTTCTGCAAATTTGTGTAAATAAACACATTCCCGTACCGAACTCCAATTGTAAATCAGTATGCAAATCAGTTTGTAAATGCAAGTCTCCCATGTAAATTTTTTTCTCGCTTTCTGCGTTTTTTAACGGCGCAAAAGACAAACTTTCAACTGGCGTGGTGAAGCAGAAACGAGAACAAACGTGTAGGGAGCGGTAGTTTGTGGGTTCGATCACCATAAGGAATTTTCATTTTTATACATGGCCTAAGTCTGACCATTGTAAAACCAGACTGAACGCAAGTCTGACAAGTCAAAAAGTGACATGAATCAGTGATATGATTCAGTAATAATGAGGAACTGCATTTATACTGGCCCAGTACTGAAACGCACTTGGAGTTAGGCACGTGTTGTAGACAAGCGCTAGAAGCGACGTACAGGTATCTCCTGATAGTTCACCAAGAAATCAAGACTTGCTTGAAATCAACAGCTTTTTTGAGTGTACTAAATTGTTAGCTTGTAAATGTGGGTTGTGTCAAAAACAAAGGGGCGTCAAATCGCAATGGTAATTTAAAACTCAAGCTTGTACTCTTCAACACATTCTAAATATGAGATCTATACGGCATACCTATTTTTATCTGATGTACATGGAATCGGACACCAAAAGAAGCAATATCACTCTGCTCAACCTTTAAACAGACAATTCAAAATTTTAAAGAGTTAATATCAACGAACAGATCTTTTCCGTTTGTACCCCCCCCCCCCAGCTTATTGGATGCATATTATTTGCACCCCCCAAAAACATGTACTATATTTTTACGTTATGATTTTCTATTTACTGGAACGCGCTCTGTAACTGGGAGGAGCAAAACGTACTGGCGGGGCACAAACAGAAAAGGTCCCAAAGAACTTTGCCGAAGTTTGCACGAATTGACATTCATGAACGTTTTTCATTTGTTAGTAGTCTTCTTTAACCTTAAGGCTTTCTTCAGTTTTTGTTATACTTCCGCCACACTTAGTGATATCATTTTTCCAAATAACAAAAAAACTAATATTAAGTACTGAAGTACAAAACTATAAACTACTATTCATTTTTTAAAATTCTGGGCAATTTTTCTAAGAGTAGAACGTTTAAGTTGTAGAGGTAACCAAAATCAAATTTGAACAAAGTCAATACAGACCCCCCACTAGATTTAAAAAGTCTTTTCATAAGTCGAGGTCTAAACCTGGGAAGATTTCTGCTTTTAAAAAACATGTGGAAAAAGGAAATAAAACCTATCATCTAATTTGTCAAAATAATATTGAGAAGAAGTGAGGAAAATGTCTCGTTTTAATCATTTTCAAGGGGAAGACTCAATAACAATGTTATGACTTATGATCTATGGGCTTTTGGTGAGCCAGACTTGAGAGGAGGAGAGAAAAACTGCGTCCAGATCAGTGAAGAGTTGAACTGGAAGGCATATGCTGTCAGTTGCTACAATCCACCGCAGGCTTCTGTACTTTGCGAGACAGGTCCAGGCCTGAGAAAACCGTTGCCCTAAAGACAATAGTGGTAGAACCCGAGCCAGCATCAGTATGATCGGACCCTATTAGACAAAAATTATTACTGTGGATCAAATAACCCAGATTCATATTATTCAAAATGATAGCTTTCAGTTTCCCGTTGATTATCAAGACTCTTTATTAAAATCTCCTCGAAGCGCATTTAATAAAATTTGTTTATGAAAAGGGTAAATTTTAGTCAAGGGATTTGTCTTTGTGGCTGTGGTGTCTATTGTTGGGTGAATTAAAGGAAATAACAAAAACAAGAAAATATTTTGCATCTTTCAAGCACCATATTTGTTTTCTATCCCGTTAATGTAAAAAAAACTGATAAAAATTGCCATTGTAGTTAAATTTTGAAACTAGCACAACAACTACCCCCCCCCCCCCCCACGCACTTGCTAACTTTTTGTATAGCAACGCGCTATATATAAAAACGCATAAAATGTAACTGGAGGTCAAAATAGATCCCAAAATAGATCCCAAATAATAGATCCCATAATAGATCCCAAAATGTTTTTTTCACAAAATTAGTTTAGCAAATTTCTTTTTATAGGTCCGGTCAATTTTTTTTCACATATCAAGCCAAATTTATTTAACAATGGTTGACCTTCTTAGGACCATATGTTATGCAAAGGAGTTACCTAAGTTTTTTTGAAGAAGAAAAATGCTGCCCACGTTGAGGTGCCAGACCCGCGCCAACTCTGATCGTTGCAATTCGGGGGATAGTCGCTTAAGGGGGATAGTGCAACCCAATTTGCTGGGTCTGGAAAAGGTTAGGTTTGAATGATAGTCTGCTCAATGATCACTCAGAAGGACATGAGGAATAAAAGACTGATTTTATTGGACGCCTTCCCAATTACAGCTGTTATTTGTTGACTCAATAACAAGATTGAGGCAATTTGAGACAAACTTTGACGATAAATTAAATTTTCTCCAGAATTAAAAGCACGTATCCAAGATATGGCTGATAACTATAAGTTGGTACGGCAAGTTTCATACAAGATTCAGGAAGCTTGAGGAGATATTGGTTGTGGGTTAATTTTTATTATTTGATTAGTGGCATAAGGAAAAGCAGGTATGGTGAGATTTATAGGCGATTATAAGTGACCCGAATGTGACCCGATGGGTGCATTTGCGTTTGTGTCTGTGTCCATACTGAAAACACTTTGTGATTGAATGCAGGAGTGGCTACAGTAAACGTAAAGTGAGTTTGTTGACAAACACGTTTTGTGTTGCATCTGGTGGAAGACAAAAATAATTGGAAAACAAAAAAAAATTTTGTGTACTTTGATCAAGTTCCTGCGACTGCTCCTATCAGGTTCCGTCAAGTGTACCGCATACTGACTTTTTTGCTCCCCTCCGCTTTTTTTTTTAGTTGAGACTCTTGAAATAATTTTTTCCTCTTCAATTTTTTTCACCCTATCTGAAATTTTGTCACCTTCAGCCACTGATTCAACCAATTCTTGCAACTGTTTACGCTTCTTACAGATTCCTGTCTAATTCTATGTATATTATTGGTTGTTTACCACATCAACCCACAAATAACAAGTCTTATCGGCTTTCTGATACAGCACAAATTCGTAGGTTCAATTTAATCGCTCATCCATCTCGTATCCTTAAGTGAATTAAGTTAATCTTGGTCTCTAAGGAAATTGTTATCGACTAAAACACAATTTTCTTTCGAAAGATTTTTGTGAATTCTTAAGTTTTGAATAAAGTTTTTTTTTGTCGCTTTTTCCATTAATGATATCAATAAAAAACGCTTTATTTTTTCAACGTTGAGTAGTATGAATTTTTCAGTGTTTTTAATATATATCTGTTTTTTCTTTGATGCCACTGTTTTCCGAAAAAATTGATTTTTTCCAAAGATTTCAGTTTTTGTCTCGACGTTTGCAAATGTTTCAAATGTGTACTAGAAACGGATAATTAAAAAAAAAATCTGATAATCTAATATTATTTTCGACTAATTCAACAAAAATGGATTTGAAAAAAACGAAGTTAATTCCATTTGGGTGACGCAGTGGGTTGTGCACATTTAGGGTCAAATATTTAGTTCACTATCAAAGTTTGTGGTTGATTTAAAATTTTTTTTAATCAGACGATTGGTTTAGTTTGTTCAATTCGCGGATTTTATTTCAACCATAGTCATTCCTTCTCATATTTGTTTTTAAATCTATCAGACAGACATAAAATAAGAGTCCTATCTGATCTATGTTATAAATAATCACAGTTTTTCACAAAAATTTGTTTTGGTGTACACATGCCGATTTAAAAGAGAAATTTTTCGTGAGTTGAAAACTCAATATGTGCTGGCGTATTTGAATAACGTTTTAAAAAGTTTAAATTCTGTTCAAAACCGATTCATTTTTTCAAGGACTTTCTCATGATGCATTTTTGCATTTATTCCTACTTATGTATCTCTCTGCAAAAGGATTTCATTTGAAAAAATTGGCTCAACAAAAAAATTAGGGCTGGTGCAAAGCTGTTTAGCCCTAGTTACTTTTTCTGCTCAATCAATTTTTTGAAATGTCGTTGGATCTTTTCCATTTGTCCTCCCTCTCCCAGCTTCCAGCTTAGTTGGTGCATATTATTTCCATTATTTCCAACCCCGACAAACGTGTCACATTTTTACATAACAATATGCTATGTACTGACATGTGATCTGTTACTGGGGGGTGCGTAACTTCTCGTGGTTGCGCAATCGAATAGTTTTAAATTTGTATTCACCTCCTATGGAAATCGATCTTTGTCTGTGTTTCTTTCCGCTCGCGAAGAAAAGCTTCGGATCTATTCTGTTTTGGCTCCTCCAGTGTAGTGAGCATATTTCTTTCTTGACCCCCAGGCGCACGTGCAATTTTCTTATATAGTAACGTGCTATATAACAACATATCATTTTTAACGGGGGTCATAAAAAAACACTGGAGGGCAAAACAGAATGGATCGAAAGCAAGCTTCTTTGATGTTGTTCTTTTATGAAAGTTTTGGCTATAATAGATTTTTATGTTTTTTCGGTTTTTCACTGAAATCGCTTTTCTCATCCTTGCGTCATACCTGTCGTACATACTTCGAAGACGCTGCTTTTATAATGCCAAGTTCACTTAAAACACTCACGTGAACATTTTAAGCCAAAAGTCTGCAGTGCCAGAACTCAAAATGCCACAAGTTCCTACTTAGGCAGAGGCTGACTTTCCTTGACTTCCGACTTTTAAAAACTTGCACGTTTTGTGCTTTAAGCATGATTACGTAATTCTGTAGAAATCAGTTCGCAGTTCTGATTGAATTTCTCGATATGCTTCGCAGCTCTCGATAAACGCCAGAGGTTCTCAGTGACTTCAAGCAGAGTCGGGTAACCATTACATAGTTTGTCTTCATTTTGAAGTATTGGATGGACTCACCACACCACTCCCCCACCACCACCCCCAACACTATACCCCTACCCTTATCTTAGCAAGCATATTTTCTTAAATCTCCGGGCACGGGTGCTATGTTTAAATAAATTGCTAAATCACGACGCATAAATTGTAAGTAGGTGGCATAGAGAAAGGGGGGGGGCAGAGTAGACCTTCGTTCATTCAGATTCAGCATTTGATATCAGTTTTGGCTTTGTGGGTTAATCAAAACAATTAGTCAACCACGTATTTTTTTTTTCAGTTTGTTCTTGACTGAGCCACATGACACAACATTTTATGTTAATAGATTTTGAGGACCTTCTCCGTTCCCCCCCCCCCCCCCCCCCCCAACCCCACCCAGCTTAGTGCGCGCATATCAATCGCACGTGCTATTTGTTTAGATAATGATTTGCTAGGTAATGTCACGTGTTGTGTAACAGGCATAAAGTATGGGGGGCACAAACGGAAAAGATCCTAGAGTTTAGCATCTGAATTCTGATTTCAATAGATACGCCATTTTTAAGGAACCGTTTCTGTCGCATCTATTGGTCCAAAATTCAGTCCAATAATATATAATTGATTAAAGGGTCAATTTAATATTCCAGTTTCAACAGTCTTCTGTAAAGATTAAGAAATAACTGCTCGCAAAATATAAGCTCGTTAAATGCGGCGGGACATCAAATTTATGCGGTGATAAAAATATTATTAAATGTTGAAAGCACACTGAGGCAATTGATAAGACGGATGTTAAAATGCGCAAAAAAAACAGCGTAGAGACGAACAATTACTTCCTTCTTCGAGACAATGGCGTTTTTCTCGTCATCTAAATTCGGAGGATCAATTCTGCGATGACTTATGTTAGTGGATAAGAATCAAATTTAAAATTTTCAAAATCCCCAACTTTCTGACCATTTTTGCTATTTGCCCCCCAAAACAATCGATTATCTCATAGCCAAGGGCTCATGAGTCCGAGTTTTTTCTCAATAAATACAATTTTTTGACAAAAAATCATTGGATCAAAAAAGATTACAGAAAATGAGTTAACAGTGCATAAACATTGAAAATGGACAACTGTTGCAAGTATTGCACCAAATATTGCACCCTGTTTCAGTTTCTGCACGCTGATCGCTACTTCGAATTAGTGACCACCCTGGGAAAAAAGACATTTTAGTTTCCCCTTTTTACAATTTTTTCTCGCGAAAAACAATATTTGAATTTTAGGGACAGAACCAAGTCCTACAGCTAGAAAATATTTTGCTGCAGAATAGTAAATTAATAGCCGAATAGTAGTGAAAAGACGGTAGTGAAACTCTTCCAACTATTCCCCCGATGTTGTCAATTTCCAGTAAAACAGTTTATTGGTTATTGGTCAGTTTTTCAATACAATTCTCAATTTCTAACTGTCGAGGTTTCTCTTTTCTTATTGTTACCATAATTTTTTTTCAAAAAATGACTATGATGAAAAAAAAAACAAAAAGGTAGTCACTCTATTGGTCTCGACAATTAAAGCAAAAAACGGTGAATTCATAACCCGTACCTAACCTCCAGAGCAGATCAGAACTGGAAGAGAGCAAATTCAGGGAAACCCTCAGAGCTGGATCAGAGTCTGATAAGGTCACTTTTTGCGGTTGCATGTTGCTACCCTTGACAGAAGAGCTCCCAGAGTAGCCCTATTCTGGGCTATCCTTGACAGAGCTGGGCCCAGAGCAGGCCTACTCTGGGAAAACTCTTGACAGAGCAGGCTCACAGCAGGCCTCCTCTGGGACAAATCTTGACAGAGCTGGCTCAGAGTAGGCCTACTCTGGGACAACTCTTGACAGAACTGGCTCACAGCCGGCCTACTCTGGGACAACACTTGACAGAGCTGGCTCAGAGATGTTGGCTCTGCTAAGAGGCAACAAAAAGCAACATTCTGATCAGAGGCACATCTAAAATATGATGAGTTTGATCAGAGCCAACTGGGTCCAGCTGAAAGAAAAAAGCTGGTCCACTTAATAGGCAAATTTAATTATCATGACGATTATTATTTAAAGCTTTCTAAGTTCATCCATTGAGTCAGAAACATGCACTAACGGTATACTAATTTTTTTTTACAGTGGTTGGGTTTTGTTTTCATTCGGAATACTTTGAGAGTGGTCTTTTCTTTTGATAAATTTAATACTTCAAACTTCATTTATTATGAAATGAATATATTATAGCAAAATATTTAGTTTTATTCTGTGATCAACTCTGTCAAGACTGACACCAGAGTAGATTTACTCTGTGATCAACTCTGTCAACACAGACTCCAGAGTAGACCTACTCTGTGTTCTACTCTGTCAGGGCAAATTCCAGAATAGACCTACTCTGTGTTCTACTCTGCTAAGACAAGACCCAGAATGGAGAGGTCTTGTACTCTGGGGGAGCTGTGTTTCAGCTCTGATAGCGCACCTAACGTTTGAATTACCCTGCTCCAGCTCTGATCTACTCTGGAGATTCGGTACGGGAAATTATCGATCCCATTTTCTGATATCTCTTTAAATATAACATGAAAACAAATAAAGGAAAAAAAGAATCCTATATACTCCCTTGTTCTACAATTCATCAGTTCAGTTTTGATAAGTTTCTGCGGTTCAACATTTGGTCTCAAAGTTATGAAATGCAATCTATCGGACAATAATGACACTGGTTCGAAAAAAGTTTACCTCACAAGAACTAATTAAGTACAATTTTTTGAAATTTTTATTACGCAGATATATTCTACATGATCATGTAAACCGATAAAGAATGGGAACTATATTTGGAGTTAAAAATTTTTAGATGTAGTTGAGACAATTGGTTGCCTCAAATTTTGCAATCAAAACTGTTGCTCAACTACAAGTATAAATTTTGTGTTCGTTCTAATTTCTTTTTCACTTTGTTGAAGCAGAGATCAGAGTTTTTTCTTTTGATCTGATTATCAAACTGCGTTGATACCACAGAGCAAAAAGAAACAAAATGATTTCTCTTTCCAAAACAAAATTAAGCTACTATGCAACAAAAAATCTATTAAATTTGTCTCAAATTAATTGTTCCTATGACATTATACTATGTGCGAAGTTTGAATAAACTTTATATAAAAAAAGCAATATGTTTAATTGGCGGTGAAATTGATAATTTAGTGTACGCGATCTATCAAGGATCTCTAGGGAGATTATGTATAAAACTTGCTTGTTTGTGGTTTCTCTTTGCCATATTGCAGGTATTTCTCACTGTTGCCACATTTTCTCACACAAGCATATGTAACAAATTTTATTCAAGTGTTATAAATTCGAGTGTTTTCCCGCTGGTTGGCGAAATATCAAATCAGCGTTGAATCAATCTAAAGACATTCTGTTTATTTTGTGGATAGCCACTGTTCTGTTCATTTCCCAATTTTCGTTGTAAGTCGCAGCTGCTGAGCTAAGTGGGATTTTTGGTAGTCAGCTTAAGTGTAAGGGGGATGTTCATTACTATATAAAATTATGCTGCTTATAATTATTTTCGGTGCTTGTTTTTTCAGACTATACAAGGTAAAGGTGGCCTGGGTGAACTCAATGACCTCATTTCAATCATAATGAGTATAAGTTGAGCATAAAGATACTTGACATGCACTTCATATGCAAAATTTGAGAGCTAAATTTGGGTTTAACTATTGATATATGCTGGTTCAGCCTTGAATTCCTCTGAGACGCAAGTCCGGGTTGCTGCTCAATTTGATGATTCAAGCGGATTTGCGGATATGTTCTAATTCACAAAGTTTACTAAGACTATATGTTTAAGACAAGTTTCCCATAATTCTCAATTGCCTTCACGCAGACAGTAATATTACTATTCGATACCTTATAAAGTGTTTTTTATAGTCATAGTCAGACAATGCATTGTACATTTGCAGTTTTTTTTCAGGAAAATAAAGAGTGCAAACACTTTTTCGTGCAAACAAAACTAAACAAACAAAAGATTTGACTATTTATTCGAGTGGATTACAATTAGGATTTTTTATGTGCAAATCGCTAATACCAGAGTTTTTAAATACAGTGAAATATATAAAGGTAAAAAAATGTGAAATTAAAAAAAGCTCCTTTGATCTTTTCTTAACTTAATTGGCTGCAAAAATTGAAAATTTGATGTACGCGTTCTTTGCAAAATTTTTAAAAAGCCCGCTTCAGAAAATTAGCTGTTTATGGATTTTACTTGAGTTTTGAATGTGACTCAATTTTTTGCTGCTCTTGAGCAGCAAACTTTTTGCGGCTCAAATGCCTAATCGAAGCCGATTTGCGTTATTCACAATTTTTGCGTTAAAAAATTCTGATTAATTCACAAAAACAACTAAGAGTTTTTGCATAAGTTTGGGCTGCAACCTTTATTAACAATGGAGTGACAGATGAAGGCTCTAAAAATTCTCAAACTGTCGCGTAGACAGCAATGACAAAATTTTTATGGACAAAATGTCTAATTGGACTCTACGGATACACTGTTAGAAGTTTTTAGTTGGATACACTGCTCATAAGATAACTTGGTTACAAATCAGTCAGAATTAAAACGTTAAAAATCTCTAAACCGCCGAGAATTCCATTATAAAAATTCATATTGCCCAATTTACTTCAAATTGTTTCATTTTTTCATCTCTTTTTAACCATCAGAATGTGTATCTCTAGTTTAGAAGACTAAACAAAAGCCACAAAAAATTATCAAGAACTTTGGGATTCTTTTGGTTTCATACATAAGAAAGCTTCGGATCGTTCAGTTCTGTGACATCACTGGTTTTAACGAATAGTTTTTAACGAATAGTTTGACATTTTTGGCTATACAATGTATGAAAGGTTGTACGTTTGATTTAATGAAATTTGAAATCGTCGGTTTGTTCCGTTTGGAAGGCAACAAATTATAGGTATTTTCCAAAAAAAATTAATGTTTTTCTTTGCGTGTGATTTTAGTCAAACGTGTCCGATTTGCAAGAATTTCAAACGTTCTTCTAGGGAAAATTCTTTAAATCGAAAACGCAAATTTATTCAATTCTGTTCCTGATCAAGCTGAAAAACAAGAACTTTGTTGTTTTTTAGTTGAAAGTGTAACCAACTTGTTGAACGTTGATGAGGGTTCAGTTAATTAGTTGGCGGGGTTTTAATATGAGCAGAAGAAAATAAGTATGACTTATGACCTAAAATGACTTCCCAAAAATCATAGTGGTTGAAAACTTGAACATGCGGACGATTTCCTAAATTATTAACAGAAAATACCGACAACGACCTAAGTTGTGAACCGAAGATACCGCTGATTTAAACATCGGCGCTGGCCTACTTTTGAAAACCAAACATACTAATTACATCAAAGAAAATTGTATGGGTTTGCGCTGTTTTTGTCTTAATAAAACAAACAAAATACCGACATTTTCCAACGTTACTGACCGAACATATCAACGATTTCTTAAGATCAACACTTTGTAGCGTAGAGAATTGTTACAATATCGCAAATGCTGGGATATTTTCTTCTGAAATAATTGGTTATCCCGCTTTCGTTTAGCGTCTGGTATTCCTAGGGTTGGGTCGCATGAAACGGCCGAATAACCTGACCCAAAAAAAATATTTTAAAAATTGAAGATTTTTTCTCATCATTTTTAATTTTTCATATTCGCTGTGATGTTTTTAGCCGAGAGCGTTGCATTTCTTTTGTTTATCGGAGCGAATTTTGTTTCAGCAGAGAAGGAACTTTCAAAAACTTTAATAAAATTCCCAGACATGTGCAAGAGCAAAAAATTCTTGAAATATAATTGTGATGAATATTTGCAAAATATTAAATTGTATTTGCAAAAAATGCTGGAAGTGAATCACCGCCTGAAAAAAACTATCAAGCTGTTCGAACCATTCGTATTGTCTTTTTCTAGGTTTCATTGACATTTTATTTTCAGAATTTTGAAACAATTTTCCCAATTTCTACCATTACTACATGCCTAGAGTGATTGGAAGATGAAAAAACAATCCCTTAGTTATGCGAAACCACTAGTTTTCTTTTCATTTTCCGGGAATAATTTTGCAGGGCATGCAATTTTGAAATTTGTATTCAAGTTTCTATGAAAAAGGAAAATTTGATCGAACGTAATTTTTATGTGTAAGACAGCAGCAGAATTTCCCTGAAATCGAATAAAAAGTTGTATTTTTTTCATCATGAATTATATAAGGCAACTGAAGCCTACTGATGGCAAATGGCTGGCTCATAAATTTTAAGTTTTTTGGGAAAAAGAGCAGTTAATTTGGGAATTTTATTTAGAGGCAAAAAGTATACCGCCAAGGTATTATTTCTTTTCAACTTCTCCGCCCCTCCCCTCCCCTCCCCACCCCTCCACCCCCCCCCCGGCTAAATAACTGTGCTCTTAATATAGAACTAATTAACTAATTTGGTTAATTTTTCTGATCTGTTAGGCAGTAATTAAAAGTATAATTTACCGTCTCTATAATTGGCAATAGAAAACATAATTCATCACTTGTTCTGCAGTTGATCACTATCAATGTGAACAATGTGATTTCAGATTTTTTTCCGTTTGTACCCCCCCCCCCCTCCCCCAGCTCAGTAAGTGCATATTATTTGCACCCCCAGAAGCACGTGGCATAATTTTACTTAGTAACGTTCTATATAAGGACACAATTTTCTTATTGGAGCATGAAAACACAGAGGGGGCAACAGAAGAGATCAATTGTCTCAACTCTTAAGCGTGTGCCATTTTGACCCCTGCAATGTCATGTACAGATTTTTTCGGGTCTTTCCCATTATAGCCCCCCGGCTTAGTGGTCAGATAACCTATAGCCCCACCCCACCCCCCTCCCAATAATGCTAATTATACCATATTGGGTGGGCTATATTTTAATGGGGGGGGGGGGCTATAATCGGAGAGACCCATTTTTTCGTCTCTAGTATTTGTAATATTATTTGGTGTTATCAGAGTGTAGGGATGGTTGGGATAGCTATTTGGGACTAGAGGGAAAGTGTTACAAGATTGTCGACTATAATGATCGGCAGGATTTGGGTGAAGCAATGGACCAATGCGACAATGCGTGAGTAGTTTTCCAATCAAAGAGTAACCACAGAACATTAAACAAATTATTTACTGTCACGAAAAATTGACGGTTCTATTTTGTTTCGGCCTCCCAGCTTAGTGAGCTTATATTTTTTACGCCCAAGCGCACATGCTATTTTCTAACATTGTAACGTGCTATATAACAACATGTAATTTGTCACTGGGGCGTAAAACACACTGGGTGGGGGGGGGGGCGAAACAATAAATCCAAATTGACATTGAATCAGAGGGTTGCCAACCCAGGTTTAGATCCAGACCCAAATTGAGCTATGATCAGACTATGCAGACTGAAATGATCTCTGATCAGACTTTCCAGACCGAAGTTACCTCTGATCAGACCTTCCAGACCAAAATGATCTCTGATCAGACTTTCCAGACCGAAATGTCCTCTGATCAGACCGAACCCAGACCACTGTCCAGACTATAGTGCGCTTATGATTAGACCCAAATTCAGACCGTTGTCCAGACTATAAACAGACTATGATCAGACCATCTTTAGACCATGGTCCAGACTCAATTTGAGACCATTGCCCAGACCACCTTAATTAGACTATGATCAGACTCAAGTGCTCTCAAAACAGTCTGATCAGAGAAAGATTTTAATTATGAAGAAATCTCTTAATTTTGCTATAATATATTCATTTCATAAAACTGGTGTTTGCAAAATTAAAATCCTCTAAGGAAAAGCCAATTCTGAAAATATTGCTAATGAAAACGAAACCTAACTGTTGAGAAATTTTTTTTTACCATACCCCTTTGTTCATATTTCTGACTCAATGGATGAACTTAGACAGTTTTCCACAAGAAACGTCGTGGTCTCCAGTTAATCGAAATTTCCTCTTGAAGGGACCGGCATTTACTATCAACTGGACTCCTAGTTTCTGATCAGAGTCATCGGATTTTGGATGAGTCTATGATCGGAATGCTGCTTTATTGTTGCCTCTTGGCAGAGCCAACATCCCTCAATAAAAAAATCAAAAAAATTGAAAAAATAATGCACGCAAAATCGACCTTCTAGAACGAATTGACCTCTGATCAGACCAAACCCAGACCATGGTCCGGACTAAAAAAGACTATGATCAGACCGTCCAGACCGAATTGACCTCTGATCAGACCGAAATCAGACCATGGTCCAGACTATTGTGCGCTCGAACCGCTTTCCAGACCCTGTAATTTGGGTCTGGGAACCCCATTGTGCGGGTTCGCTAGCTCAAATTAAATACCCGATTGTGTGATTTAATCTGCACCTAAATTATTGTCGTAACTATTTGAATTGTTTCGCGAGTTAAACTGTTGTTTCGCGAGAAAGACTTAATAAACTGATTTAGCTATCAAATATAACAATGAATTTGATAACCAAGTAAATTATCAATAGACGCTTTCCTCTAAAGGAGGAAATCAAATTTTCTCATCCTTTTCGTTACGTTTTAAACATCAATTTCATAATTTTTTGCAACCAGTTGCATTAAATATATCTATGAGCTAAATTCATGGGTTGAAAACATAAAATAAACCTTACGTCGCCAGTTATACATATCAGCCTTGTCCGCGTTTTTGAATCAGAGCGCCGACGTTTTTTCGCCTCTTACTGCGGGGAAGAAATATGGTTAAGTTGTGGACAACAGTAAACAATAAATTTGCAGACAACCCTTGCGAAATTCCGTCACTAATCTCATAATATCACCTTTTTGTGTCTTCAATCTCACTAATTTGTTTCTCCTTTAATCAATTTTAGAAGCCTTGCGCGGAATGTAGTTACCTTAGCACGGACGTTAATGACATAAATTTCTGGATAATAATGAGACAGATCCGTCGACTTTTCTCGTTGTCATCAATTTTTGAAATTGTCGATATTCGTGATGAGTATTACCAATTTTAAGCAAATTTGAACTAATTTCCTTTATTGTTACTGCTGGTCGCAAAAGCTTTAAAAAATAAAGCCTAATTTAAAACATGGAGAGTGGACAATGCTGACGTTTGCAAGCAAATTTTATTGCCCAAGATAGAGGTTTGGCTACGCAATGAAAAATAAACTGCCGAAAGTGAAAGAGATGGAGAACAAATACTTATCGAACCTTACATATCAAAAACTTCGAATGCTGTAGTGTACTATTTTTCCAGAAGTGAATTTATTAATCAAATTAAATTATTCAAAAATGTAGATGAACAATAAGAAAACAATAAAAATCGACACATTTTCACACATTATTGAACCCAGTGTCTTCTTTTATCAACAAATTTCATTCACTCGGAGTTGTGCTGCTTGAGACTGTCTTGGGTGACAACGTGCTTTGATGAATCTTCGCGGCCACAAGTTTTAAATTATAAAGTTATTAATAGTGAACCTAAAAAACCCCCAAAGAGTTCAAAACCTTTGAATTTCGAAATATTTTATAAGACTGTTGTTCTATCCCCTTTTCTTCCCTACTATTTTTACTACTCTTTACCTTTGCTAACTTTGCTGCCATTTTTTTCAGGGGTGAAGAGTGGGGTTTTGCGAATGCCCATCTAATACAACCATCAAACTTGACAGAGTTGTGGAAACTGATACCAGAGTTCACCCAGTGAGCAGGAATTAGAAAAAGCCATTATATCATACCAAAATGGTAGAAATAATCGGCCAGCCCTTTGGCAAAAATTCCACAAAAAGTTTCGATCTGTTAGAGAATTAATATAATTTTAATATATGCGCACAACGAACTGTCACAACCCAATTGTGCTATTAACTAATTCCAATTACACGCCAAAAACTGAGTGTTTTGAAGACTTGAACCCAATATTTTCTGAACCCATTCCACTAATGATTCCAGTGAAAAAAACACCTTATCGCGCCAAAAAATGAGTGTTTTGAAGATTTGGACCCATTATTTTCAGAACCTACTCCAGTTATGATTCCAGTAAATTAATTTCCTTTACACGCCAAACTCCCTTTACACGGTCACCGACAGACCGACCAAAAAAAAGATTATGATTTTCTAAACTTTGATTAACTATGATTATAAATATGTGAATTAAACTATGATTTTATATGATTTTTTATGGACGTTAATAATATTTTTAGCACTGAAAGCGGTGAATGCCGTAGAAATTTTTCACCGATAAATTCTACAAAACGTACAAAATGTTGTGATAAAACACCTACCCGGGCTTGAGGGGAGACGCCTTCATGGGAGAGAACCTAATTCTAAGACGCGGAAAAAAACCCACGGAAAAAACCACTTAGTTTTAGATATGAAAGAAACCTCCACGGAAATAAACCTTTTAAAGAAATGCGCAATTAGTGCGCTTGGCCAGGCCTAGAGTGCCATGGCTATGCCTTAGCGGCCAGTGGGATTTTGATATGAACCTATCACAACCGAACAAATTATCATGACTAAAAATCAAATTCAAAGGGGGATTTTTTCCGGGCCGGGGTGTCATAGTATATCAGTATCAGTCAGTACTCACCATTTAAAAACAAACCGTCAAAACCATTTTTGCACCATAAAATCTCAACGATTTTAATTCAAGTCGTAGCATAGAGAAATCAAGGACTTTCTTTCTCATAGTTTTACCCCTACTTTTTCGTATCCTCCTTGAAAAAGACATAGAGGAACATGTCAGTTCATCTTATTGTGCTCTAATAGACGTGAGTGTAGTTGACGTGACGTGAGCGCCGTACTCCAACAAGTTTGATATGTTGTTTATGAAACTGATGCTAAGAAGAGAAGAGTATCAAGATGCTAAGAAAGAGAAAACAATTTATTAATATCAGTCAAGTATTTTACACCTCATCGCTGATCACAGTTTTCAAAACTAAAAAAATAGTATCAAATTTTTTGGCAAATGACCCTTGAACTATTATCAATATCTATATATGACTGAATGTGTACATAGTCTAATATTTATCTGCAAAACTGAATGTTTTCTTTGTTAATAATATTTGCATTTCTATACGAGATTGTTTTTGGAGAATTCAATCGCGCCGGATCTTCGTTTTTAAATTTTGGCATTATATATATATATATATATATATATATATATATATGTATATATATATATATATATATATATATATATATATATATATATATATATATTTAAAGAGAAGGTGCAACTGAAAACCTTGCTTATAAGTTGCATCTTTTTCGACTAGAAGAAGTAAAATTTTCAATCCTATCTTTGGTTGGTACTTAAAATCCAATAATTTCAATGAAATGTGAAATATTTGCGTTAAATTTTCCCAAAATTAGCCTTCTCAAGTTTTGAAATTTTTGTCCATCACACTTCTTCACGATTTTCAATGCTAAAACAGCAAATTAAAGTATTGTAGAATGTTATAATGAACATGTTAACAGAATGGGAAACGAACTTGTTATGGTCAAACTAGACACCACATTAAGAAAACAGTCAGACCTTATAGTGCTCTATGAGCTGAGATGGAACAAAAACGGGATTTCTACAGGTTTTGAACGTTTCTACGGGTTTGAAAGGTAGATTTGTTAATGTATGACCAACAGGAAGAAAATCAAGAGACCGAGGACAAAAAACTAAGGTTATTCAAGGTAATTTTACCTTATCAATGTTAAGGTAAGTTCTTACTTTAACTCAAATTAAGGTAAAGTTAAGGTATTGGTTACCTCATTCTAACCTTAATAACAGTTTTCCTTATATCCGCAACGTAAACTTAGCCTAACTTTATTCAATGTGTCGGAAATCTTTCTAATTCTTCTCTTCAAAATATAGTTCGGGAAACGCTCAGCAATATTTTCTGAACTACGAAAAAGTGATCAACAATAATCCAAATCCGAAGCAGCAATTCAAGTGACAGCATTTTTCGCGCCTTACTCCACCAAGTTTGATATGTTGTTTATGAAACTGAACAAGATAGTTCTTTTTTTTCCAAATTTTTTCTTAGATAAGAAATTAGAAAGACGAAAATGCTCCTAAAAAATTATAGGTAATTATGAGTTATGTGTCATGCACTTAAAAAATACACATACTCAATTCTTATGGTCTCTTTTCCATGTTTTTTTTCACAACAGTATAGTGATGCTGGATAAAGAATTCATTGGGGGTCAATAATCAGACAAAGATCAAAATTCACGAATATGTTACATATGCAAAACTTGAAATAAGTTCTAATGTTCGAATAGTTTTAATGTTCCGGTTTTGATTATTCCTGAGTATGCTCAGATGAAAAAGGAAATAATTTAGTCAACCTTTCTTGAGGAAGCATATGTCCTTGAAAACTTTCAATTGATAAGAAAGCTTGTTTTTACCAAACTTGCAAGATGCAAGATTTACTGTTTAGGAAAATTGAATATGTGAAAGCTCTAATAAGACTTAGCTAAAAGTTCGTATCACCGGTCAACGATCGAACAACTTTTTTGATTTCGTACGAGGTCATATATGATTCTTATTAATCATCCTAGTTAATATATGATTGGTATGAATTCTTGGTAGTCATAAAAGGACCGTATATGATTTCCTAGAAACCATTCATGCATCATACAAAAATTTTCAAAGACTGAAAACTGTATAATTTCGTTTTTCTATTGAAAATGAAAAAAAAATGGAAACCATTCAAGGTCATATATGGCACATAAAACATTGACTGGTGCCACAAATTCTCGTATAATGTAGTCAGAGGACTTAGTAAATTATAATATCGGATTTGAAATCCACATTTGATTCTGTGTGTGCGCTAAAATAGTAACTTTGCAGTTTAAATTTATTCAGAAAGCGAAATTGAGGATACAGGCAATTTTTTTCCCGACTAATTTCTTATAAAGGAGCATTTATAATAATAAACTGGCTTCAGAGTACGTCAAAAATTTAGTTATCTATTTGGACTTCCTCTTTTTTTAGTGCCCAACTTTGCAAACGATATTGTAGGATAGGGTCTTTTGGCGGATCACAAAGTGATGCCGGGGACTCATATAGGTGATTCCTCGCCGAATAACAGCAAAAAACATAACTCGAAAAAAAAATTGAAAAAATGTATTACTATTGGTATTCATACTAGGATCATATATGATTTCTTGGTAATCATACAAGGATCGTCCTCAGAAATCAGGTATGGACAGTGTGAAATGATTTACGATCGTTGTATGAAATCAAAGAAACTTCAACCAGGGAGCGGGTCATACCAGAATAGAGCTTCAAATTTTAATACAAAATTAGATTCATGCTGTTTGTTTGTTTCATATAAACCCAAAGACTTTTAACGAGTCGTCAAGGACAGAACTTAAACTCCAATGGTCAGTTAATAGTTTAAAGTCTTAATAAAACTTATCAAAACAGGTTTTATGATATTTTTAAGTCAAGTTCTTCAGAAATTTTTAAATTGACACACTGATATCAAAAAACAACATCTACTCAATGAGAAACTAACGCTAAATGCTGTAAAACAAAAAAAAATTCCGTGTCATAAAATTTTGTTGAACTGTGCACGTTTACTTAACAACTGAAAATAAGTGCGAGTAATGCGAGAATGAGAAAAACAATATAAAATTCAACAATAGCAGAAAAAGAATGATCAGGAGTTTTTTTGAAAAACTTGTCCTTGAAGTGATGAAAAATGGCTGCGAAAAATGCCCCTGTTAAAACCAATTCAAGGGGAATTCTTGACGGTAAAGTAATGGGCTATGATTTGTGGGCGGATGGTGAACCAGATCTGAGCGAAGGAAAAGACTGTGTTCTAATTAGCCGATCGTTGTCATGGAAGGCAGTCACTGCCACTTGCGGAGAAGAAACAAAAGGGTCCACACTATGTCAGCTGGATCCTAATGAAAGAATTTTGAATCCACAACATTAACAAAGAGAGCCAGTTGAGACAAATAATGTTGAGGTGGAATAAACAAATTTTGACATCCACTGAAAATGAGCAACTATTTTCTTCGACCAGCTCTTACAGCAAAATTGCAGCTCGAAAATCCCCCCACCCTTAGAAAAAATTATAAAAATGTGAAAAAGAGAAATAGCCGTGACGTGGGTTGTTTTTTGTTTCGTGGTTGTGGTCTGATAAATTTAATTTTTCAGCGATCATTATTTTAAACGTTTTGTTATCATATGCTGTTGCTGTGATTGATAATCGCTATACATGATAGACTGCTGCGTTGTGATGGACTGACCATGGCAATGAATGTGCTAGCTCAACTTACAATCGTTTTTATTTCAGCAACAGATTTAATTTTTGAATAAGAGCTTTAAAGGTCATAAAAATTACAGAAGTCAAGCGTCAAAAAGTTATTAGAGAAGTGAAATTGAAAGAATATTATAGGACAAAAGTTCAAAAACAGTCTGGAGAAAAATTTGCTTATCTAATGGGAGCTGAAATCTGTTTTTGCCTGCTTCAGTTGGGACAGGAGGCAAAATTAACTAAAGCGGGATTCAAATGACCTCATTAGATGTTATTAAATAGCACTAATATTTTATAACCAATAATAACATTTAAATAGAAAAAAGTTACTCCCTTTTGGGCTCATTTTTAATTTGAGTTTTATTAGTGAACTGCATTTGAGTTCAGCTGCTGGCATATTTGAATGAAAGAGAAAATTAGATCAGGCAAAACAAAAAAAGTAAAGAGCGTAAAAAACTCAAAAAGTCAAAACGGTCAAGCAAAAATTTCGCATACAAAAAACCAACATGTTCAAATTTGAATGCTTCAAACTTCCTCCGGTAACAATTAAATAGTGTAAAAATGAGAAATTGCACGCCGTGGGGTTTTATTTGATCTGGAACTTTATTTTTCATCAACCATTATATTAATTGTTTTTTTTTCTCGTAGGCTGTTCCTATATTTGCTAAATGCTGTGCACAAGTTCTGTTAATGACCGCCATTACCTGTAAGGTATTTCTCCCTTTTGATTTTGATATATGTAGTTCGCAATTATAAATCGGTTTTCAGCCACTTGAATGCAAAGTCATGATGTTATGGTAATTGGATGTGTTAGAGCATTCATTTGTGCAATTAAGAAACAAAACATGAAATCGAACATGAAAACGAAGAAAAGAAAGATTACGATCGAGCATAGGCCAGCGCGATGTTCAAGTTCTTATTGAGCTCGCGGTTTGTGCAGCAAAATTTTTAACATCATCTAATGTTGGCTTGGTTGTTTGGCGAACATCACATGAACTGTCCCATAAAGATTGACATTTTATTTGAAAAACAGGTAAGAGTCTTATTCTTAAGAAGAAAAGCAACTGCTGTAAAGACAACAGTATGCCTAAACGTAGTTATATATAACGCGATCGCGGTTAAGTAATTCGGGCAACCTAACGATCACGTAGCTGAACTAGATGCTAAATCGGAAGTTGAAAAAATCTTCGAAGAGTCCTTAAACCTAGTTTAAAAAAACGAACTTTGCAAGTTTTGAAATGTGTTATTGTGTATAGAACAATCTGGAGCTCCAGAATCAGGCAATACCAGGATCTGGAATTTTAAAATTTGTGTGTCAGTTTTTGAATCACAATACGTGGCCAAGCTCCGAAAAATCTAGTTATTATATATACTCTATTTTGTCATATATGTTCTCACTACCCATGTTTTAAGAGCAATGTTGTCAGCGCGCGTGGAAATTAGTTACACTAAACAAATTTAGTTCAAATTGGCTTCAAAATTACTTTTCACGAATAAAGCTTTTAATTGCCAAAACGAAAGAAATCTAATTGGTGAATGTTTTTAGGAAAGATGGCAATTAGTGGTTTTACAATTACCCATAGCACTGTTCACATATAAGAATTTGAGATTGCTCTCAAGTTTATCATAAATTTTGGCAAAAAATTTTACTCAAAATACTTTCGTTTTCACAAAACACAAAAATATTGAAATTCGTCTTTTTGGACATTGGCCACGTAATGCAATATTGACCCCTATAGAGTTCACCAGGATTTCGATGCCAGACTTCTGGTTCGCACATATTGAAGTCTTCAGCCCAAGACCTGTAAGCTCTGGGTCGGTTTGGTCTGGCCCCGGTTCTGAGACTGTCTGTAGATATTTTTGCGAAGCTTCACTCTCATTGAAATAAATTCATCATCATTTAACGCTTTTAACGCAATCATAACTTTATTGAATTATCGTAGGTCGTACACTAGAGATGAAAGTCTTACAGAGGTTTTGAGATTATTAGATAATTGATCCATGTTGTTTACAAAACGAATTTCTTACTTTTTGTAAAAACTACCTCATAAATTTAAATAAGATAAATTGCAGTCAAAACTATGGTATTTTCGAAAAAAAAACTTATCACTAAAATTTCTGTAAAAAATTGATTAATTAGCCTACGGCCTTAAAAAAATCTCAATTTTGATACCTTCTGCACTGCCAACGAACATGCGCTACAGACAGTGTAAAATATAATGCTATTAAGCACAATTTCCAGATAACAAAAGAGCCTTTCAATTAAAAAATTTACCAAGATATCAAATATGATTGATCAAATTTGAAAAACGCTCAATTCAATTATGGATCATCTAAATTTGTAATCTTTGCGTGTTTAGACCTCAATTTCGCTGTTAAAGAAAGTCAACAAAAAAAAGGTTCCATCACTAATTTTGAAAGTTGATCAAGCAAGAAGTCATTATTTCATACTTCATATCACACTAGAGTTTGAACTTATCAGTTTTTTTGCTCATTTTTCACTCTTGTCTCAAAAGTTAAAGTTACAAAATGGTATAAAATAGGCAATCAACTGAGCAAACTTCTTGGAAAAAATTCTTGGAAGCTACCACGTTCTACTTCATTTGAAACAAAAAAAACTGTACTGAGAAACGCTCAGAATTTGATGGTTGCATAATTTCTTCTCGTACAAAAATCAATCAACTCAAATTAAAAATAAATGACAAATTATATGTAACTGGGATTCCCATAAAATTTTCACCGAAGTTTACAAAGGCTTTAAAAGATTTTCCTCAAAAAATTTGGCTCAGCAGATTGTTTAATTTACACCACGCGGAAGCCTCCGTTTTACGGAAATTTTAACTAAATCTGAAAGCAGTAATAGAGTTAAAAACGCACAATGACCTCTTACAAGCAAAATGCTTCAAATTAGAGCTGAATCCCAGTTTTGTGTGTGTTTTAGCTCATGAATCGTTGCGGCCCGAGAAACTTAGTGCCCCGACACGAGGGCGCCTGCGCGCGAGTGCTGGGCACAATGCCCGAGGGGGCTAAGATTCACGTGCTAACTTGTATAAAGAACCAAAGGTTACAAAGCGTGTAAAACTTTAATTGAAATTAAAATTAAGAGTAGAGTTTTGCAAATTATTTAGCGAGAAGTTTTTGTCATTTTTTCTAATTTTTTTCTCTTTTTCTGCTATTGCAATCATTTTCTGCTCCAATTTGCCATCACTATCGAAGTTGTTGCTATCATGAGACCTTTTTTGCCCGGTAGCCGCTAATTTCATTTCTTCGAGAGATATCTAACTTTTTACCACCAGAAAGTTGAGCATTCTTCCTGTTACCGGCGTCAGGAACTAGTACTAATACTAATGTCAAAAGTACTAATACTAATGTCAAAAGTATTAGTGGGTTTGGCCTCACCGCCAAAAGTTATGTTTCCTTATTGCGATTGGGCCTCTAAGTTAGGGCCGCTAAGTTAGGGCCACAAAACTTAGCATTTCTTTTTTGCACGTGCTAATTGCTAATTGCACGTGCCTCCAACTTTTAGCGACCAAAGAATTCGTACCCTGGGCTCTAATGGTGATTTTTATTGAAACCTATTGGTTTCTAAGTACCACAAATGACCAAGTATATTCTCTAACATTAAAGTTGGTTTAATTGGGCGCAGCTTTTTCCCTAAAGGGCTTCTTTAATGGTTACATTACTGTGCTTGAGGTCACTGAGAACTTCTGGCGTTCATTACATCAGCTGACTGTGAAATTGGTTCTCAAAACTCTATACCACTTACTTAATTGACAAATTGAAGAAATGCCGTGACTCCAACAAGTCCACCATCAACCAAAAGTGTCCCATAATAATTGTTTTTGCAAATCAAAATTTCAGGTTTTGATTCAACACAATTTTTGAACCAAAACAGAACGTAGCAATTTTTTTCACAAATGGATTGACCCCTTGTTTTTCCAATAAATTTACGAGAAAATTGCTTTATAGAAACATAAGCAGCAATGCTTCATATTCCAACATTCTTATCTCTCGAAACAAAATTTGCTTCAAAAACGATTTTGAGGTCTTCTTGTTGAAACTGACATTATGACAAAAAAATATTTTCAATATTTACTCAGATTAAATTTGTTAGCAAACGGCAAATTATTTAGAGTGAGGAATTGTTTCGACGGAATGCAAAATAAATTGCGCATAAATGACTGCCTAGTTTTCAACTTTTTGTGCGACTGATTTTTTTAACCGTGGAAATAATTCACAAATCAGAGGACAAATATATACTCCTATCGCATTTTAGTGAATTCAATGAAGTTCAACAAAACCACACATAAATTACTCATTCAAGTTCATTTAAAAATTTCGTTGCAATAACAACTGTTCTGTAACTTATCGATGACGAAAATGTTAGAGCCCGATGGTTACTAAAAACAGTGGCAAAAATTTGCTGCTGAACTGGACTGACTAACTTTTATAACCAATTTTTCTTGCTAGTGTTGTTATGTGAAAAATTGGTAGAAATGAGTGGCAGAAGAAGATAGTACGATCAACTGAAACGTGCCATAATTTATGCAACTTTTGTAGTCTCAATGAGAGTTAAAAACAGATATGGTTGTTATCAGCCTCTTGAAATTATTCAACAGCTGAGCCTTTCCTTGGTGTTTGAAAACTTCACGATCACCACAATAATCCTGTGTTTTATTCATTAATCAAGTCTTGTTGCAAGTACAACAAGTGCATAAATTTTTGATTGAATTGCTTGTTAGTGTCCGGGAAATAAACTCCCGTTAATTTCCGTTAATACGACGACCAATTTGTCCCAACAGAAATGTTCTTTGAACAGTGGAACGAAACAAAAGTGGCCAAAAATATCTTATCAGCTGCTGTTTGACAAAAACTATGCATCAGTTGTAATCGCTCGAAAAATTGATTACTGAATGTTACCAAATGGTTTTTGTCGCCATCGAGAAACTACTGAACTGAGAGGCAAAGGCAATTTTTTGAATATATTCAAGCGGGTGACAATAACAGCGTGGTAATGTTTTCTTCAAATCTCGTTGCGATTACAACAGTTGCATATCTTTTGCCACTTAGTAGTTGATAAAGAATATCATTTTTCTCGACAAACTTCAAAACCTCAACAGTGGCAACAACCCGGCCCGAAGTTTTTGGTTGAATTTTTGTAAGAAATGAGGTGAATGTGGTCATTTTTTGTAAAAATTGCGGTGATTGTGGTGAATGCGGTGAAAAAAAATTATTCAACGCTTTTCACTGCATTTCTTAAGTAAATCACCACGAAATTGACCGCATTTCTTATAAAAATTCACCGCATAGAATAATATGGCAAATTAATGTCAGAATTAATGTGAATACGATGAAAAAAAAATTCACCACTATTCGATCCCAGGCCTAGGTGCCAACGCTAAAAAATTATGTAAGATTGGCGCTGAATGCAATGAATTTATATAAAATCATTTCTGAGAGCCAATCGTATATAACTTTGCGTTGAATTTAGCGTAGATCTAACATAATTATGCAATGAATTTAGCGTAGATCACATAATTTTGCATTGATCTTACATAATTCTACGTTAAATTTAGTCTTGCTCTTGTCTAATTTTGTGTTCTAATGCTCACGTCTTACATTTTTTTGCATTGAATATATCGCAAATTTTTTTTACGGCGTTCTCGGTAGCTGTGAATTGTTTTTTTTTTCACCAATAGATGCGGTGGAAAAAATAATTCACCACCACCGAGAACGCTGTGAAAAAAATTGATTCACAGCGAATCATCGCATTCACCTTAAAAATATGTAAGAAATACGCGGTGAAAATTATTATTTTTCATCGCATTTCACCGAATTTCTTACGAAAATTCACCACCAAACCTCGACCCGGGAAAGAGTGGGTGGCGGATAAAGATAATACACAATATCGAAGAAGAGTTTCGCCATTTTCTGATTTGCGTTGTTTTCATCGGGCGCTAATAAATTTTTTCATCGGTAAGTTTTGCAACTGTTGGAATTGATTGCAACGGGAGTTTATTAAAAACATTAAAACACGATTTGTTATCGCCTACTTGAATCACATCGCAGTTCATAACTTCTCGCTATCGTTTTGTGCCCACCATACTACAAACTCAAATGACTGCTACAGTATTATACTGAACGGCAAAAGTAAGTTATCACCCTCTATTTTTACAAAAGTTGTTATTAAAATCTGATTTAAAGTTGCTGTAATATTGCCTCAAAAACCGATTTTTTACTTCGTAGAAATAGGGGGCGCTAGCTAACTTTGGCCGTTCATTACACATCAGACAGATTGATGAGATAAAAAACTGAAGCTTAATTCCGATGGCATACTACAGTTCGAGAGGCCTTCACAGGAAGCCATCGTTCACTCCCTCCGGCAGGGGATTTCACAGGGGACCACCTCTACCCACAATTGGCAGGTTAGCACATACATCACATCAGGTACCCGGGTCGAGAAAAAATCGGAAAGTTATGTTAGATAAGCGGTGAAAAGTTGGTTTTTTCACCGCAAATTTCGTACATAATTTTGCGGTGAAGTGCGGTGAAATGCGGTGAATGCGGTAAAATTATGTAAGCTCACCGCTACCAGGCGATAAAATTTTTTTCACAGCATTCACCGCCTGATTTATGTAATTTCACCGCTTATCTTCTAAAATTTTCCGCATTCACCGCTTATCTTGCATTGACACCTCGACCCGGGTAGTACAAAACAGGGCGTATAAACATTTGGATTTGTATTTATTCTGTTTTGTATTCCTGTACTCGGATCCTATTGCAGGAATACAACACAGAATAAATTCAAATATTTACTAATTACACCCTGTTGAGTATTTGAAATTACCCCCAAATTTTTACATCATTTTAACCCCCCCCCCCACCCCCCCGGCAGACCATTGCAGCCCAAAAAGATGCAAGAGTTTTCAGCTGCACTTTCCTAAAAAATCCTCCCATTGCAGCACCACCCTTACATTTTTTTGGCAGGAAAATTTTGATCCGGTGATTAAAAAATACAAACATCGGAGTGGGCGCAGTAAATGTTGTTAAAAGGTTTGAGTTTATTCGATATTTTGAATTCCTGAATTACAGCAAAAAAACGATACTGAATGTCAGAATTAAGTTAGCAGAACTAGTTTTACGAAATAAACAGTCAGTTTTTGACGCAATATTACGCCAAATTGTGATCAAATTACAAAAAATTTTAAACCATCTATCCTGTACGCTAGTGGCCTTGCTTAGTAAGATTGTTAAGATAATAGGTAACGTAAACCAACTAATGTAAAGTTGATTCTAAGAGCTTTTCTGAAGTTAATCGCCAATACAGTTTTCTTTCATTTTGGTCTTTTTGACACATAATTAACTATCCCGCACATTGGATAATATTACGGTGGCAACAGTTATGGTGTGGTCAACAGTGAGATGTAATCACTGTTTTTTAAACTTGCTCAAAAACGCGCTCCAATGAGACAACTTTATCCACTTTTGAAGCAGACTCGAACTGTTCGCGTTTAATGTAATAGTTCCCCACACGGGCTTGAAATTCTAGTCTTAAAATAAGGCTGTGAGTGTCTTGATAACTTGGATTAAATTTACTCGATAATATATACTAACAAAAAAAACTAGCATGGTTTTGTCGAAATATAATTTCAATGCTCGAGCAAAAAAAACTTTATCATTTCTGTTTCAAATGCTTGATAAAACCTCATACATATCTTGCGCTAATAATGGTAACAAAAAAGCAACTCTGATTTACCAGATAATGCAATGTCAATAACACACTTAGCTAATAGCTGTTTTACTTTTTAGTGTTTAAGATAAAATCAAAATCAGTCAAAGTTTAACAAATTTTAAACATTATAATTTCAGACTACTTTCGTTCAACTGTGAATGCGGTTTTTTTCGACAGCGGGATATCTGGCACGTAAGCCAAACTTTTTATGGTAAAATCACTCGTAGCCAACATCACTAGAATAGGGAACAGTGTTGTAAATATTTTCAAAAGAATGCTAAACTTGGTAAAAAACTTTGGTTGAATATTGAACTAATAATTTGGAACATAGAGTGCTAATTCTAAATAATTAAATTATTTTCATGTTCAGTATAAGACCCAGGTTGAGATTTCAGCGCTGTTTCAATGCTTTTTTAAAGAAGTGCGCTGAATGCGCTGAATTTATGAAAGAAATGAGTTGAAGGAACTGAAATGCGCTCTGAAACGCTCAAGATGCGATGAAATTACAAAATTTCAGCGAATCTTCGAAAAAAATCTAATTATTTCCCTAGTATTTTCAGCAGATTTTTACATAACTTTCAGCACCAATTGATGCAAAGTTTCAGCGCATTTGATAAAAATTTTTAGCTGATTTCAGTTCGTTTTTGTGGAAGGTTTGTGCCCTGAAACTCTTACTGTTTTCGTAAGAAATGCGCATAAATGCGCTTGAATTATGTAAGAAATGCGCTGAATTTTTAGAGCATTTCTTATATAATTTCAGTGCATTTCTTACAAAACGGTTTATAAATATAAAATCAACCTGAACGAGCAGAGTTTTAGGAATCAATGGTATGGAGGATTGGGTGACAACTAGCGAACAGTAGAGCAGGGTTCGAACAGGGGCGCGCATCAGTGCATTTCTTACATAAGTTCAGCGAATTTCGGCATGTTTCAGCGCATTATTATATAAAGTTTTTGTGCTAAAACTTTTGAAAAATCATCGCGTTTGAGCCCATTTCTTGCATAACTTTTTCACAAAAATTATGTAAGAAGTGCGCTCAACCCGAGTGTAACTACCCCCCCCACACTAGTGAACGAACTGAAGAACCAGACGGGACATTTAGCTTTTAAGCCCCGCAGTTAAACCTGGGAAATGCTGTTCTCGGCTGGATAGTGAGTTGTTTGAGTATGTTATAGGAACCCCACAACTGCAGCTGCAGTAGTTAGAGGTCGACAGAGCGACAGACTAATGCCCAGAGAGCACATGACACAAGGAGTGTCTCACACAGAGGTCACCAAACACTTCACAGGGTATGATCCCCAATCATTCACACAATTCTTGTTTAGGTCACGTGACTCTGATGAAGTCACTGCGGAAATGTTGCATAAATCGAGTAACTGTTCGAGATATAAGCCAGAATATGAAAGGGAGTTTTGGAGAGTCACGTAATCCTGCTTGAAACACGCCGTGTATCTTTGAAAATGCCAAGTCCCAAAGTGCCAGATTCAAGTAGGTCAGATTTTCTCATAAACAGTGCCAGATTTCAAACTTTCAAGTTCGTGTTTCAAGTAATGTTGTGTGAATCTGATAATGTCACTGAGAATTTCTGGTTTGCATCTCGAGCCGCTACGCAGTTCTCAATTAATGCCTAATTTTCTCCATGAATTCACCTGAGTTATGTAACATAATATGTTTAATAGCCGCCCTCATCTTCTCAGCCGGCTATTATTGCGCTCGTATTTTTTTTTTACTTCGTCAAACTTTTTTTCGCTTTACCATTTTGCCGCTTTTTCGACATTATGCGTGAAATCTTTTTGACTTCTCTAGGCTAGTTTCTCTCTTCTCTCATTCTGCTAAACGTGAATTTGAACATCAGTTGCTAAGCAAAGCAATTCAAAATGAACAGAGTCGGTATAAATAATTGAAGTCAGAAATAGAAACGGGATAAACCCATAAAGCCCAATTTTAGATGCCCGCTATTTGAACGTCGTTCCTATAAGTCTTAGTTACCACCTCTAATGCTTATTGGTGTTGATAGTAGCCCCTGTAGCCTCTCTCTAAGAAACAGAAGTATATGTTCAACAACGAAATGCCATCAAAATAAATCGGACTTAAAAAATATTTTTGTACAAAAATCTTTTTTTTTCAATATATTCTATTCGTTCAATCCCAATCATGCTTATTGGAATCAACGGCGGCTATTTTCCGGCAATCTGCCGGGTATGTTTGACATACCCACGCCGAGGTGTCAACGCCAAAAATGTATAATTAATTGCTCTCAAACGAAGTTTGTAGCAATTATATTAGTCCTATCGGTCTTTTTTAATGCGATTTTTCGCCTGACCAATTTTTCGTCTGACGCTTTTGACTTTTTGTCCCCAAGAACGGGATAAACAGGTAGCGCCCAGCGGGCATTAAGTGCTTTTAGAGCCTTTCAGCTCAGTTTCAACTCAAACTGTATTGGAGACTTATAATTATGGTGTGAAGGGCGGTTCTTAGAGGTTGAAGACACCCCCACTGTTGACCCACAATTTTGCTCCAAGCACCCCCCCCACCGCGCTAATGCCCCCCCCCCCAGTAATGCCCCCAATCAAACCTCAAAATTTTAATGGCCATGGAATAGCTTTTCAACTATTCAATGTCACAAATTTTAGTAATTTTTTTTATAAAACTTGTTTTTTTTTCAAGTTTTTTCGAAACTTTTTGTAGTTTTAGAATTTTTCAGCTTCAAGAGCCAAGGAAACTCCTCTAGGGTTTGAAAATATGTTACTGATTAATTTCTAGATTAAATGGAATGTCTTGCAAGATTTTGACATCACGAATTTTAGCATATTTTTGATTTTTTTTTGCCATTTTTCCCCAAATTTTTGACATTTATAGTCATTATTCAGAACTTTTTAGCCTCAAGGGTTGGAAAACCTCCGTTAGGATTTGATAATTAGTTTTTGAGAATTTTTTGTCAACATTTCAATAGTACATTTTTTTTGTAAAACTTGCAAGTTTTTTTAAATATTGTCATTTTATAGGTTTCTCTGTCTTCAAGGGCCTCTAGAGCTTCCTCTAGGGTTTGATAATATTTTTCAGTATAGCTTATAGATGTGATGGAATGTACTTATTGTCACAAATTTGTCAGATTTTATTGTCACGAATTTAAGCAGCTTTTTTAAAATATTTGCAATTTTTTCAAGTTCTTGAATTTTTTCCGGCAACAGAGGCCCTGGGACCTCCTCCAAGGTTTTATAATAAGCAGCTGCATAGTGTCTAGAGTTAATGGTATGGTGATCAACACTTTTTATGACTCCAGTTTTTGTAATTTTTGGATAAATTTTAAACTTTTCAAATTTTTTGAAAATTTTTATTTTCCAAATTTATGGATCTTTATGAGCCTGTGAAACTATTTCAGGCTTAAAACAAGGATACCGGATAGTCTCTTGAGACACTGAATTCGTTCTTAAGATATAATTGTTGCGAATTTTATCAAGATTTTGTTAAAATTTGCAAATTTTTTCAAAATTTTTCAATATTTTTTATCCTTTTCTGAGTTTAACGACCATTACTGGACAACAATTTTTTTTCAAGTCTCGCAGATGGGTTGCTGGACAGAAATTTCGAGACAAAAAATAGTTTTGATTTTTTGTTATAGCAAAGTTGAAAAGTTTTTTTTAATTTTGCCTTTTTCAGTTATTTTCTGTATGATTTATTTATTAACAAGGTTAAAAAAAGAGAGCAATTCGCCCGACGTTAGTCGGTTATGTTTATATAAGAATGGCGTTGAATACGTTGAATTTATGTGAGATCAAGAGTAGATCTTACATAAATTCAACTTATTTATCGCTAATTTTACATAGTTTTGCGTTTTTAATTTTAGATCTTACATAATTTTTTATTTGAATTTAAGAGTAGATTTTTTGTAATTTTGCATAGAATTTAGCGTAGATCTTCCATAATTTTGCGTTGAATTAAGCGTTTATCTTACTTAATTTTGAGCGTAGATCTTACATAATTTTGCGTTTAATTTAGGGTTGAATTTTTAAGTCGGAGGGTAGAAGGGGGAGGGGGTAGTTGGGTACGTGGGGAGGATGGGGTCAGGTTACTGATTTTAAAGTCTCCAAAGTGTTCTTTTGTCAAGTTCATGTCAACTACGTTGAAAATGTGTTTATAACTCAAGTGTTAGTCTATGAAACTCAACAATTTTCTATGGAACCTTAAACTTTGGCTAAATGCAACTAATAAGTACGGCATATTTCTAAGAATTCCGCTTAGAAACGAAAAATTAATTAAAATCTACGGTTATAAACCAAAAAATTGTGTAAGATCTACGCTTAGAAACGCCAAAACTTTGTGCAGCGTAATGCTACAGTTCGATTTATAAAGAGTGGGGTTCTTTAGAGCGTTGAATTTACGTCTCTAAGTTCAACGAATTGCGGCTAATTTTCCAACCTGTCAACGTTAGTTACCGGTTAGCTTACATAATTTTGGCCAAAACCCTCGTCCCGGGTAGTAGTGGGTTGCATACACATAATTTGTAAGTGCTGGGGGCGAAAAACAAATAGATCCGATCCCTTCGTTGCGAAAGTATAGAATGCAAGGTTAGTTTATATAGCGTCCAATTTTAAAATCGGAAAATGGATATTTCAAATAATAAGCACGTGTGACTGGGAGAAAGGTAAATATACACCAGCGGAGAACCCAATTAATGAGATGTGGCAACTTCAAAACCGCAAGTTCATATTAAACCATCTTTCTCAGTGCTACATTTCTTCATTTCGTATTGATGGGTTAGATGGGACATAATTCATTGCTCACATCCAACAAAAATAATTGCTCTCAAACAAATTTTTCTAGTAATATTAATATTACAATTAGTCTTGTTAACGCATTTTTTTTACTACAGAATCCTTGTCTGAGTGTTTTTTTTTGTCTGATTATTAAATGAACAAGCAAAACCCTGAGGGCATTATATCGCTGAGCAGCTATTTGAGAGATTTATCTGTCTCTAGGCGTCGTAATAGCTACCAAATGTGATCAGATAGACATAAACAAGTATAAATAGCAATTTTTACAACTTTTAAGTTTTTTTTATGCGTATGAAGGGAATTTTAATGGTCAATGTCGACCATTTCGTGATCACCACGGGTATGACACTGGATTGGTCGATAAAGATCAGGTTTGAATATGTGTTGAAGATCGAACATCTGTCGTCCTCGAAGATGTGCTGACCGACTTAATTATATGGTAAAAAAAAAACTCGAAAAAAAAATTTTTTTGAAATCACCCGTGTAGGATAGCAAAGGCAATGAGTCATTATATGAACGCACTCGGGGCACTGCACTGTGGGCAAAAGAATAGCGTTGATTGATTTGCAAAAAAAAACGTTGATGTCCATTGTTTACACGAGAAAGTTTTGCGAAGATTGTTTTTTATACACTGGAAAACAAAAGTTGAAAAATTTTCCCGGCTCGAAACCGTCGAAGGCAATTGTTTTTGCAAAATTTTCAGATTTTTGTTACTAGTTTTCTCAATTACATTGTTGAATTAATTTAGAGATGCCTTAAATGAAAAATTACCAATTTTTAACCAATTATTTAATGCAAAAAAGAAGAGAATAAAAATGATTTTTATTTTTAGCTATACTGTCCAAGTTTAATTGTTCTTTATCTACTGTGATTTCGATCGAATGTCCTATCTAATTGCACAATTAAGAATTAATTTCAATTAACGTTGATCTTACAGAAGCTTGCCTTTCCTAGTCCTGATCATAATTGCAGTGCGTTATAAGTTGATGCTCTCGCCAGTGATTAACTACTATTCCAATCAAAAATAGTTTACAGTGTTAGCATGCTGCCATTTTATAATGCATAGAGAAAAATCAGCAGACACTTTTAAAATTAGTTGAGCTTTATTGGAACATTAGAGAGAGATCTTAGCAGGATACTAATGGGACATAAGTGGTGCATTAATAGGACATTAGTGCGATATTAGTTGGAAACTAGTGATTTCCACTCAAAAAATAATTTACCAGTGCTAGCATGCTGCCATTTTATTATGCGTAGAGAAAAGTCAGCAGACATTTTTAAAACTAGTTGAGCTTTAGTGGAACATTGGAGAAAGACATTGGTTGGATATTAGTCGGACATTAGTAGGACATTAGTGCGAAATCAGTTGGAAACTAGTGATCCATCTAAAGACGTTCTCTAGCACTTTTAGCATAAGTTTTGAGTACCTGCATTGAAAAATAAAAAATCGATTTCACCATAAATGATTTTAAAATAAACCAAGGCCAGAGTACTTAAAATTGCAAAAGCAAGAAAAATTATGCTGAAATTTGCGTTCAGATAAAAAAGCTTGACATATAATTTAACTTTCTTACACATCTTATAACAATCACACAACGGAAAAGCACCTTAATTGACAGGCTTGAAGAATCTCAATTCAATTTATTTCTCATTTTGTGCAATAAATTGTATCAGCCCAACTTTTTCTTAGTCAAGATTTAATATGTTTCTTGATTATTGGACTCCTTATGTACTACGCTTTCGTACAACATTTCTGTTGAATTTGAACAGTTCCTTGAACCAATTGGAAAACTATAATTTCTAAAAGGAAAAACTAGTGCTGATCTTAATGGCAGTGCTTTATAAGTTGATGCTCTCACCAGTGGTTATTTACTATTCCACTCAAAAAAAAGTTTACCAGTGTCAGCTTGCTGCCGATTTATGATGCGTAGAGAAAAATTAGCAGACATTTTTAAAACTAGTTGAGCTTTAGTGGAACATTGGAGAAAGACATTGGTTGGATATTAGTCGGACATTAGTAGGACATTAGTGCGAAATCAGTTGGAAACTAGTGATCCATCTAAAGACGTTCTCTAGCACTTTTAGCATAAGTTTTGAGTACCTGCATTGAAAAATAAAAAATCGATTTCACCATAAATGATTTTAAAATAAACCAAGGCCAGAGTACTTAAAATTGCAAAAGCAAGAAAAATTATGCTGAAATTTGCGTTCAGATAAAAAAGCTTGACATATAATTTAACTTTCTTACACATCTTATAACAATCACACAACGGAAAAGCACCTTAATTGACAGGCTTGAAGAATCTCAATTCAATTTATTTCTCATTTTGTGCAATAAATTGTATCAGCCCAACTTTTTCTTAGTCAAGATTTAATATGTTTCTTGATTATTGGACTCCTTATGTACTACGCTTTCGTACAACATTTCTGTTGAATTTGAACAGTTCCTTGAACCAATTGGAAAACTATAATTTCAAAAAGGAAAAACTAGTGCTGATCTTAATGGCAGTGCTTTATAAGTTGATGCTCTCACCAGTGGTTATTTACTATTCCACTCAAAAAAAAGTTTACCAGTGTCAGCTTGCTGCCGATTTATGATGCGTAGAGAAAAATTAGCAGACATTATTAAAACTAGTTGAACTTTAGTGGAAAATTGGAGAAAGACAATAGTTGGATATTAGTCGGACATTAGTGGGACATTAGTAGGACATTAGTGCGAAATCAGTTGGAAACTAGTGATCCATCTAAAGACGTTCTCTAGCACTTTTAGCATAAGTTTTGAGTACCTGCATTGAAAAATAAAAAATCGATTTCACCATAAATGATTTTAAAATAAACCAAGGCCAGAGTACTTAAAATTGCAAAAGCAAGAAAAATTATGCTGAAATTTGCGTTCAGATAAAAAAGCTTGACATATAATTTAACTTTCTTACACATCTTATAACAATCACACAACGGAAAAGCACCTTAATTGACAGGCTTGAAGAATCTCAATTCAATTTATTTCTCATTTTGTGCAATAAATTGTATCAGCCCAACTTTTTCTTAGTCAAGATTTAATATGTTTCTTGATTATTGGACTCCTTATGTACTACGCTTTCGTACAACATTTCTGTTGAATTTGAACAGTTCCTTGAACCAATTGGAAAACTATAATTTCTAAAAGGAAAAACTAGTGCTGATCTTAATGGCAGTGCTTTATAAGTTGATGCTCTCACCAGTGGTTATTTACTATTCCACTCAAAAAAAAGTTTACCAGTGTCAGCTTGCTGCCGATTTATGATGCGTAGAGAAAAATTAGCAGACATTTTTAAAACTAGTTGAGCTTTAGTGGAACATTGGAGAAAGACATTGGTTGGATATTAGTCGGACATTAGTAGGACATTAGTGCGAAATCAGTTGGAAACTAGTGATCCATCTAAAGACGTTCTCTAGCACTTTTAGCATAAGTTTTGAGTACCTGCATTGAAAAATAAAAAATCGATTTCACCATAAATGATTTTAAAATAAACCAAGGCCAGAGTACTTAAAATTGCAAAAGCAAGAAAAATTATGCTGAAATTTGCGTTCAGATAAAAAAGCTTGACATATAATTTAACTTTCTTACACATCTTATAACAATCACACAACGGAAAAGCACCTTAATTGACAGGCTTGAAGAATCTCAATTCAATTTATTTCTCATTTTGTGCAATAAATTGTATCAGCCCAACTTTTTCTTAGTCAAGATTTAATATGTTTCTTGATTATTGGACTCCTTATGTACTACGCTTTCGTACAACATTTCTGTTGAATTTGAACAGTTCCTTGAACCAATTGGAAAACTATAATTTCTAAAAGGAAAAACTAGTGCTGATCTTAATGGCAGTGCTTTATAAGTTGATGCTCTCACCAGTGGTTATTTACTATTCCACTCAAAAAAAAGTTTACCAGTGTCAGCTTGCTGCCGATTTATGATGCGTAGAGAAAAATTAGCAGACATTTTTAAAACTAGTTGAGCTTTAGTGGAAAATTGGAGAAAGACATTAGTTGGATATTAGAGGGATATTTGTGGGGCATTAATAGGACATTAATTAGTTGGACAGTAGTGATCCATCTAAAGACATCCATGAGCATTTTATTATTAGTGTTGAGTACTTGCCTTTAAAAATAAAACATCAATTGCACCATAAATGATTTTAAACGATACCAAGGTCAGAGTACTTAGCATTGCAAAAGCTAGAAGACCTATGATGAAAGTTGCCTTCAGAAAATGAAGCTTGACATAACACTTTATTAAAAAATTTTCACACGTCTTACTTGACAGGCTTTTTTTCTCACTTTGTGCAATAAATTGTATCAGTCCAACTTTTTCCTGGTCAAGATTTATTTAAGTTTCCTGATTATCATACTCGTTATGCACCACACTTGCCCACAACTTTTTTGTTGGATCTGAACATATCCTTGATTCGATTGAAATACATTAGTTTTTATTTAAAAAAACGTATTTGCTTCGGATCGAATATATTGTATCATGCGATTTTTTTTTCTTAGACAAACCATAACAACAGGTGTTGATGAATTAGGCTCTATACTTTTGTCGAAGTTCTTGCAAAAGAGTTTTATCTTGCAAGGTCGAGAAGGAATTTTTTTTTTATTTTGCAAGATCTTGCAAACAGACAAACCACGTTAAGAAAAGATGAATTAATAATAATAACAATAATTTTTTGGTTCCTTCGTAATCGAAGCGGAAAAGCATTAGGCGACTTCGGTTTGTTCTCAGCTGGCGATTTTTTATTACTCCCCACATTTCAGATTGTTCTTTTCATGAGCAGCATTGCTCTTTTTTGGTGACTATGGCCACTTTTTTTGCGTGTGAAACTTTCACCTGGTACCATCATTGCAGCCAACATTGGTCAGGCTATGATCAATTACAACAATTCTAGCTGAAACAAAAGAGGCAAATAATGTGGACATCTAAGACAAGTGAATTATCTCAATATCGAGGAGACAGTAATTTTGAGGCTAACTCAGGCAATACAAGATAGATATCGTGTAGGAATCTGGCAGCTTCAGGAAGAAAAATGATTACATGCAAGATGCTGCCGGTGATCTGTCACGGACGAAACACTTATCTAAAAATTAGTTGCAATAAAATTTTCGCAACGTAAAACAAACATGAATCAGAAAACATGAATCAGAGAGTTTTGAGAACCAGGAGAAATATTGAAAAATGAAGGTGGAGGAACTTTTTTCTGATGCCTTAGATTAATAACTTTCTGATGTTTTTCTTCGGTTCCCTTTTAATGATGTCAAACTATCTGTATATTCATATAACAAGACATTCGAGAGTTCCTGCTATAAGTGGAGGTCTCAAGAATAGGTTCCGAAGGCAGAAAAATGTTTTTAAAAGTAAAAAAATGCTAACTTGTAAGATTCGTTAACAAAAGAGTGTATTTTAAAAGTTTCTTGCTAGAAAAAAATTTCCTACCAGTTCTTTCAAGATTTTGGAAGAAATTTTTGAAAGCCGATGAGAGTTGATCGTACACATTCTCAACACTTTCACTACATTTACCGAGAAATTAAGTAAGAAAATTTCGGCGAATTTTATAATTTTCAACGTTTGTTATCGTTAATCTTAAATACTTTGCCATTATTGCTGAACCCGGCCCAGGCTGTGTGCGCTCGAATCCGCCTCTGCTCTCGAAGTGCAATTTCGAACGCAAAAGGATCTGGTGTGCGCTCGAAATGGTCTGATTAGGACAATTTTGAGGGCACACCTCAGCCTGGAGAGTTGAAATCTGTTGTAGGAAGAGTGCCCCGGTGAGTGGGTACAACAGAGATCTGAAGGAGGAGAGGGAGCAGAGGATGCAACAGAGGAAGCAGAGGGAGGAACAGAAACTGAAGAGGATATGGCAGGATGCACAGAGGAGTAAACAGGAAGCAAAGGAGGCAAAAGTAAACAAACAAAACATGAAATTTGAAGTCGGGGCAAGATTTTAATTCCCAGGTGGAGGTTTTTGAGTGATTTTTTGTAAGAAATGCTGTGATTGCGGTGAATGCGGTGAAAAAAATTAATTCACCGCTATTCGTCTCCTTTCTTTATGCTCTACAACTAAGATTGAGGAGTTCTTTCCGTTCTTTCACAAAGCAGTCTCTTTGGTAGTCCAATAACAACAGTTCTGTGGGGGGGGGGTTGCCACTATGTGTAGGTTAAAAATCAGAAAAAAAAATTTTGGTTTTGCTTTCCTAGAAAACAAGTTATTAATTTGTACAAAATTTTTCGAGGTCGTCACTGTAGAAGGGATCAATATGACACAGTAAAAATTGTTCGGTTCTTTCACGTTATACCCCCCCCCCCCAACTTTTTGTGACTGGGGGAGGGGGCATTATCGGAAGAGGCTAGCACTCTAACACAGCGATGTTTTCGAAGTAGGAATATAGTGATGAACAAAGAAAATAATGCAGTAAATTTGGCGGTAGAGTTTTATTCCACGGCATTTACCGAAATGGACACAAAAACTAATTCCTTTGCCCGGTTGGGCACCCCTGACTACATCTTTATTAGTCACATCTTTTGCACCATCTGCTTACTGTCTTACCATTTAAATTGGACTCAATCCACTTATGGAGAAACATATGCGCTTATTTTATATTTTTGTAAGACTAGTGTTTTTTTTTGCAATGAAACCTTAATTTTTAATAGCCGCCCTCATCTTCTCAGCCGGCTGTTATAGCGCTCCTAATTTCTTTTTACAATTCAAAGAATTACTCAAAGATAACCATAAATTAGTGAAGGCACGTTTTGTTTGATGAGTATTTGGATGGCGTTTAAATGGATTTTCACTTCAAGTCATTTCCGGAATTCTTCCGGCTATGTTTTTTTTAAGATCTGTTCACACATTTTCATGATTTTTGAAGTCAAAATGGAGTAGTGATTTTGGTCACGCCGAAACAGGAAGTGGAGCAGAAAACGAGCGGTTTTGCGGCGTGAAATTTTTTCGCTCTAAATTTAAAGTAAAGTGAGAAAACGGTGCTTGAACAAAAATTCGTTTTCACGCTAGTGGTTTTTTGTTCACTTGCGGCAATTTCACTTCGATTTTTACTGTTTTTTTTCGATTTTTTAGATCGGATTTTTTTTTCTAAATGGTTCTCCCAATCCATTCATAGTCCGTTCTATGTCTAGTTTTCTGTTTAGTCAATAAAATTTCTTTGAATTGCACGCCAGGACTTGTCCTGCTATGTTTTTTACAATTCAAAGAATTTGAATTGTATTGGGGCGCTGTCTCTATTTTTTAAGATCTGTTCACACATTTTCATGATTTTTGAAGTCAAATTGGAGTAGTGATTTTGGTCACGCCGAAACAGGAAATGGAGCGAAAATGCGAGTGGTTTTGCGGCGTGAAATTTTTTCACTCTAATGTTAAAGTAGAGTGTGAAAATGGTCTTTGAAAAAAAATTCGGTTTCTCAGTAGTGGTTTTTTGTTCACATGCGGCAATTTCACTCTGATTTTTATTGTTTTTTCGATTTTTTGGATCGGATTTTTTTCTAAATGGTTTTCCCAATCCATTCACAGCTCATTATAGGCCTAGTTTTTCGTTTGAATTAAATTTTCATTTCTCGCTAGTGTCTTTTTTGTTCACATGCGGCATTTTGACATTGATTTTTTGTTTTTTTTTCTTATTTTTTGATCTGACTTTTTAAAAATGGTTTTCTCAATTCACTCATAGTCCATTCTAGGTCTAGTTTTTCTGTTTAGTCAATGAAAATTCTTTAAATTGTACGTCAGGACTTGTCCTGCTATGTTTTTTTACTTCGTCGAACAAAAAAAAGTGTTTCGCTTTACCTCTTTTTGCCGCTTTTTCAGCATTTTGCATGTAATCTTTGACTTCTCTAGGCTAGTTTCTTTCTTCTCTCATTCTGCTAAAAGTGATTTTGAACATCAGTTGCTCAGCAAAGCAATTCAAAATGAAAAGAGTACAAAAAATTGATGTCAGAAATAGAAACGGGATAAACCCATAAAGCCCAATTTTAGATGCCCGCTATTTGAACGTCGTTCCTATAAGTCTTAGTTACCATCTCTAATGCTTATTGTTATTGATAGTAGCCCCTGTAGTTTTTCTCTTAGAAACAGAAGTATGTTCAACTACGAAATGCCATCAAAAAAATCGGACTTAAAAAATGTTTTTGTACAAAAAGTTTTTCTTTTTCAATATCTTTTATTCTTTCAATCCCAATCAGGCTTATTGGAATCAACGACGGCTATTTTCCGGCAATCTGCCAAGTATGTTTATCGCTTTCACCGTATTCAGAGGTGGAAACTACAATCCTGGCAAGCATTCACTGCATTCAACACAATGCTTAATTTTTAGAAGAATTTTCTTGTTTTAACATCTCGACGTGATTTTAGTCTGCCGCGGTGTGTCCATAAACAAAAACTGCTTTTCTTAATTGTTCCCGAACAAAGATTGTAGTAGTTATATTAGTTCTGTGTTTTTATGGGATTTTTCAGTTGACCAATTTTTCTACTGGCCCATTTGACTTTTCATCCTCAAAAACGGGAGAAACAGGTAGCACTCAGACAGCATTAAATTTTCATAGAGCCCTATGCCTAACAATAGTCTAAAAATGCGATCCAACGAAACTGTTTTGCGGAGACAATTTTTTGGGGGCAAAAAAACAGTTCTGAATCTTGAATACTTGAACTGTTTTTTAATCTTGAATACTTGAACTGACCCCACCCCTTACCCGCACTCACCCCATCACACCTCCAGTTCGCTCTCCTCTCCCTGGGTTTGGGAACCTCCTCTCGTACAGCCCACGCACCCCCTACCCTACCCCTAGTTGAGATCAATTCGTCAGACGTTAGTTGACTATGTTTTTATGCTAAATTTTCAATTGACTGTTTTCTGCTCTTTTGTTCTCATTCTGTGAATTCTCAAGTGTTTTTCTACTCTTAACTTCTTAATTTTTGATGGATTTCAATTGCTCTCATTCCAACTAAAAATAATTGCTATCATGAAATGTAATTGCAAGCAGCTGATTAGCAAAATCGTTGTAGTTTAGTGGGTAATAATTAGTTGCTCTCAAACGAAGTTTGTAGCAAATATATTAGTCCTGTCGGTCTTTCTTTTGCGATTTTTCGCCTGACCGATTTTTCGTCTGACGCTTTTGACTTTTCGTCCTCAAAAACGGGATAAACAGGTAGCGCCCAGCGGGCATTTAGTGCTCTTAGAGCCCTTCAGATCTGTTTCAGCTCAAACTGTTTTGGAGACTTATACTTATACTTATGGTGTTAAGGGCGGTTCTTAGAGGTTGAAGACACCCCCACTGTTGACCCCACCCCCTCCTATTGCACCAACCACCCCCACCGCGCTAATGCCCCCCAGCCCAGTGATGCCCCCCAATCAACCCCCAGTGACCCCCCCCCCCTCCCGTGGCTAGTTACTGACGAACAACCGCTTGCTAAAAACGTAAATTTTTACCATTTTGAAATTTTTTCAAGCTTCTTAAAATTTTTTGAAATTTTTTGATTTTAGCAGCCCTAGGTGTCAAAGAAACTCCTCTAGGGTTCGATAATAGGTTACTGCGTTGTTTCTAGTTGTAATGGAATGGTTTCAACATTTCAATATCACGAATTTTAGCAATTTTTTGACAAAACGTGCAATTTTTTTCAAATTTTTTGTTATTTTTTTTCTTATTCAGGTCTTTCCAGACCCAGGGTCAGAAAACATACTAAGGGGTTCGATAATAAGTTACTGACAAATTTTTAATGGCAGTGGAATACTTTTTCAACTTTTTAATTTTACAAATTTTAGCAGTTTTTTAGATTTTCAATTTTTTTTGAAATTTTTTGTAGTTTATTAGAATTTATCAGCCTCAAGAGCCAAGGAACCTCCTCTAGGGTTTGAAAATAGATTACTGAATAATTTCTAGATGAAATGGAATGTCTTGCAAGATTTTAACGTCACAAATTTTGGCATATTTTTGATGTTTTTTGCCATTTTTTTTTCAATTTTTTTGACATTTATAGTCATTATTCACATTTTTTGAGCCTCAAGTGTCAGAAAACCTACGTTAAGGTTTCATAATAAGTTACTGGAAAATTTTTGTTGGCCATGGATTAATTTTCAATTCTTTAGTATCACAAGTTTTGGTATTTTTTTAAACAAAGCTTGCAATTTTTTGTCTTTTTTTAGGTTTTTCTGGCCTCAAGAGACACGGAATTTCCTTTAGGGTTTGATAATATTTTTTTGCATAGTTTAGAGATGTAATGGAATGTTCTGCAAGATTTTAATATCAGTAATTTATAATTTAATTTTTATTTTAATATATTAATCCTGTTTGTCCTTTATGCAATTTTTCGCTTGGCCGATTTTTTGTCTGACCAATTTGACTTTTGTCTTCAGAAGCGGGATAAAGAGGTAGTGCCCTGTGGTCACTAAACAGTGGCTAGCTGTTGACGAAGCCAACCGCTCGCCAGTCGTTTGAGAGCAATTCTCCCGACGTTAGTCGGTTATGTTTGTTACTGTTGTCCTGGAGAATTCGGGATCGAACCCATTTGATTTTATAAGAGCTTACACAATAAAAATTGTGCCTGACAACAAAAATTTTGTATCTCACAAAAATAGTAAGATCTTATAACAATCTTTTAAGATCTTGTTAGATAAGTATTCGGAAAGCTATGAGTCATCTTTTGATGAAAATTTTATCAGATCTTTTACGATAAAAATTCTTAAAATTTGGCATGTTCTTCAAATTGAAGACAATTCAGATTTGTTTTCAAGCAGTGCGATCTGATGAGATACTTATCAGATCTTATAAATAACACTTCAGCAAAACTACATTATTAGCTTTTAAGTTCTGAGAAGTATCTTATCAGATGTTACACGATCAAAGTTCACGTAGGGCAGAATTTTTATCGTGTAAGACCAGATAAGATTTTACACGATAAAAATTTTTGATAAGCATCTTATCATATCTTACACGATAAAAATTCCAGAATCACTGGGGTTACTAAAAATATATTAGTTTCATTCGACCTCGCAAAGAAATATACCTAACTTGACGTAACCACTGGTGCCTACTATACAAAAAAAGTAAAAGAAAAATTGTGATGAAAATTTAGGTGTTCTTAATCTCAGAGATTTCATTGGACAGCTCATCCTACTAGTGGAATAGTTGTTAGAAAACTTAAAGGTAGGTTTTTTGTTTTGAAAAAAACAATTTAAACTTTATTTGCAACTGCAGCCTCGCGAACACTTCAAGAGAAATTCAATGGCGATAGGGATAGTTCCACTTCAAAAAAGGAAAAAAATTTAGAAGGAAATTTTTTTTATTAAAATCAGTTTCCAAATCACAGACAGAATAATTGTTGTAAGCAACGTCTTAAAATTGTGAAAGATTAGGAGCCGCTGATAGAAGTTGACTGATTAGCCTCTGTAACAATAAAAAAATTTTTTTCGTTGCGTACGATGGATGATTGGAGCGACAGATAACACTGTAACTTGTTTTGACTGTTGCAATGTAATTTTTCGCCACTGTTGTAAAAGAGGGAACTTTTACACCAGCTCATATTGAGCTCATTTGATGTTTATAGAAAAAATGCTGTCTGAAACGCCTGTCCAAAAGTACTGATTTTATACCACTTGCGTTTTGTGCCAAGACGTTTCTCATATAGTTCCATTGAAAATGGGCGTATCGCGAATAAGTGTGTAGAAAACAATTAACCAGATTTTTTGATTGCTTAAAATCTTTAAAAATTATGGTCTAGGAAATTGTTACAAATAAAATGGTTCTCTCTTTTTTGAAAAGTTATTTAAAAAGGCAAACTACCGGGGTGGGCTATAAATATTTAATTAGAAAAATTAACTTAGCGTCAGACTAGTGAAAAAATTTCTACGGGTATTTTAGCAATTGTCTTTTGCTGCATAAAATTTTTGTGGACTGTATATGATTTGTAGATAGAATAATATCAATTGATCGCAACGTTGGCTCGGAAAAATTTCAAAACCGCCTTAATTTGACTCGCAAATTTTGTTTGTCAAAAACAATCCGTCTTGATGAAAACTATCTCTCTAATGTTATTGTTCTCAGAGTATTTAACACTTACCCTCTTACGAATTTCTGGAGTTTTTACAAAAACCAATACTGTGGAGTTGAAAAAAAACAAGGCCGCTTAATCATCAACAAAAACATTTATGATTTGTTTTTTTTTTGTTTTGCTGAGGTGACATCTGCATAAAAACAATTGACTCTCTTTTACTAGTATAAATCAGTTTTCTATGGGAAATAAGGGATCAAGTATCTGCTCTATGCCGCGTTCACTCTTTGCAACCGTTGGAAGAGAGACCGTTTCAGTCCCTTCCTTAATCATTAAAGTCATTATTCTGTTATTTCAGCAGAATTCGGAGATCGGGATACTTTTAAACACCAAGGAAAGTGCAATTTGGCAGACAATTTGCCTTAAGCATGTTTACTCACTTTTTAAGTTGAGTGTAATACGACGCGGTTTGAACTTTCGTCCTTTAGAAAAACAGAATTTTGATTTTATTGAGTTTTTATGAGTAATTTATATCTGTCTATAGTTTGATGTAAAGTAGAGAACACTAGAAGTAGAACTACAACACGTAGATAAAAAGAGCTACATTCCTCCAAAAAACGCAGAAATGATAATTACGTTAATTGAGTTTTGTAAACTTTGAATGATTAGTAATTGTCTGTTGTCAACGCTAAAGTCTACATTTAGACCGGGCAAATTGAACTGTTGTTATGATTTTTGACGCTACAAATAAATCATTAATTATACTTGAAACAGACTGAATGATTACTGGTTTTCAACGATGTATGATGTAGTGAATTTTAATGCTTCGGAACTGAAACACACTGGATGGTGACCTCGGATAAAAAGTGTAAATTAGACAGAAAAAAATGCGGTTTAAAAATGCATTTTCAGTTTTCAACATTTTGGAAATTTGAGAATGTTTAGTTGGAGCGGAAGCGTCAGAATGACCTTCGAATGCAAGAAATCAGAGAGCAGTTAATTGAGAAGCAGAAAGAGAGACAGAGGAGCTATAGTGAGATGATTCAAGAGAGGAAAGAGGCAGAGAAGATGACACAGTTAGAACTGGAGAGGATCAGGAAGGAAAGTGAGCAGAGAAGACACCACGGGTACTGGTTGGGGGACAGACCCAACTTCCCATCAAACACAAACACTCTAAGCAGTAGGCGGGCTACGGCAGACGCGTCTGTAAGTGTTTGGTGTGATCAAACAATAATTAACTTAAAAAGTGTGAACAACTTATTAATTGATAAGACGTAATGAATTATAGGTTTATTTTGTCCAACGGCACGGCAAGTTCGGTCTGGTCAATTTAATTGAGAATAATTGAGAATTAGAAATGTAGACAGTTTCCTTAAAAATGTTTGTTTTCGACAGTTTAAAACCACGACAATTGTTAGTTTTTCTATGTTTGTTTTCGGTATGCAAAAAGAAGAACTTCGCCAACCAACCTGTCTTTGACTTTCTGGCTTTTCTTTCCATCAATTTTTTTCATGTTTAATAACAACAGTATGTTGGCAATAAACATGAACAAATGATTTGCTTAGGTTTGATTTTTAAAAAATTTGCTGCTAATTTTGGTCTCAGGAAGCAACAAGGAATCTTAATTACATATAACATAAAGCTAGAAAGCTAAACTACATCTAACCTACAATTGGAGGTATCAGGTGGTTTTGATTAGGTGGTGGTATTAGGTGGTGTTGTTTCCCTAATTCTTCCTCAATTCTTAGTTTTCTATACTCCCTGGGAAATGTTACTGCACACTACAGTATATAAATTCAGACACCAACTATGCCAATTAACAATTCACGTACAGGTGGAATAAATTGGTAAAAAAATGGATTAAAAATTATTGTTGTGAATCATTTTTTTTTTATTTTTTCTCAACCGTTTTTATTTCTTGATGGCTCTCGAAAAAGTTTGCAGCATTTATATTATATTACATGGCCAGTGTCTGAACAATTCAATTTCTAAAAAAAATTTTTTGTGGAAACAAAACCAATTTGCGCATGTAATTAGCCTAAAATTTTATTGCCCAAACTTTACTTACAATTACTTGAGATCAAATTCAAAAACATAATTGTTCATGTGGACAGTGCTATGTGTATTCGCAAAACCGTTAGTTGCCTTCATAATTCACAATTAGTATCGAGAGGGAAATTTCTTAAACTGGTGTCAGGACAAAATACCCAATGCCAAAAATACCCAATTTGACAAAATATCCAAAATATACCCGTAGTTTATCCTATCGTTGACACTAGCAGAACGATTATTTAGCATACTAATTAGTTACTGCATTTGGCAAAGCCTTGCGCGCCATGGCCATGCCTCGACGGCTCGTGGGAGTTGATGTGAAACTATCAGAACCGAATATTGGATTAAACTATCAACTTAATTGTGAGAAAACATGTTTGTAAGACCGAGTGCTAATTTGTAATCGGATTATTGAACGAAAGGATCAAAAGGAAAGAAAATTGAGTATAATAGCATTGGGTATTTTGACACAGCGGACATTTTGGCATTGTGTATGTTGTCATGCAACCTCTTAAACTAATCAACAAATAAGATTTCTTGCATTTTGGCAATTAGATACTGTATCCATGGGAAATGGGTAATTTAACGCAAATTTGAACTATAATGGGCTAGTTTCACTGGACTCCACGCACACTTACCCTTAAGACATGGGTCAAAAATGACAAAAACTTAAGCAATTTTTTTATAAAACTTGCTTGTTGTCAAGTTTTTTTGTCGTTTTTTTTGTCGTTTTTTTTGTCGTTTTTTAGGTTTTTTCAGCCTCAAGAGCCAAGGATCCTCCTCTAGGGTTTGAGTATAGTTGACTGTATAATTTCGAGATGTAATGGAGTTTCTTGTAAGATTTTAACATCACGGATTTTAGCATTTTTTTTGACAATTTTTCGCCATTTATAGTCATTATTCAGGCTTTTTGAGCTGAATAATGAAAAAAGAACTCTATTTATTATTGAGATTATACAATACTGCCAAAATATGTTACCAGAAATGCCAACTTTTTGCTATGACAATCGTCGCAACACATTGGTGTAACACAAAATCAGCACTGAAGAAGTTGATTACCAGTGATTCTTATTTCAGGCATCTTTATCATCAATGGATAGAGGTTGGTGGTATCTTGATTTTGTTTCTAACTGATCACTACTCTTTCTGTTTTTTTGGTTTACTAATACCTATGGCAACTATAATAATTAAAGACTGGTTTACTGACCTTAAGTCCAGGCATCGTGATATTTAGTCGAAATAATACAGCCCGGAGCCTAATTAAGATTACAAATTTTAAAAAAGCATTTCTAGGTTTTTTCTGTATTCACCCCACCTGTACGATGTAGCCAATGGTCTAACCTCCTCCCCCCCCCCCCCCCCGGAAAATTATTCTACGCAGCGTTTAGCCGACAACAAAAAATGAGAGATTTAGCCGATAATTTTTATTCTAACTGGTCAACATTTCCCATTGGTCGGTAATTCGCTAGTTCGTTTAACCATTAACTTTAATTTGAGGCTGGGTAGCGCTTCACTATTCGTGGGTGCAGGGGTCGGAGGGTAGGGATTCGGAAGCTTAATTACAGATAGACCTTCGTTGTGATTGTTGATAAAAAACATTATGTTTGCCCGCGTACGAAATCCGTTTTAAGTAGGCCAGTGACGTTTTCAGTAACCTACTTAGCATCTTTTCCGTAAATTGTCGGCTAATTTTCTCATTTTTTAGTTGTCGGCTAAACGTCTTGTCGACCAATACAGCATCCCCACTCCCTTGCGTCCCGAAGAAAATGCCAAGTAAACTAATTTTTAAGATAGAAATCAAGACAGAAACGCTCAATAAGATAAAAATCGGACTTTAATTAAATAAATGAGCAGCAAAATTGCATGAATTTGGCAGATATTACTTGTTATGCTAATAGCATCATAAAGGTTTATAGATTGAATGAATTATTTCTTTTTTATGTAACTGGACGTTTGATTATTATTATAGAACTGGAGTTGCTTAAAGTTGGGAAGCGGAGTAGCAGGTACTTATCGCTTCCAGATGGGAGAGGAGGAGGATCAAGGTCTACCAGTCCACGCTTTTCATCGCCTGCTGGAAGCCAATCCAGCCTCATATCCAAATCACTGGTTAAACTGTCTATTTACCCACAAAAATATCCCCACGGAAGTCCCCCCCCCTCTCATTTGACTGTTAAAGAGCGCATTTGTCAATGCTTCTGAGATTTATTATTTACGCAAAACACTTAACATACAAAACTAAACGGTGTCAGGACAATAACACCCAATGTGACAAACTGCCCAAAAAATACCCCAGATTTAATCCTTAAGTTGAAACTACCAGAACCGAACAACACAGCAAAATATCCCACGGAAATGAGCCCCATTTGACCGCTTTTTTAATTATATATCTTCAGATCTGGGAACCTTTTTCAGAGACATGACCTCGCCCCCATTTGGGTAACTAATTTTCAGGTAAAAGGGAAACAAGAGAAAGGGATTTTGTCTGGAGATGAGAAATCCCCGGCTCCAAGTCCGACTAACATTACCAAAAGAGATAGCAGAGGTCCCTCTAAGGTGAGTCAATGTAAAACATCTAACAGTGTAAGTGTAATGCATCGGAAAACAGAGAAACCCGAGTTGGGGTTTCTTAATTTCTCTCAATCGAATTTTGTAGCACGTATATATTGCTTTCAAAAATATTAAACCGACCACGATTACCAGAAAGAGACATCGTTTTAAAGCAGTTTTAAAGTCGAAAAGTTTGTAATGGTAAACTTTATGGAAGCACTATCATTGAAATCATTATGATCAAGAGGGTGAAAAAATTCGAATGTCGATGAAAAGCAAATAAAGAATCATTAATGTCAACAAAAAGGACAATATCGGCATCTCATGTCTAGGTCAAGACTTATGAAAAGACAAAACTCGACCAAAATGTAGTATAAAAAGAACTGATGTTGGCTCACTCATGTGGGCTATGAAAAGACTGTGAATTTAATTCTTTCTGGACTTTAGCTCCACTCAGATTTGTTTCCAAAGACATTAACTGGACCCAAAATTTTTTCAAAGATTTTAACTCGACCCAAAGTGAGGGCTGGACTTTAGCTTGACCCAATGTCTAAATAAAATCTAACAAGATCTTTTCATGGGTCCACTATTAGTCTTTTCATAACCAAAGTCCAGTCAAGGTCTTTTCATGGGTCCCCCATTAGTATTTTCATAACTATGCTTTTTACCACAAATATTTTGCGTGCAACCGTTTTGATCACTATTGCTTATGATGTAGTCAACATGTATTCTCCTCCATCTTTTACGATTCTGAAGATACACAAATCCTTCGATAACCTGCATTGTTTTTAAAAAAGATTGTTCATAATTTTGGAAGGGAACACAAACTCAAAATAGCTCCATTTTTTTCATGACTAATGGGAATAGTTTAATTACACTTTAGCCACCTGGTTTCATTCAATCAACTATTCTGGTAATAAAATCCAGATGATGCTATTGTGGAAAGACCTTAGATGACAAGAGTTAACAAAATTTTTAAGATTTGGCAATTTTCCAATTTTTTTTAAAGTTGGACTGCTCTGGACCAAAGCTGTTTATTCTTGCTCCGGTGCTGCTTCGGTTTGTACAGAAGCAGAAAAAATCTGAATTCTAAAAAAGCACACTTATGAAAAGACAAATGGCGGACCCATGAAAAGTCCTCAACTTGACTTTGTTGGTTGTGAAAAGACTAATAGTGGACGCATGAAAAGACATTGCTCGACTCTAATTTGTTATGACAGACTCTAGCTGGACACATGGAAAGATCTTAGCTGGACCTTAACTGGTTGCTGGACCGTCTAATTATAGTCAATATTGCCCCCCCCCCCCCAAGTCTTTTTATGAATCTGCACCTAAAACGACACTTTTTGAGACGTAAACCGTTAAAAGTGTAATATATTTAACAGCGTACTCTTAGTCTACTTCGAATTAGGACAACTGTAAAAAAATACTAGTAATGAAGTAACAACAAAATTTGTTGTTTTTGTTAAGTTGCCGAGGAAGACTAGCAAGCGGAAGGCATCTTCTGGCTCCACTCGAATGAGGATTCGAAGAGCTGTGTCTGTGTCTCTGGGCAGATCTGAACAAGAGAGAAGATCCCGGTCAGCTCCCATCGCCTTCTCAGAACTGGCCAAGAGACTCCTGTATGCCAAGAGACGGTAAGGCAGTTAAAATTTTGAGGCAGATATTTGAAGGTTAAAAAGAAACTGAAAATTAAAATAACCGATGAAAATTTGTGTCAACAGAAAATTGTGTGGGTGGTCAACAGAAAATTTGTGAAAAATCTGAGGCTGCCCAGGTTCATCAAAACAATAATTGAACATAACCAGAATAAGTCTAGTTTTTAATTGCTCATAAAAAAGTTTGTAGCATTTATATTAGTCTTGTGTTCTTTTTTATGATATTTTTTGTACTACCAACTTTCGTCTCAAAGTTTCTTCGTCTTGCCATTTGATTTTTTTAAAACCTCACACAGGATAATCAGTTTTTGAGGCCGGCTGTTTACATTCAAGAACGGTCATCTTGAAAGAAAGATCAGTTCATTTACCCCCCGGTTATCTTGTAACAACCGCTCGTACCCGTACTAAACAGGAAAAATTAGTACAAATAAGTAAGAAGATGTATGATCTTATAACAAACCTCTATAGAGCAAAAGAAAATAATTACAGGTTTTTTACAGGTACGAAAGAGAGTTCAATCTTTCTTGTTGATGATGAGACCTGACGCCACGTTAGCACTTTCTAAAAAATGCTCATTTTTATCTGGTCTTCAGGCAGAGCTCTCAAGTCAATATTTAGCCATGTTCAAAAACATTTTTGTGGAAACAATTTACTTTCTCAATATATTTATTTTAAGTGTACTTTTGAAGAGAAAAAACGAGTTACTTCATTCTGTACTTTTATTCATGGCTGCCCTTAATTTTTCAGCAGCTATGATAGCACTCCTTTTTTCAAAATCCAAAGTGCTTTGAAGAATTGTATTGGTGTGCTGTCTTTTTTTAAGATCGTTTTACAATTTTCACGTCAATGAGAATTCAGTATAGAGTGATTTTAGTCACACTGAAGTAGTAAAGGGATCAAAAAATGAGGCGTTTATTTTCGCAATTTCACTTTAAACGGAGTGATTAATAAGGCGTGATTAAATTAAAAAGGAATGATTAATTCTTCTGAATTCTTTTAAAGTCATTCAAATGTGTTCTAATTAGGCCTATTTGCAATTGCAATTTTATCAATTGGCAGCAGTTATTGCTTTTTAATAGCCGCGTCAGCAATTCCAGGCGGCTATTTTTGCTCTTCAATTTTTTTTATCGTCTAACAGATTGTTGTTTCGTCTTGACCTGACTTCTTGGAATTAACTTTTTCAATGACGTCAGTGACTACTACTGCTTTGCAGTTAAAATTTGTGTTCGTGACGTCATTTCTGCTTTTAGGTCAATTGCGTGATTTACCTCACTCAAAAAAATGACTTCTGAACTCACCTATGGAACTTAAAATTTTATGAACATTTTCTAGATGAAAATCAATAGTGCGCATCTAAGTATTGCCAAACTTGTATGCCCTATTTCTTGAGTATTAGAGTCTGGTCAGTCTATATCTTATTTCTTTAGTTGTTTCAATTCAATGTTGGCCACAAGCGTCTATCGCGGCTATTTTCTGGCAATCTGCAGTCTATGTTTATGAGTTTGACACTTTATAGTCGTAACAAATAGACAGAACTTGAATGATTTTCATAGGTATTTTATTTATCGATTTAGTTTCTTCATTTTAAAACTTTTTGATTGATCTGACTTTGACACTAATTGCTTTCTAGAAAAATGGTTATTCTGTTGTTTTTTTGGGTTGTCATTTTAAGGTCACTTTGCTGTTTTATCACTTGGTTTCCTTAATGGCATGTCTCCTCAGTCAATAGGTTTGCATAAATAAAATGAGTTAATGGTTAGATGTCATAGCTATTGCTTTTTATGAGTTACACGCTGTTCGATTCAAAGATATCTGTGAACTTTTGATTTTCTCATGTACTTGTTGCACTTGTAGCTGTCTAATCACTTATTCTCAAAAATTACAGATATCATTGGTGGCCAATGAATTTTTATCTAAGTTAAGCAATTCTTTCAGTATGTAGCTAATGCTTTCGATGACATTTTAGTACCTTTAATCATCAAAAATTTGAGGCCGATTCTTTGGTTTTTAAGAAAATTGTTTGTATTTTTGTTTTATTATTTTATTATTTGGTCTCATTGATGACAGCTTTCATTGTTTGCTGACGAGGAAAAAAGGCATCTAATTAAATGCATAAAGTTCATATGAGTCGATTATTTGATTTTAAAGCTTTCAAAAACTGAAAATTGATTCTTTGGTCTAGCATTTTTGTTGACTTTCTTGCGGTTTTGTAGCTGACTCTTATGAAATTACGTTTCTCATTGGCCTTTGCTTCAATTTCTAGCCAATTTTTTCATTGACTGAGACATCGTTTGTATTTGAATTGTTTTGCGTGAATATATGTGATTTTTCTAAATTCTTCCAATTTCCTTAGTTTTACCTCAATTTTGAGTTTGCTGCCATTGACTCCAACTAAGTTAATGCATTGTGTACCCATTCTAAGAATGCGTGCGGTCAGTATTTTCATTAAGTAATAAAAATATTTTGTTTAGCCAAACATGGAGTCCTTTCTAAGGCCTAAGCGTGGAAGGTTTTTGAATAACGTGAACATTTGTGTTTAGGTATTCTGCGATGAAACTGAAGACTGCGGTGGCCAAACGTATGCGTACTCTGGCTCTGGCCGAACAAAAGTCACCCCAAATTGCCTTCATGCCAAAAGTGGATTACGAAAAGGTGCATTTTTCATATCCTGGGTCGAATATTATCCAGCGCTTTTCTTACATAATTTCAGCGCATTTCAGCACATTTCTTAGAAAACGGTAATAGTTAATGTCAGATCAATTTAAAAGGTACCAACTATTTGAATCAGTGCCAAAAAGCGTTCAAACCCACTGAAATTATTTAAGAAATACGCTGAAATTTGAATGCATTTCTTACAAAGTTTCAGCGCATTTCGGCGTACTATTATGTAACAAGTTTTGGGCTGAAAATTTTGAAAAATACGCGCATTTCAGCACATTCAGCTCATTTCTTACGTAATTTTAGTATATTTAGTGCATTTGTTACAAAATTTTGCGCTCAAATGGCGCTGACATCTCGACCCGGGATAGTAATTAAAATAGTATTGAAAAAAAACTGCGATGCAGCATTTCTGAAATTGGTGCGATGTGTCAAATTAAATTATTTTAAGTCACACATTCTGAATCTTGCAACGTCTCACATTCTGAACCACTCTGCTCTGACTTTTTGTAGTGAGTTTTAGTGATCTCAAGAGTCCTTTTCTGAGTATTAGAAGCTCATTTTAGAGCTTTTTTCAGCAGGATTCAAACCTCACGAGAAGTTTCGCAACTTCTAGAACCTTCTTCAACGAATTTTGCATGTTTTAAATTATCTTGCAAAATTTGGATCCACTCATCACTGGGGTAAAAATTGAGGTATTGTTTCAGCCAGTGTTTGCGTCTATAGACATTGACAATCTCCTCGACTCAGACATGGACTCAAGTCTGATGTTGAAGGCTAAAACCTACAGAGAAATGACAGATCCAAGTAAGAGACATCTGGAACCCAATTTAAAACTTTCGCGTGCACATTTTAAAATACCGAAAGTCTACAGTGCCAGAAGTCAAAATGCCAGAAGTCGCTACTTAGCCAGAAGTTGAATTTCGTTGACTTTCGTCATTTTAAAACGTGCGCAATTCGTGATTTAAGCATGGTTACGTGACTCTGCAGAAGTCACTTCGAAATTCTGACTTAATATCTCGAACCACTTCGCCGTTCTGAATAAACGCCAGAAGTTCTCAGTGACTTCAAACAGTCACTTAATCATTACTTATAGCTCCTCGACCTATAAAAAGACAAGGCGGGAGACACAAAGTTGATATGAAAAGACCAAACTCGACTATAATGGTCAATGAAAAGACTTAAGCTCGTCTCTAGCGGTCATCTGGAGTGTAGCTTGATCCAAATTTTTGCAGCTGGACACTAGCTCGGCCCAATATTTAACGCATTACTTTAGCTCGAGCAAAACTTTTACGCTTAAACAGAAAACAACCGTTGAGATTTTTTGATGTCCAGAATATGTTAAATAGAAAAGGAACTGTTCAATTATAAATATCAAAAACGTCAAGTTTTTCTAATCAGAAAGACTGAAAATGAATCCACTAAACTCATTTTGAGTTTAAAGACTTTGTTATAACTATACTCACAATTTCCATTCAGCCGAGCACATGTGTATTGTAAGTGACCCTGTCTAATACGATTAATCTAATCACTCTTAGAATGTGATGATAAAAGGGTAACGCCCAGTGGGCATTCAGATTCATCAGAAGCTATCGGCGAGCTTTACTGGTCTTTCATGTGCTTGGGGGTTGAAGCTTCTAGCAAAGCCAATAATAATGATGAGAAGGCCTCTCAGTTTGTTAAGTTGCGTTTTCCTTTTTGGCGGGCATTGTTCAATTGGTCCGCTAGTCAAGAGTGGTAGTGTTAGTTTTCTCTTGTCTTACTACTTAATATCATCAAGGACAGCTCTGATTGGTTTAAAATGTGGCGCAAACGAACCTCTTTAATAGTTTAATAGTCTTCATGACTTTGACACTATTTTTTTGAGTTTTTGTCATATTTTTGTTATTTTTGTTGACTTATCATTTTTTCTGATTAAGACTAGGCTTCATAAGTTGCCAATAAGGGTTTTGTCGAATTATTTGTTTCTGTTCAAAGCTGGCTGCTTTCTATTACTTTGACGCTAATCGTTTTTAAAAAATATAATAGAATTTTTGAGTTTGGCGAAATTTTTTTTGTTAACTTTGTTATTAATTGCTATCAAACGAAGTTTGTAGCAATTATATTAGTGCTGTCGGTCCTTTTTATGCAATTTTTCGCCTGACTTATTTTTTGTTTGACACATTTGACTTTTTGTCCTCAAAAATGGGCTAAACAGGCAGCCCCCGGCAGGCATTAAGTGCCCTTAGAGCCTTTCAGCGCAGTAGTCTTCTAGTATGCGATTCACAAAATTTGTTTTGGAGACTTATACTTATGGTGCGAAAGTTTCTTCTTAGAGATTGACTCCCCCCACTTTTGTCTTCCCGCGGTTGCCACCTCATCAGCCCCCGATGCACCCCCCCCCCGCGCTGCGCTCATTTGCGCCCCTTTCAATTAAGCTAAAGCCTAGAAAGACTGAAAAGGAATCCGTTAAACTCATTTTGAGTTGACAGATTTTATTATAACTAAACTCACTATTTCCATTCAGCCGAGCACATGTGTAATGTAAGTGACCTTGTCTAATACTATTAATCTAATCAGTCTCAGAATGTGGTGATAAAAGGGTAACGCCCAGTGGGCATTGAGATTCATCAGAAGCTATCGGCGAGCTTTACTGGTCTTCCGTGTGCTTGGGGGTTGAAGCTTCCAGCAAATCCAATATTAAGGATGAGAAGGCCTTCAAAACAATTTTGAGCAATTTTTGAGAAAAGGTTGCAATTTTTCCAGTTCCTTCGTCATTTTTCGAGTTTTTTATGTTAGACTTTGTCAAAGCTGACAAGGGATTTTTGCAACCCATTATTCGTTTACATGTTCCGCCTTGGAGCTGTATTTTTGGTGGTGTCGCAAAACTTAACGCCCAAAAATGTAATGGCACTGTACATTCTTTAGGGACAAAAGAAACTATTGTTTACTATCTTGCCAATTGTTTACCGGTGTCTTCTCAACGAAATGATTTCTTAGATATTACCACTAAGATCGTGAACAACAACTGATAGTTTAGCTTTTCTTTTTTTTCTGGGAAAATATTTGGTTTTCTTTCAGTTTTTTGATATCTTCAGGCCAATGAAGCTTTTTGCTTATTCAATGCTTACACCTAGATTAATGAATTTTAGTGACTAAATTCAAGTTCTTGTTTCTGTTGGTCTTTTATATGTGTAATATGCTGATATCTGTTAGCCTGCAAGATAGCTGTTATGTAAATATAGGTGAAAACAATAGATTTTGAAGACACTAGTGTGAGGAATAAAACAAATTTGCAATGAACTCCGTTTTTAAAGTTTTCGGAGAAGTTTTTTACCGATTTTCTTTTCTTCTGAGTATAGGTGGCCAGAAAAAGTATGCGCTCAGTGCTAAAATTTTGGAAAAATATGAGCGATTCACTTTTGGATTAGAGATATTTACACCAAGAAAATCTGTCTAATTTTTTTTGTTCTGTTTTCTTATTATTTTTGTCATTTTGTTGTCTCTTATGGCCTCCTATATGTCAAGCAAAATTTTTTGGTAGCTAAATTTTCTGCTTTTTTCTTGAATTTTAGAGGGAGAACTTGCTATTCAAAACACTGAACTTAAACTTATAAACACTTTCGATTATATTTTTTCTGTTTTCTCGGTTTGTTAAATTATGTTTTCCTTTTAAGCTGGCATTATTCAATTGTTCCACTAGTCAGGTGAGGTAGTCTAAGTGTCTGTTGTTTTATCACTTAGTATCATCATTGAGATCTCTGATTCGTTAATAAAGAGGCGAAAACAAACCTAATTAGTGGATCTAGTGAATAGCTTAATAGTTCTCATGACTTTGACGCTTTTTTTTCTCAAAAAAAAATGAGTTAATTTTGGAGTTTTTGTTTTATTTTAATAAGTAATTTTTGTTGTCTTATCGTTTATTCCCTTTAACTCCAGGCTTTATGAGTTGTCAATAGTGTTTTTGTCATTTTATTGGTTTCTTTTGAAAGCTGGTGCTTTCTATGTCTTTGACGCTAATTGTTTTAAAAAAATTGCTTTTGAGTTTTCTTTGTAAACTTTGTTATCCTAAATCTTAGTATCATTATTGAGAGGTTTTATTGGTTTCTAAGAAAGTTTAATTCAATGCGAATGGTCAGTTCATAGATATTGCTTTATTCGACTTATGCGCTGTCCGTTTTCAAAAACTATGAATATAACAGGTCTTAAAACAATCAAAAAAGTTAGTAATTTTGAACTATAAATATGCTCACAGTTTTTGCAAAGAAAAAGATTTTGCTTTGCAAATGCAACAAACCTGTTTCAAAACCGGTCAATAACAGTGAAGTTTTGTGTTTTGCAAGCATATATTGTATTTATTGCTGTCTTATCACTTAACCTCATTAATCGGTTTCATCGGTTGCTAAGGACAAGCAAGGGAGTATAATTAGAATTGAGTACATAGAAGTCGTTTTTTTGATTTTGATCATGTCATTTCAAAAAATAAAGTTGATTTTTTAGTCTTGCTTGTTTTTTTGTTTTTCTTGTGGTCTAATTGCTTAATCTCAATGTTTTCAAAACTCATTGCTGTCAGTTAAATTCTAACGCGACTTTATTAATTGTCAGGTCACAGCTAAATTAAAAATAATATTTTTTTGCTCTCAGTTTTTAAACTCAAATCAAGAATGTCAAAAAACATTAAATTTTGTCAGCGGTCAGCTAAGTTACCTCATTATAAAGCTCCATTGAGAGAGAGAACCTTTGTGTCTGAGAAGAGATTTTAAAGATTTTAAAAGGAGGATAGAACTGTCAATCAGATTTTCAAATTCTTTGCAGTAGCTTTTTCCAGTAAGTTCAAAAACTCGCTCAGCGCAAGTCATGGTGTTAACCTCGTAAATATGCATCACTAGGCGTCAGGTTTGCTGTATTTCCTAACCAATATCTTGTTTTTGCAAAAAGGAGATTTTTAGTACAAAATTTTAGCTATGTTTTTTCTTGTTTTTCCGTTTGAGCAAAACTCTATTTTATTCCATAGACATTGGAAAATATAATTGAGGAAAATATCATGCATCTTGTCCTCAAACTGCAAGTTTGATGTTTTCTCAAAGTTTCGGATTTGTTTCCAAAACTGAATTAGAATTATAATTTTTTAATTTTAAAATCAACTTTTTTTGTCTATTTTGGCCTCTTCGCGACCTACTAGAGCACCTAAGATTGCATCAAGAACTAATTCACAAAAAAAAACTTTTAGAGTAGAGAGCAGTTTTTATTTTATGACAACAGCGTCTTAAAATAGTACCAGCAGTTAGTTTCCTCATTTTCAAACTTCTCCGGTCATATTAATTTTTTGTCATGTTGTCTTGTTTGTGAGACACAGCGCATTTTTCGGAAAATATAAAAGCAATTAGTGAGCCTCTAAACAGTCTTTTTATTAGCTTGTCTAAGCAAAAATATCAATTCTAGGTAAATATAATTCCACCTGAAAACTGAAAAATAATCCCAACTGAAATTATATTTTTGCCACATGGAACAAACTCCAGTTTTTCTGATCTGCTTCTTTAAATCTTTTTAATCAAAAGGTTTCAATGGGACTCAGTGATGTGTGAGTTTTGGCAAATTATTTGAAGTTTTTATTTCTGAGAAATTGAAAACAAACGAATATAATCTAAAACAGATGCTCTCTTAACCGATTTTAAAATTAAAGTTTGATTTTCAATGGTAAAATTCGGATATATGTTTCCCGCTGTCGTTTTTATATTTTATGTTACTTCTCGGAAATATCATGTATTATCAATATAAGGAAACTTTGTTTATTGCGTGTTTATTGTCCACTACCAAAATTTGCCCTCGAACGAACTGTGAAGCAGTTTTTGAAAATGCTTCTGGCTTGTTATAAAAGATTTCCGCATGGCCGTTTTCCAGCCTTGTTCATGAACATTTTTTGACTTCTCAAGTTACCTTTGCACACATTCTGTTTATGTTTACTATAAAAATATTTCTATCGAAAAAATATTTCTATCGAAAAAAAAATTGGTGGCCCCCGATTGCAAGACTGATTCGCTAAAGTGTTTTACCTAAGTAATTTCATTGACACTGTTAAAAAATGGAAAAGATAGACTTGCGCCAGCGCAATTTGATAGGTTTTTGAAAGTAATCTACTCGATACAAAACTGCACATGGATAATAGGAAGAAAAAACATCGCTGAACTTATTTTTAGACCAGCGTGTACAAAAACCATCGACCTCGACAACATCTGAAAACACAAGGCTCGACCAAAAAAACCCATGCAAATAACCCTGCTGGACTTAGTTTGTTAGTTTGTAAGTTCGTACTTGAAATTTGAGCCAATTTTGAGTTATTTTGGTTTTTACTAAATTTGCCATCAGCGACAATGCAAAAATCACCGAACGGATCGCTGTCCCTTCGTCGCTAATTGCGGCAGCGAATTCTAGCGAAGAATGGCATTCCGAAAATTGGCGACTAATACCTCAAAAGGCATCACTAATTTTTGCATCAACTTTTATCATCCCTTTGTCATCTCTGTAGTTGCATTTTGGTTAAATTTATTCTATTTTTAAACTGTTACATTTTGGTTATTTAGTAATCTGACTTAAACATTTCATAAACATCCCTCAGTTTAAAAAGAAATATTTTTGGAAAACCATAGAGTGGTAGCCACCTATATCAAACTCTTGGAACGGAATGACGACATCAAAGGATTAAATAAATTAATCATGTTGACCTATATACCAATTTTTGCTATTCTTTTCATTTTAAGATTTTCATAATGGTTTTCCTAATCCTTTAATATTTCATTCTTGGTCCAAGCTGTTCTGTTTAGTCAATGAAAAGTTTTTGAATCGTCTCAGGACTTGTCCTGCCATTTTTTTGTTATTTATTTCAGTGAAATTTCTTTCAAAGCGGAAGTTTTGGCTTTATTGAACCTTTCAACTACCATTCTATGTTATGACACCACTCTTTTTTGCTGCTATTGACTTATTTCACAATATACACGAAGCAATATTGAGTCCGTTAGTGATTTTGTGTTTTTATAATGAAAATTTTGAACCTTGTTGGGATGTCGTTTGTGCAAGACTTGCTGACATATTTTGATAAATTTGCAATGAAATCCGAAAATTCTCGACAGAACGGAAAATCAAGCGAAAAATGAGTTGCTAAAATAGGAATTTTTTCAAATTTATTCGTTTCTGATAATCGACTTTTTTTCATTTGGCAACTTCGCCTCAGTTTTCACTGTTTTGCCAATTTTTCTTCTAATTCTTCTAATAGGATTTCTAATTGACTCTCTAATATCTTTCTTTGTCATAACCTCTTTTCTTTTTTGATATCATCATTGGAAATTCTCTGTAAAGGTTATCCTGCCAGCATTTTTATTTCGCTGAATTCAATTTTGCTTTTGGTTACGAAATCATGCGACAAAAAATAAAGAATCTTTATTGGTGGCTTCTACCAGTCACAACAGCCAATGAAGTCATTTATTACTTGTTACTCTTTTATTTCGAATTTTCTGACAATTTTTGTAGCAAATTGTTGATTTTACATAAATAACCAAACTTAAAAAATTATTTTTGCAATCAATTATCAAATTCAAGCTGAGAAACTTAGTTCACCCAATTTAGATTGTTTTAGGAACATAATTTTGAAAGATATTTCTAAATTTTCTATATTCTAGACATGAATTTTGTTGTTGGACCTGGGTGCCATTTTGATCCAGGTTTGACAGCAAAATAATTCGGGGCTAGTCTCCAGCAATCTGCCGTCTTCGTTCTCTTTTTCCAAGAGACTATTTGCTTCGTGCAATAAGCAGTGAAAAGTTGAGGGTATAAAAAACTATTTTGGGATCTTTTTGATTTTAAGATCGTTTTTTTTTCGAATGGTTGTTCTAATCCATTGATAGTTCATTCTTGGTCCAGTTTTTATGTTTTGTCAATGTAAATTTCAATAATCGCTTACCATGTAATGACACGTGCTATGTTAACTGGGGGATCATAACGTACTGGGGGGGGGGGGGGGGGGGGGGGGGGTGGGCAAGCGGACAAGATCCCTATTTTGATAGCTGCTCTTGCCTGGAACTGGTGAATCGTACTATTTCTTGACATTTTTTGGAGGAGGTCTATAGACTACAATATTCAAAAGCATGATGACTCGTTCCTAAGTATTTAATGATCGTACATGATTTTGTAAGAACATAACATCCAAGCTTTCTCATCAAATATACAGAACCGGCCTGTTTAGCAACCAGTTTAACGACCGGTTTGGGCCGAATTATTGGAGGGTATATAATTCGCTTATTTAAAAAAAATGCTATCAAAATTTTTTTTTTATGCTATTGAAAATTTCCAAACTCGAAAATTTAAACAGGCACCCCGGCCGCAGACCCCTTCAAATGGTTTTGGACGATATTTTTCGCTTGACCGATTTTTCGTCCGATCCTTCTTACTTTTCCTCTTCAAGAACGCGATAAAGAGGAAACATCAGGAGGCCAAGTGACTGAGCAGCTCTCATTAGAGCCATACGCCTTGCTAGTCTCTAAGTATGCGATCGAACCTCCTCCCCCCGGTCTTCATTAATAATACGACACTATTTGATCATTTTGGACAAATATTTTGCTAATATTGCCAAAAATCACACGAAGTTTGTAGCGATTATATTAGTACTGTCGGTCTTTTTTAATGCGATTTTTTGCTTGAAAAATTTTTCGTTTGACGCTTTTGACTTTTCAGCCTCAAAAACGGGAGAAACAGGTAGCGCTCAGGGGGCATAAGTGCTCTTAGAGCCTTTCAGCTCTGTTTCATCTCAAACTGTTTTGGAGACCTATACTTATGGTGGGAAGGGCTGTTCTTAAAGGTTGAAGAACTCCCCTGTTGCCCCACCCATCAGCCCCCCCCCCGGTGCCCACCCCCCCCCCCCCCTGGCTAGCTACTGACGAAGCCAACTGATCGCCGGTCGTTTGAAAATTCGTTTCTGATTCCCTATTTAAGTTTTTTTCAACTGCTGAAAATTAAGACAATTTTTTGTCGGATTATCGTGAAAACCAAACCACATTGATGTTTCAAGTTTTGGTTTCAACTTTCCCATTATAGCCCCCCTCTATGAAAATATACCCCCCCCAAATGAAAATATAGCCCTCCATTATGGTATTTTTACCATTATTGGGGGGGGGGGGGCTATAGGTTATCTGACCACTTAGCTGGAAGGGGGCTATAATGGGTTAAAAGTTTTCACTAAAATGTATAAAAAAATTGTAAGAAAATTTTGTGAAGTGGGCCACATTGGAAACTATGTAATCAATTTTGCCCTCTTTTTTACTTCGCTGTTATTCAAATCTTGATCACGTTCATAGATAATTTGATACTTTAGAGATATGAAGTTTGTCATGATTTGTCATGTTTGACTCGCCGGTTGTTTGAATTCTCAATTCGCCTGACGTTAGTCGGTTAAGATTCTAATTACAGTTAGGATTAAACAAGCGTCCTTTGCCCAAAGTCAACTGAAAATCAATTTGTGAACTTTGCCAAAAAAAAGAAAATGGCACGATGATGTTAGCGGTGTCTTGTAAGAATTAGAGATTGGTTCATTGCAAATTTTGGTTGATCTGAGCTTGTTCATTGTCTTCCTGTGCAGCTTTTCTGTTTGCAATAAAATGAAATGGGTTAAGATTTTTTCATCGCATTTAAGATTGTCTGAGCTTTTTTAAAAAATTGTAATAATCGCGTCTTGTTATGCATGCCATATTGAGGGGCTGTAATTTTATGGGAGCTTAATGGCAATAACCCCACAAATTAAGATTAAATCAAGTTTAAGTTAGAGAGCGACAATTTGAAAACTTAAATAAGAGACAGAATTCTTGCAGAAAACAGTTGCTTGCCTCCCGAAACAAGTTTTTTTTAAACCAAAAATTTGGCTAAATGAACGCTGTAGATTCAGTATGGATAGACTAAATTTTAGTAATAAATTCTTTATGCGACTAGAAAGTTACAATACTAAGGATATTTTACAGTACTTACCGAAATTGTATAGGATAGAAATAATGCAACATGAAAGTGCGATTAATAAATAATTAGTTGATCTATAGTGCGTTTTTTTAATAGTTATTGACGAAGAATAAGTACTCAAAAAACTTTTTTTGAGATATAAATGATAAGTTATGATAATATATATGATAATATATGATTCGTAAAACGAGCTAAATTTTGAACTCTTTGCTTCATTTCTTCGCGGGGACGAGGCTGAAAAACTGATAAATTTTTGCGAAGCAGTAAGTTTGGGCCTTAAGTAAGAAACTGTTCGTAGATTTTGAGTGAGTCAATAGCATAAACAGCAAAATTTATACCTTTTTAAATTTGTCACATAATGCTTGGAGTAATCATTGGTTGAATAAATTGTTTGAATTAAAGAATCAAATATGGCACAAATTAAATATGTCAGCGACAAAAACGAAATATTTAGAAAATTTTGGTCTGATTATCACGTCAATTTGTTTTCGTCATGTGTTTTTTTTATAAATCAAACTTTGTGATACGAGAATCAAATTTTTCTTGAACTTTTTTCACTCTCTCGTCTGAAAACAAATACTCAAGACTGGCCGTGTGATAATACTATATATCCCATTTCTTATTGTCGCCAATTTGTACACCTGGCAAAAACTGTTTCGGAGTTAATATTTGATTATTGTTCAGAAAATCTTAAGCAAATTGCGTAAATACTGTCTGCTACTCTATTCAATTGAATTGTGCAGCGCAACCGATTTAAAAAATTGGATTTATGGTGTTTTAACGTGCATGATACCGAGAAAAAAATTTCCTTAGAGTCGGCAAATAAAATTGATAGTTTTTAACCGCCTCGTGAGAATTATAATATATATCAACCATAATATAATATAATATGCTGATTGTTATTGATCATTATAGATTAGTGAGGACCGATTATAACACAATCAATTATACTAAACTTTAATTTTTCCAAGAGCTTCCAGAATCATCATTTTTCAGCCAAAGCGCAATGCATTGCATTTGCAATTTTCTTGGACGCTTTTCAGCACTATTGAAAATAAATGATGCGTTGTTTGAATTTGATATGTTTTTTGGCTTTTCAAAGAAAAGTTAATCAAACAAAGAAACCAACGAAAAAAAGTTAACATTAAACAATCCAAACGAATTTTGTAGTATTTCCTCATGTCGAGTTACTGTGCAATTCTTCGCTTCTTTCTTCAATTGGTTCAAATTCAGACGTTTGCTATTATGCTCAAACGTTGATACGTTTCTTTCATTTTGTAATGGCTCTGCGTTTTCTTTTTTGCAACAATTATCACCAGCATTTCATCTTAGATTTTGAAGAAATTTGTGGCAATCTTTCATTTTTGAGAGTGCGCTCATTTTCACTGCTCAAACATTGATTCATCAATTAACTAAAATTTCTAAAAGCGTTGCTTCTTAGCTTGAAAATAAAAAATATATTTTTTTAAAAATTAACAATATATTCCTTTGTTGTCGGCGCGAGCAGCAGTTCTCAAAGTTTATACATTGTTTTCATTTCAGTTTTGTTATAATTGAATCAAGCTGTAAAGAAAACGTACCAATATTTTAGTTACATTTTTATAGTTATTGCAACTTTGAAACTTGATCTTTCCAAGCCCCGTTTTTCTGTTTGTATTAAAGACTTCAGAATCATTTTTCAAAAGATAGCTTATTGGTTTTGCTACACATGCACCCGTATGATAATTCACAAAATATCGGCTTTTTAGTCTTTTGTTTGCATTACATTGGAGATGATTAAAACTCAACTCATGATGCCTTAAACATTTGTCTTTTATACTGTCCATGTTCAGGTTAACTTATCCGAACATTAGTTGTCAGTACAAACCCCCCAAATCAGGCATAAAAGACAAATTTGTACAAGTGGATTTTACGCGCAATCTTAATGCATTAATTCTGTGGAAAATACTTATCTTCGCTAAACCGGCTGAGTTTGAAGTAATTTGAGGGGATTAAGTCAGTCTTGTCCGCAAACGTGTTTTAGTTAAATCACTGACGGATTATTGCAAGTGTTTTCAAAAGGCAAATGAAATTAGATTTGACGAATTGAGTAATTAGATTTCGAGATTTTCGTAAATTAGAATTATTTGCCCTTGTTTATATAATCTCAATTGTGGGAGAGGTATATTTGTGCATTTAGTCATTGATTAAACACATAAGGGAACTAGAATAAATGTTGGAATTAAAGAATGTGAAATTTCTTTATGCTCTGTTAAGTTTGCTGACCAAATTCTGTCAGTGTAGGCCATTTTATTGTCAATCTTGTCCATGAAATGGCTCTTAAAGCCCTTTGTGGACAACACTGACAGATTACTGTTATTGCAACTCAAGCATCCGTAATTGAAAGCGCACCAGTTCTATAACCAGTCTTCATAATAATCTCAGACTATCTGAGTACATGGTTCTGTCGTCGCTCCGCTGGTTTTTATTTATGAAATAAATAACTACTGTTTTATAAAAACTAGAATTTCTACAACAAAAAGATAGAAAAGATTCTCTAGTTGAGCCTTATTGGGTACTATCCAGACCTATAACCAAATAACAAATCTTAACTGATGAAAAATACACGGTCAAATCTTCATGGATTTTATGCGCTAGAGTCCTAATTTTTTATATCTACAGAAAAAGGTGGTTAAACAGACAACTCAACCAGAAACTGAACAGTTTTTCGGACTCTCTCGTCGCCCCTTCTGTTTTTTATTCACGTTATTCCTCATCGGCAGGTGCTTGCTGAGAAATAGAGTAGATTCAAAAGACAAACAAAAGAACGGAATTTTGGGAAAAGTTTCGAAAACCAATTTTCTTCATAAATTATTCAGCATTACTCATCGATCAAAATCTTTTTAGCTCCGTTTTGGTTGGAATTAGGAATAAGGTGAGAGTTAGTTTGTTTGATGAGATAGAGCCGTAATAGTTTGACTTATTTACTGTTTTGTTTGTGAAACATTCTGATGCAACCTTTTCACAGTTTTAGACGTAAAAAATAAATAATTTTCAACAAAAAGAGCAATGCTGCTCGCAGAAAGAACATTTTGAAATATGGGAAATAATAGAAAAGGACAGCTGTAAACAGGTCATTGTTGACCTATTGTTTCTGTGATTGAACAGAAACCAGAGAAGTGAGATTTCACTATAACAGAAACCAAAAAAATTGAACTATTATATAAGTGGGATCATGCGCGTGGAATCGTTCTGAAAAACTATTAGAATAAAAAATAGTGCTAAGCGAAAATCTATTCCATAAACGTTTCGAAAACTTTATTTCTCTAAATGCTCTACTGCCGAGTCACCTAAGATACTCAGCTGTCATAATTGAAGCAGCTGAACAATGCACCCACCAAATGCAACATTTTTCCGTCGGAAATAGAACTCTGTTCAAGACAATAACCCCGGGTCGAGGTGTCACCACCATTCAACGCAATTATATGCAAGATAAGCGGTGAATGAGAGAAATTTTGTAAGATAAGTGATGAATGCGGTGAAATTACATAAATCAGGCGGTGAATGCGGTGAAAAAAATTTTATCGCCTGGTAGTGGTGAAAATACATAGTTTCACCACTGAATTTAGCGGTGAAATTACATTAATTCATCGCTTTGATTATATCATCGCTTGTGTCCAAATTATGCAACATAAG